>NC_091991.1:116431277-116743322 GCF_044704955.1 Pristiophorus japonicus
CCTCTTAATCTTTCTCGCTGCCATGCTCCACCTCACAGTTGATAAGCTCCCCGCTGGAGTGGAACTAAACTACAGAACCAGTGAGAAGCTGTTCAATCTTCGCCATCTCCAGGCCAGGTCCAAGACCACTCCAACCTCTGTCGTCGAGCTACAGTATGCGGACGGCGCCTGCGTCTGTGCACACACAGAGGCTGAACTCCAGGACATAGTCAACGTATTTACCTAGGCGTATAAAAGCATGGGCCTTACGCTAAACATTAGTAAGACAAAGGTCCTCCACCAGCCTGTCCTCACCGCACAGCACTGCCCCCCAGACATCAAGATCCAGGGTGTGGCCCTGGACACCGTAGACCACGTCCCCTATCTCAGGAGCCTCCTATCAACAAGAGCGGGTATTGACGACGAGATCCAACACCGCCTCCAGTGCGCCAGTGCAGCCTTCGACCGCCTAAGGAAAAGAGTGTTTGAAGACCAGTCCCTCAAGACTGTCACCAAGCTCATGGTCTACAGAGCTGTAGTAATACCCGCCCTTCTATATGGCTCAGAGATGTGGACCGTGTACATAGACACCTCAAGTTGCTGGAGAAATACCACCAGCAATGTCTCCGCAAGATCCTGCAAATCCCCTGAGAGGACAGACACACAAACATTAGCGTCCTCGTCCAGGCCAACATCTCCAGCATTGAAGCACTGACCACACTTGATCAGTTCCGCTGGGCAAGCCACATAGTTCACATGCCAGACACAAGACTCCCAAAGCAAGCGCTCTACTCGGAACATGTCCACAGCAAATGAGCCAAAGGCGGGCAGAGGAAACGTTACAAGGACACCCTCAAAGCCTCCCTGATAAAGTGCGACATCCCCACTGACACCTGGGCGTCCCTGGCCATAGACCGCCCTAAGTGGAGGAAGTGCATGCAGAAATCAAGCGCAGGCAGCGGAAGGAGCGTGCGGCAAACCAGACTCCCTGCCCACCCTTTCCTTCAACGACTATCTGTCCGACCTGTGACAGAGACTGTGGTTCTCGTATTGGACTGTACAGCCACTTAAGAACTCATGCTATGAGTGGAAGCAAGTTTTCCTCGATTCTGAGGGACTGCCTATGATGATGATGATGTATTTATAAAACATCTTTGGGTTTTCCTTGATTTTACTTGGCAATATTGTTTCATGCCTTCTCTTTCCTTTCCTAATTTCACCCCTGCCCTTGCTATATTCCTGTAGGCTTTCTGCAGTATTTGACATAAGCTATCTGACATAAGCTTTCCTTTCTTGCCTTATCCTACCCTGTATGCCCCATGACATCCAGGGGGCTCTAGATTTGGGAGTCCCACCCTTTTTCTTTGTGGGACCATTTGCTCTGAACCCTCACTATCTCCTCCTTGAATGCTTCCCAGGTTTGCCTTCAAGCAGGTGATTCCAGTCCACTTTTGCTAAATCAAATCTCAGCTTGGCAAAATTGACCTTTCCCCAAATGAGGAACTCCTGATCTATCTCTGTCCTTTTCCATAACTGCACTAAATCTAACTGTCCCCTTGCAGCCATTCAACAGTACGTTCAGCATGGGCTGCACACTACTTTCATATAAATTACCAGACAGCACGACGCTTACCTGCATTGGACTCAATGGGCGTGGGCTAATCGCACATCATGATACACGCGCCCGTTTTTGGGGGCTATCGAATTTAGCTCCCAATATCTCCTGAAATGGAATAGTGATTTTATTAATATTTGTTGCAAATATATTGAAGCCACAGGAACTCTGCAGTTCAGGTCAACAGCATTTGTCACAATAAGTAGGTCCAATGAAACTCACAGCTCCAATCCATTTTGTGCCTGAGACATCATATGCGTGAGTGTTCAGTTGAATTTAAAGTGATTGCTACTTACATCTGTTCGAACTGCATCTGTCAATCACAAGACAATTCCATTGCACACCAGAAGGCTGCAAAATTGACAGCCTATTTTTTCTTTTTTTATTCTGATTTCATGTTGGTTTCTTGAATAAGTTTAGTTGGTAAATGCACCAAATCGTATGGTATTGTGCCACTCCGAATATCCCAGGTTCAGTCTCTGCTCTGTGCTGAATTAGTTGACCACAGTCTGGGCAGCAATGGGATCACTACAATTGGCTTCAGCACACCTGTGCTCAGTAGGGAAATGTCAGCCAGGGTTCCTGCTCCTGATTACAATCCAGTGACCGCTGTTGGAACGTGCATACGCGTGAATGTTGGCCAAGGAAAGTGTTAGGTTTGGCTGTGATCATTCTCACAGCTGAATAGCCCACCAACATTCACTGTTTAGATTTACACAAGGACACTGGTGGACTGCGGGTAAATAGCTTAGAAGAATGATGCAAACTTAATCTTGAGAATAAATTCAATACAAGCACTACTGCTAATAATTTCTGAAAGGCGGCATGTCTTTATAACATACACTCTTGCTAACAAACTGCAGGCAGACTGCAATATGTTCTGATTGTATTCAGCAAAATGTTACTGCTGTGCCCAACCTACATGCTTGCTATCCCCCCCACCCCATACCAAAATTACACTTTGGTTAATGATCTGTTGTTGTTTGTGTGCTTGTGGAGCTCAGACACCTTCAATGTCCAGACTTCCTCAGATTTGTCAAAAGCCTGATGTTGAATGCAGCCCAACCCAGAAACGGAGCAGGATTGGGGGAATGTTGGTGGAAACTCCTACATCACTGCGTTGAACAGGAATGCCTCTTGATTGTACATATAACACGAGTACCTCACGGAGGCCAATAGCTACCTCTCAACAATTTACCAATCAGTGATTTAATTAAGGTGCTCAGAGATGTCATCAACAGATGTCACCTGAGGTTAGATTACTAGTTTAAATTCATCATGAGATCTTCATTATTTTCTACACTATCAACATGGAATCATAGAATCATAAAGATTTACAGCACAGAAAGAGACCATTTCAGCCCATCGTGTCCGCACCAGCCGATAAAGAGCTATCCAGCCTAACCCCACTTTCCAGCTCTTGGTCTGTAGCCCTGTGGGTTACGGCACTTCAGATGCACATCCAAACACTTTTTAAATGCTATGAGGGTTTCTGCCTCTACCACCCTTTCAGGCAATGAGTTCCAGACCCCCACCAGCCTCTGGGTGAAGAAATTTCCGCTCAAATCCTCTCTAAACCTCCTACCAATTACTTTAAATCTATGCCCCCTGATTGTTGACCCCTTTGCTAAGGGAAATAGGACCTTCCTATCCACTCTATCTCGGCCCCTCATAATTTTATACACATCAATAAGGTTTCCCCTCAACCTCCTTTATTCCAAACCAAACAAAACCAGCCTATCCAATTTTTCCTCAGCTAAAATTCTCCCATCCAGGCAACATCCTCGTAAATCTCCTCTGTACCCTCTCTAGTGCAATCATATCTTTCCTATAATGTGGTGACCAGAACTGCACACAGTACTCTAGCTATGGCTAACTAGTGTTTTATACAATTCAAACATAACCTTCCTGCTCTTGTATTCTAAGCTGCGGCTAATAAAGGCAAGTATTCCGTATGCCTTCTTAACCACCTGGCCTGCTAGTTTCAGGGATCTGTGGACATGCATTCCAAGGTCCCTTTATTCTTCTACATTTTTCAGTGTCGTACCATTTAATGTGTATTCCCTTGCCTTGTTAGCCCTCCCCAAATGCATTACCTCACATTTCTCTGGATTGAATTCCATTTGCCACTGTTCTGCCCACCTGACCATTTCATTAATATCTTCCTGCAGTCTACAGCTTTTTTCTTCATTATTAACCACACAGCTGATTTTAGTATCATTTGGAAACTTCTTAATCATACCCCCTACTTTCAAGTCTAAATCATTGATGTATGCCACAAAAAGCAAGGGACCCAGTACTGAGCCCTGTGGAACCCCACTGGAAACAGCCTTCCAGTCACAAAAACACCCATCACCCTTTGCTTCCTGCCTCTGAGACAATTTTGGATCCAACTTGCCATTTTGCCCTGGATCGCATGGGCTTTTACTTTCGTGACCAGTTTGCCATGTGGGACCTTGTCAAAAGCTTTGCTAAAATCCATATACACTACATCAAATGCATGACCCTCATCGACCCTCTTTGTTACCTCCTCAAAAAATTCAATCAAGTTAGTCAGACACAAACTTCCCTTAACAAATCCATGCTGACTGTCCTTGATTAATCCGTGTCATTCTAAATGAAGATTTATCCTGTCTCTCAGAAATGTTCCCTATAATTTTTGCACTACTGAGGTGAGGCTGATTTGACCACTAATTATTCAGTCTATCCCTTTCTCTCTTTTTAAACAAAGGTACAACGTTTGCAGTCCTCCAGTCCTCCGACATCATATCTGTAGCCAGAGAGGATTGGAAAATTAAACATATTGATGAGTTTCTATACAATGCTTTTTCTCATAATTCTGGGCCTTTGATGCGGTTACTATTAAAAGATGCTATAGGATCAAGCAAATTGTTCCACAACAGCTCAATATTTTTAAAATCAGTATTCTGACCATTTCGCGTTTCCGTTTCATTGGATTTTCTTAGATGCACAAGGTGTATTGATTTATGGTATAAGACCTGAAACCCTATATATGCAAGTAAGGGGGCCTTCCTGCTGGTGAGAACCTTATTGTGGTGTGGATTGTTCCCGTATTTATTTCCAATTTTGCACTCACCCCTCTCATTGCATGAATCTCTGATTTTGGTGTGCTGAATCCTAATATATACCCTTATATCATGTAAACTTAGTTCTTCATATCTTGTAATGTCTTTTGATTTGATATATCTTATCTATAATTACATTTGAGCAAATAGTGTACACTGTGGTCTTGCAGTGTGTTCTTGTCAAGTATGTATGCTTGGGTTTACTAGCCACCAGGTGGTGCCACTGTCGGAGATCATTGGGCTGTGGCCCGTGTGTGCGGCCCAGGTATAAAAGGCCAGCCATCTTGTAAAGTAATCACTTTGGGCCCTAATAAAGTAGCGCCAGGTTTGTACCTGTTCGGAGTTTACAGTATTCAGTCTATTGAGTTATTGCAAACACAACATTTGACGAAGAGGTAACAAGAACCTTTGCATGCAAAAATGAGCACAATTGGAATTCTGGTGCGATTTGTGGAGGGAGAAGATTGGGCAGACTTTGTAGCCCGCTTGAACCAGTACTTCGTGGCCAACAAAATGGAGAAAGAGGCAGACGCAGTTCGGCGCTGGGCAGTCCTCCTCACGGTTTGCAGTCCGAAAATCTATGGACTCATAAAGAATTTCCTCTCGTCCTTAAGTCCAATGGACAAGGACTGTGGAACATTGTGCTCTCTGATACGTGACCAACTCAAACCAGATCAAGGCATCATCATCTCAAGATATCGATTCTATACGCACGTTCGTTCTGAGGGCCAGGATATATCGGAATTCGTTGCCGACCTAAGACGTCTAGCTGGACCGTGTAAGTTCGAAACTGCGTTGGCAGACATGCTCCGGGACTTCTTTGTTAGTGCCCCGGCATTAACTTTTTTGTGGAACTGCTTCTGCTGTCCCCTCTGCTTTGGGGCAATGTTAATGTTGATGATGGATCGGATTAGGCGGTGATCCGTCCAGCAGTTGTCAGCTCCTGTCATGGTGATGCGCACATCCTTGCGATCCCTGGCTCGGACGATGACATAGTCAAGCAGATGCCAGTGTTTGGAGCGAGGGTGTTGCCACGATGCCTTGTATTTGTCCCATTGATGGTGGATGGCCCGAGGCTTGGCTGGGGGGCAGGCATTAGGAAGGTGACTTCCAAAGTTATTTTAAAAGTTAAAAGTTCCTTTAAGCTTTTGTCCGTCATCATGCATGATTGGACAATCGTGATGGCCTTGCTCAAATCCAGCGTCTCTGCCACCAGTAGCTTACGTGGGATCACCTCGTGGTTGATGTCGAGCTTGCGGTCAACACTTCGCCGTAGGCAATTAGACTTATAGAGCTGTGCCTGGTCTCCAGTTGTCTTGGACCCCCTTGCCACTGGACCAAGACCTTGCTCAGCTAAACCCGTGTGGTTGCCGGTGTGTAGCGGCCACCCCACGTTAAAAGAACTCACGCACAGGCATCTTCCACTTCGTCAGTATGAAGTTCGAGACCTGGAATGTCAGAACCCACATGGACAATCCCAGCAGCAACAGGCTGGAACACCGCACCGCCATAGTTGCCCGGGAACTCAGACGTTTCGACATTGACATCGCTGCCCTACGCGAGACCCGGCGAGCAGGGTAAGGCCAGTTGAAGAAACATGGTGGAGGGTACACATTCTGCTGGAAAGGGAAACCAGAGGCAGGATGCCGCCTTCATGGAGTCGGCTTTGCCGTCAAGAATGAGCTGGTTGACCGCCTCAAAGACTCCCGCTGTGGGGTTAACGAGTGCCTCATGACTCTTCGTATTACCCTATCTCGGAACCAATGTGCCACAGTCATCAGTGTGTACGCCCCTACACTCGATGCAACGTATGAGGCTAAAGAGGGTTTTTATTCCAACCTCGAGACATCCTTGTCCCGCGTCCCCACCGGCGACAAATTGATCCTCCTGGGTGATTTTAATGCCAGGGTCGGCAAAGACATAGACCTCTGGAGAGGCATGATTGGCAGAGAGGGGGTAGGTAAAGCCAACTCCAGCAGTACCCTACTCCTGACAAAATGTCCAGAACATGAACTCATCACCCTGTTCCGCCAGAGGGACAAATACAAGGCATCGTGGCAACACCCTCGCTCCAAACACTGGCACCTGCTTGACTATGTCATCGTCTGAGCTAGGGATCGCAAGGATGTGCGCATCACCCGCGACATGACAGAAGCTGACGACTGCTGGACGGACCACCACCTAATCCGATCCATCATCAACATTAACGTTGCCCCAAAGCAGAGGGGACAGCAGAAGCAGTTCCGCAAAAAGTTAATGCCGGGGCACTTAGAGACTCAGCTAAGAGAGCCCTATACAGCCAGCGCCTCACAGCCAATCTGGCATGCCTTGATGACCCTGAGATGCTGAATCCCCACAGCGCTTGGTCTGCCCTCCATGCCTCTATAACCAGTGCCTGTGAAGAGACACTTGATCACTCAACCAGAAAACATCAGGACTGGTTTGATGAAAATGATCAGGAGATTGAAGAACTAATAGATCGCAAGCACAAAGCATTTCTGAGCCTCAAGCAACAACCCAACTCGAGAGCTGCAAAACAACATTGCAGGCGGCCCAAGGCTCAGGTCCAACAAAAAACACGGGACCTAAAGAACAGCTGGAGAAAGCACAGGATATACAACAACTGGCCAACAGCCATGATATGCGAGGATTCTTCGCTACAGTCAAGGACACCTACGGTCCAAACTCCCAAGGCCCCACCCCACTCCTGGCCAAGAACGGGGAAACACTCATCAAGGACACCGAGGCTGTCAGGGCCCAATGGAAGGAGCACTTTGAAGATCTCCTCAATCGAGACTCTGCCTTTGACTTGAGTGTTCTCGATTCCATCCCGCAGCATGCGACCCACCACCAACTCAGTGAAACTCCAACATTGCACGAGATAGACAAAGCCATAAAACAGCTTAAAAATAACAAGGCTACCGGTGCGGATGGAATCCCTGCTGAGGTGCTAAAATATGGCGGAGAGGCGCTGTTGGCGCGGATACATGACCTCATCTCTCTCATCTGGAGGGAGGAGAGCATGCCGGGAGATCTGAGAGATGCAGTGATTGTGACCGATTTAAAAAAAGGGGACAAGTCCGACTGCGGCAATTAGAGGGGAATCTCCCTGCTATCAGCCACTGGCAAAGTTGTCGCTCGAGTTCTCCTCAATCATCTTGTCCCTGTGGCCGAGGAGCTCCTCCCGGAATCACAATGCGGATTTCGTCCCCTACGGGGCACAACAGACATAATCTTTGCTGTGCGACAGTTGCAGGGAAAATACAGGGAGCAGTGCCAGCCCTTATACATGGCCTTTTTCGATCTTACAAAGGACTTTGACACTGTCAACTGTGCGGGTCTATGGAGCGTCCTCCTTCGTTTCGGATGCCCCCAAAAGTTTGTCAACATCCTTCGCTTGCTTCACGATGACATGCAGGCCGTGATCCTTAGCAACGGATCCATTACAGACCCAATCCACGTCCGGACCTGGGTCAAACAGGGCTCATTATCGCTCCAACCCTCGTCTCAATCTTCCTCGCCGCCATGCTCCACCTCACAATCAACAAGCTCCCCGCTGGAGTGGAACTAAACTACAGGACCAATGGGAAGCTGTTTAACCTACGCCGCCTCCAGGCCAAGTCCAAGATCACCTCTGTCATTGAGCTGCAGTATGCGGATGACGCCTGCGTCTGTGCACATTCAGAGGCTGAACTCCAGGATATAGTCAATGTATTCACTGAGGCATATGAAAACATGGGCCTTACGCTTAACATCCGTAAGACAGAGGTCCTCCACCAGCCGGTCACCGCCACACAGCACTGCCCTCCAATCATCAAGATCCACGGTACGGCCCTGGACAACATGGACCATTTCCCACATCTCGGGAGCCTCTTATCAACAAAGGCAGACATTGATGCAGAGATTCAGCATCGCCTCCAATGCGCCAGCGCAGCCCTCGGCCGTCTGAGGAAAAGAGTGTTTGACCGCCAAACTCATGGTCTACAGGGCTGTAGTAATACCTGCCCCCCTGTATGGATCTGAGGCATGGATGATGTATAGAAGGCACCTCAAGTCGCTGGAGATATATCACCAACGATGTCTCTGCAAGATCTTGAAAATCCCCTGGGAGGACAGGTGCACCAACATCAGTGTCCTCGACCAGGCTAACATCCCCAGTGTTGAAGCATTGACCACATTTGATCAGCTTCGCTGGGCATGCCACATAGTTCGCATGCCAGATACGAGACTCCCAAAGCAAATGCTTTATGCGGAGCTCCTTCATGGTAATTGAACCAAAGGAGGACAGTGGAAACGTTATAAGGACACCCTCAAAGCCTCCCTGGTAAAGTGTGACATCACCACTGACACCTGGGAGACCCTGGCCGCAGACCGCCCAAGGTGGAGAAAGTCCATCCAGGAGGACGTTGAGCTCTTCAAGTCTCAACGCAAAGAGCATGAAAAAGCCAAGCGCAAGCAGCAGAAGGAGCGCGCGGAAAACCAGCCCCACCGACCCTTTCCTTCGACGAATGTCTGTCGCACCTGTAACAGGGTCTGTGGCTCTCATATCGGACTGTTCAGCCATCAAAGAACTCACTTTGAAAGTGGAAGTAAGTCCTCCTCGATTCCGAGGGACTGCCTAGAATGATGATGAAAGCAGATATCATTGAAAAATCGGAACTCGGCAAGTACAGTAAACAAGATAGTATCATCGTTTGGCAGAGCTGCATATGCCTGCCCGACTGTATACACGAAACCTGTGGCTGCTGAAAGTCCGCCAACAGGAATGAATCCGATATCACCGTGTTGGCGTTGTGGGGGTAATCATCAGCATCATCAGTGTCGGTTTAAACAGTATATTTGTAAAGGTTGTTCGAGAGTGCGGCATCTCCAGCGCATGTGTCCGCAACTGAGCAAGCTTGCTGTGACACACCACGTGGAGGATGATGACCAGTCTAGCGCGGATCCGGATATGCAATCAGAGATATCAGAGGAGGAAGTGTATGGACTGTATTCATTCCTAACAAAGAGCCAACCGATAATGATTAATGTAAAACTTAATGGTGTGCCAGTATCGATGGAGTTGGACACGGGTGCGAGTCAATCAATAATGAGCCAGAGGACATTTGACAGGCTGTGGCATACTAAGGCTGTGAGGCCTAAGCTGAGTCCAGTCAATGCCAAGTTGCGTACGTGCACTAAAGAACTCATAACGGTGATTGGCAGTGCAGTAATCAAGATGGTGATGGTACGGTTCACGATTTACCGTTATGGATTGTTCCAGGCAATAGTCCAACGCTGTTCGGCAGGAACTGGTATGAAAAATCAAATGGAACTTGAACGAGATCAAAGCGTTGTCGTCGGAGGAGGATACTCCATGTGCTCAAGTGCTGAGCAAGTTACCCTTGCTGTTTGAACCAAGCATCGGCAATTTCATGGGAGCTAAGCTGTAACATGGACACGGATGCAAGACCCGTCCATCATAAAGCTCAGGCAGTTTCGTACATGATGAGGGAGAAGGCGGAAATCGAACTGGACAGACTCCAGCGTGAAGGGGTCATATCACCGGTCGAATTTAACGAATGGGCCAGCCACATTGTTCCAGTGTTGAAAAGTGATGGCACTGTCAGGATTTGTGGAGACTACAAGATTATGATCAACCAAGTTTTGAAACAGGATCAATACCCGTTACCGAAGGCTTATGACCTGTTTGCAATGCTAGCCGGGGGGAAGTCGTTCACAAAACATGACACAGGGGCTGGTCGACACGTCGAAGAAACTTACGTGCATCAACACTCATACAGGACTGTTTATCTACAACAGGCGCCCTTTTGGAATTCGCTCGGCTGCAGCCATATTTCAGAGGAACATGGAGAGTCAAATGAAGTCCGTCCCCAGAACCGTCGTGTTCCAAGATGACATACTGGTCACAGGTCGTGACTCCGCCGAACATCTGAACAACTTGGAAGAGGTTCTACATCTGGACAAAGTGGGCCTCAGACTGAAACGCTCGAAGTGCGTCTTCATGGCACCGGAAGTCGAATTCTTGAGGAGGAAAATTGCTGCTGACGGTCTCAGACCTACGGACTCAAAAACCAAGGCCATCAAAAATGCACCCAAGCCTCAGAATGTGACGGAGCTGTGTTCGTTCCTTGGTCTACTCAACTACTTCAGTAATTTCTTACCGGGATTGAGCACCTTATTAGAGCCACTGCACATGTTGCTAAGAAAAGGTGACAACTGGGTTTGGGGTGCGTCTCAAGATAGAGCTTTTGAGAAAGCTACTAATCTGCTTTGTTCTAACAAGCTGCTGGTACATTATGATCCGTGTAAGTGTCTAGTATTGGCCTGTGATGCTTCGTCATTGGTTGCGTGCTCCAACAAGCTAATGAGTCGGGCAATTTACAACCTGTTGCATATGCTTCAAAAAGATTGTCAAAGGCGGAAAGAGCCTACAGCATGGTAGAGAAAAAACCACTAGCCTGTGTGTATGGGGTTAAAAAGATACATCAATACCTGTTTGGTCTCGGTTTGAACTGGAAACAGATCTCAAGCCACTCATTTCATTGTTTTCGGAAAACAAAGATATTAATACCAATGCTTCGTCCCGCATCCAGAGGTGGGCGCTGACATTATCTGCCTATGATTATGTCATTCGCCATCGACCTGACACTGAGAATTGTGCCGATGCATTGAGCCATCTGCCGTTGCCCACACCGGAGGTGGAAACGCCACAACAGGCAGACCTACTGTTAGTCATGGATGCTTTTGAAAGTGAAGGAACCCCTGTCACGGCCCAACAAGTTAAGAACTAGATCAGCCAGGACCCGATATTATTGGTTGTGAAACATATCCTTAGTGGTGATTGGTCTGCCATACCCAAGCAAATGTGTGAGGAGACCAAACCTTACACCCGTTGCAAAGACGAACTATCCATTCAATCAGATTGTATACTGTGGGGTAATTGTGTTGTTATGCCCAAGAAAGGCAGAGAGAAATTTATGCATAATCTACATAACACTCATCTCGGTATTGTCATGATGAAAGCCATTGCCAGGTCTCGTGTATGATAGTCTGGAATTGACTCTGATCTGGAATCATGTGTGCATCAGTGCAACACTTGCATGCAACTTAGTAAAGCACCAGCGGAATCGCCGCTGAGTCTGTGGTCGTGGCCGTCCAAACCATGGTCCAGGATCCACATCGACATTGCAGGTCCCTTCCTGGGGAAGATGTTTTTAGTTATGGTGGATGCTTATTCCAAGTGGATAGAGTGTACAATCATGTCATCCAGCACATCCACAGCTACCATTGATAGCCTTCATGTCATGTTTGCTACGCATGGTCTGCCTGACATCGTTGTAAGCGACAACGGATCTTGCTTCACCAGTCTGGAGTTTCAAGAGTTCATGAAACTCAATGGTATCAAACATGTGAGGTCAGCACCATTGAAACCCACATCCAATGGACAAGCAGAGCGTGCGGTCCAAACCATCAAGCAGAGTATGAAACGTGTAACTCAAGGTTCACTGTAAACTCGCTTGTCATGCATATTGCTTAGTTACAGAACAAGACCCTATACGCTTACCGGGGTCTCCCCTGCTGAACTATTGATGAAGAGAGGTCTCAAGACCAGGCTCTCTCTTGTCCACCCTGACTCGAATAGTCGTGTCGAATACAGACGTCAAAGTCAGCAAGGGTATCATGATCGCGCTACTGTGTCACGCGACATTTTTATCAATGATCCTATGTATGTACTGAATTATGGTCAAGGTCCCAAATGGATCGCCAGTACTGTTACAGCCAAGGAGGGTAACAGAGTATTTATCGTTAATCTCAAGAATGGGCAGACATGCAGGAATCTTGTCGATCGGATAAAGCTGCGGCACACGGAGGAACCAGAACAGTCTGAGGAAGACCCAATCAGTGACCAACCAACCTACCCTCAGTCATCAGAGGACCCCGCTGTCATCAATGAATCTGGACTTTCAATCCCTGACATGATCAATGAATCTGGACTTTCAATCCCTGACGTGGTCATTACCACTCCCATCAGATCGACTACCTAGCCCCCAGTCATAACAGACTCAGATCGCTCGCTCAAGGCTGGAGTTGAACTGAGACGTTCAACTCAGGAGCGGAACGCCCCGGACTGTTTCAATTTGTAAAAAGACTGTTACTGATATCTTAAAGGCGCATATTGTCATGAATGTATGCTTGTGTTTACTGGCCACCAGGTGGCGCCACTGTTGGAAGTCATTGGGCTGTGCGCACGTGTGTGAGGCCCAGGTATAAAAGGCAAGCCATCTTGTAATGTAGGTACTTTGGACCCTAATAAAGTAGATTTGTACCTGTTCGGAGTTTGCAGTATTCAGTCAATTGAGTTATTGCATACACAACAGTTCTTTTTCCACCTTTTGAGGTGACAGGAGAACATGGTTGACACTGCATTATTCTCCAGCAAACAATTTACTGCAGTTTATGGTAAATGTTCGACCTGGACTACGCTTACCCATATCGAACAGAGAATAAACATGTTGATTTTGGCTCATAAGAGGCTTGGCCTGCTTATGGAAACTGTGGTTTACCTGTGAACTCAAGAAAAAGGCTAAATTGTAACAGTACCTTTAGCAGCAAAATATGTGATAGCTTGCCATCAGAACTGTACTTATCACACACACACACGTTGTACTCTCCCCTCTTGGACAGCTCCTGGCGGGCTGTGGCTAGAAAGGACATTCTCCCACATGCTTTGGTTATGCCTCCACATTCCATCATTCTGAGCCGTGGTCTGGAAGGCCACAAGAACTGTGAACAACCTGACAATCCCTGTTGGCTCAAGCCTGTGTTTTTTAGCTTATCCGCAAGGAAATGAGGGCTTCCTATACCACCCAGATGAGTGCAACTCTGCTAGCTTTGAGAGAATGTCTTGCTCCACTGCGACAGAATGCAGCCCTCCCACAACAAACATATAGCTGAAATTCCAATCAGAGTGAGTAATGTTCAGTTTTAGCCTTCAACTAGGCCAGTATCAGCGAGCGGCCATCCTCTCAGGCCAGCCTTCCAATGTTCGGATGTGCTGTGGTGTTTTTGGATGAGGGTAGGAAAGAAAGAAAGTAAAGTAGGGAGAGAAAAAGAGTTATATCAGTGTCAAGAAAGGGGTTCATCTGCCTGGTGCTTTGCCAGCTTTAAGTAGATTCTCAAAATGACTTGCTCTGAATGCCATGTGTCACTTGTCGTGGAGAAAAAGACTTCATACATTTTCTTGGCTGAGAATTACGCTAGACTCTATGTACCCAGATGTGTCTATGATCTCACACGGGCCTGAAAGTACTGAATCTATGAGGGCCCTGTAACACAGATCAGATGTTCTACTAGCATTTTGCAATTTTAGGTAAAGTTAAAATTCAGTCTGAGATTGAAAACAGGAATACTGCATGACAGAAAGACAGTCAATGCCCGTTGCAGCACCAGCTTGTCTTAACAGTTGCACTACTGCAGAATGAACTTTCATGGACACACACCCCGCCGTGTGTCGATACCTTCCATTGTGTACATAAATGAGCACTGTTGTTTCAGTTGTTTTTGAGTAGATAGATTGAGTTGTCATGGTGATGGGATGCCCATTATGTCTGGAATTCAATCCTTGGTAAATTAATTCTTCACTAGTCATTAGAGAGTATGGGTTTATTTTCAAGTGGTTTTCAGGAGTAATTAATGCACCTCAGATAAAGGCGCATGAGGATATGAATGCTAGTATTTTTTGTTGAATCAAAGGAAAGCTCCTGCCTGCCAAGACTAGTTATTCCTGGGCTAATTACAGCCACCCTGTGAGCTGTCCATTTACAAGATATCCCAATTTTGCGCCGCTGGAGGGGGCCCGATCGCCGCTGGAGGGGGCCCAGTCGCCTTTGGAGGGGGCCCGATCGCCGCTGGAGGGGTGGAGGTCCAATCACCTGGTCGGAGGCTCACCTGGCTCACTGGGCATCGTCGAGGATCGGGTGAGGTAGCTAAGTTGACGTCAAGGAGGAGGTCGCCGAAGGAGGGGAGGGGGAAGAGGTCCAGGTCCAGGTAGCTGTACCACGAAGCTCGATCATCGCTGGTAGTCCGATCGTTGTCGTCGCCAATGAGTGGTGTGGAGGGAAGCCTGAGGTAGGCCTGAACTTGTGGGATTCACAGGCTTAGGGTTTAAAGTAATGTCATCGTCCGAGCCAGGGATCGCAAGGATGTGCGCATCACCCGCGCCATGACAGGAGCTGACGACTGCTGGATGGACCACCGCCTAATCCGATCCATCATTGACATTAACATAGCCCCAAAGCGGCAAGGGCAGCAGAAGCAGTGCCACAAAAAAGTCAATTACGGGGTACTCAAAGACCCAGCTAAGAGAGCACTATACAGTCTGCGCCTCACAGCTAACCTGGCGCGCCTTGATGACCCCCGAGACGCAGAATGGCCACAGCGCTTGGTCTGCCCTCCAGGCCTCCATAACCAATGCCTGCGAAGAGACGCTCGGTCACTCAACCAGGAAACACCAGGACTGGTTTGATGAGAATGACCAGGTTTAAGGCTGAGGTCCAACAAAAAACTCGGGACCTAAAGAGCAGGTGGTGGATGGAGAAAGCACAGGAGATACAGTAGCTGGCCAATAGCCATGATGTGCGAGGATTCTTTATTGCAGTCAAGACCACCTACTGTCCAAACACCCAAGGCCCCACCCCACTGCTGGCCAAGAACAGGAAACACTCATCAAGGACACTGAGGCAGGTCAGGGCCCGCTGGAAGGAGCACTTCGAAGATCTCCTCAATCGAGACTCTGCCTTTGACTCGAGTGTTCTTGACTCCATCCTGCAGCATTCTACCCACCACCACCTCAGTAAAACCCCAGCATTGCACGAGGTAGAAAAAGCCATAAGACAGCTTAAGAACAACAAGGCCTCAGGAGCAGATGGAATCCCCGCTGAGGCACTGAAGTATGGCGGAGAGGCATTATTGCCGCGAATACATGACCTCATCTCTCTCATCTGGAGGGGGGAGAGCATGCCGGGCATCAGAGATCTCAGAGAAGGGCATCCAGGAAGGCGCTGAGCATCTCGAGTCTCATCGCCGAGAACATGCAGAAATCAAGCGCAGTCAGCGGAAAGAGTGTGCGGCAAACCAATCCCACCCACCCTTTCCCTCAAAGACTATCTGTCCCATCTGTGACAGGGACTGTGGTTGTTGCATTGGATTGTTCAGCCACCTAAGGACTCATTTTTAGAGTGGAAGCAAGTCTTCATCGATTCCGAGGGACTGCCTATGATGGTGATCCCAATTTTCCAACCTCTACTGCAAAGGGAGCACACAGCCAGAGCTGTTGTTTCTCACACCACTGCTGCCACCTGAAATGCTCTATCTAGGGGAATAGTGAAATTCCATGAGCGTTTTACATGGAGGTTATTCGAATCTTGGGCAAAAGTTTGTTTTCACTTCAGTGAAAAAGAGTTGGGATCACCACAAAGACAACATTTGATTGTTCCAGGATGAAGAGCAATTTTAAAAAATTCAAAAAGAATCTTGGAAAGGCAGTATCAATGATTGCTGAAATTATTGGGCTGATGATCCAAATTCCAGCAGTATAATTGACTGGTAAATTAAACTCATTAAATTAAAAAGTGCATTTACACTACAACAGGAGGTAGGTGCAAAATGGTTTTTGTTTGTACCGATGCTAAAGTAATAAAGGTCAAATTTCTGTTTGTATGCTGCCAGTTTCCCCCATCGAGAGTGCATATTGGAAAATGGTGCACATGCAGCTTGTAATTTTCTGTCCATTAAAATGAAATAAGGGACAAACTCAAGTTGCATGTGTGTGAATCCCTGAAATGCACTTCCAGCAGGTCGGGTTCTGGGTGGCAGTGGGCAAGTGGAAAATTTACTCTACTGTGTAAATTCAGAGTCAATGCCTGACCTGACTGTTGTACAAAGCAGAATGATAACGCTAAATCACTATTCAGGGAAGGGGAGAGGGATAAGCAAGGCCAGTCAGCCTAACATCGGTGGTAAGGAAGTTACTCGAAACCATTATTAGGGACAAAATAAAAGTTTCATTTGGAAAGACATTTGTTAATCAAGAAAAACCAGTATGTATTTGTTAAAGGTAAATCGTGTTTGACTAACTGGATTGATTTATTTGATGAGGTAACAGAGAAGTTGATCAAGATAGTGCAGTAGATGTTACATATTTTGACTTTCGTAAGGCATTCGATAAAGTGCCACACAGGAGGCTTATTAAGAAGATGGAAATAAGGGGAAAGTGGAGTATGGATACAGAATTGGCTCAGTGAGATGAAGTGGTGAATGGATGTTTTTCAGACTGGAAGGTTGCTTGCAGTGGTGTTCCACAAGGGTCAGTTTTGGGTCCATTACTCTTTGCAATTTTTGTAAACGACCTAGACTCGGGTTTATGGAGCAGCATTATAAAGTTTGCAGATATTATGAAACTTGGTAAAGTAATAGATCATGATGAGGATAGTTATAGGCTTCAGGATGACATAGGATATTGAAATGGACAGAAGCTTGGCAGATGGAGTTCAATGTGGAGAAGTGTGAAGTGATGCACTTTGGGAACACAGTATACTACAAATGGCATGATTTTGAAAAGTGAATATGAGCAGAGAGACCTTGGTGTCCATATACACAAATCCTTAAATGTGACAGGGCAAGTTGTAAGTTTCAAAAAGCATATGGGTTACATGGGTTTATAAATAGAGGAATATAAAATATAAAAGTGAAAAGATCATGCGATAAAGAGAACTTTCGATCATTGGTTAGGCCTCAGCTGGAGTATTGTGGACAAATCTGCGCACCACTCTTCAGGAAAGATGTAAAGGCGTAAGAAAGGGTACAGAGGAGGTTTACCAGGATGTTACCAGAGATGAGGGACTTCAGTGATTAGGAGAGGTTGGAAAAGTTAGGACTGTTCTCCTTGGAACAGAGAAGTAGTGACTTAATAGAGGTTTTCAAGATGATGAGGGGTTTTGATAGAGTGGAGAAAAAGTATTTCCTCTGGCGAGTGGATCAATAAATAGAAGTCATAGATTCAAAATTATTGAAGAAAGGTCTAGAGAGGAGATGAGGAGATTTTTTTTTCACTCCCTAGACATGTTAGGATCTGGAACGCTCTACCTGAAAAAGTGGTGGAAGTTGATTCCATAAATATTTGAAAAGGAAGTTGGACAGGTATTTGAGGACGATGAACCTACAGGGTTACAGGTAAAAAGCGGGGACGTGGGACTAAACAGGACTGCTATATCAAAGAGTCAGCACAGGCACAACAGGCCGAATGGCCTCCTTCTGTGCTTTAAGTTGCTAATAATGAGACTCTGGAGGAGGTAGTCTCCCTCTGCTTTGCTTCAGAATCGGGTTGGGTTCTAACTCTGGATTTACACAACAAAACCTTAGCACTGGTATGAAGTGAGGCTGCTTTGCATTTTTGCTGCAATTGTAACAGAGTCATTTATTTTTTCATTAATCTTAAAAGTGAGAAAGCTAGAAATAAGAGAATTCAGGCTGAGCTTTCTCACCCAACTGTGGTTGCCAAATCTGGTTAGTTATATTCCCGATTATTTTTTTGACGAGAGGGGTGATAACAGCAGATTTGAAGGAGAGAGGAACAGTATGGAAAGAGAACCTTTAACAATATTAGCTAATATGGAAGCCAGGAAGGGAAGTTGGCTGGTTAGCAGTATAGTGGGAATAGGGTCGTGGGAGCAGGAGCATGGACAAGATGAGCTCGGAGAGGCCATGAGGGGAGATTGGAGAAAAACTGGAAAAAGATGAGCGTTCAGGACTATGGCAGTTTACCCAATGGGCTAGGGGAAGGGAGGACAGAGGCAGAGGCAGCTGATCACATGATCTCAATGACAAAGAAGTTTTCTTTTATTTATTCGTTCACGGGATGTGGGCGTCACTGGCAAAACCAGCATTTATTGCCCATCGAAGGTAGTGGTGAGCCGCCTTCTTAACAACTGAGTGATTGCTAGGTCATTTCAGAGGGCAGTTAAGAGTCAACCACATTGCTGTGGGTCTGGAGTCGCATATAGGCCAGACCAGGTAAGGACAACAAGTTTCCTTCCCTAAAGGACATTAATGAACCAGATGGGTTTTTGCAACAATCTGGTAGTTCCATGGTCACCATTACTGGTACTAGCTTTTTAAAATTTCAAATTTAATTAATTAATTGAATTTAAATTCCACAGTTGCTATGATGGGATTTGAACCTATGTCTAGGCATGGATCGTTAATTGAGGTCTCTGAATTACTAGTCCAGTAACATAACCACTATGTCACCGTTCCTATGCCATAATGACCATGAGCTCCTCGCACTTGTTGTTGGAGGCGAGGGGTTCTAGAATGATTCTGGAATAGTGAGCAGTTTTGCAGGTGAGAGCAGGACCCTATAGTGCTTTATGTGGTCCAGTCAGATCTGGCAAGGACTGGCTAAACCAGTTGTCTGCCATAACCCTTCAAATCTGCATCCCTTGGACTTATTGGAGTGGAGGTGAGGGCTGTACTAGGGGGAATGGCCAGGGTTGAGAGAGTAATGATTTTAATGGGGACTAGGGCATCACAGGTGGAGATGAGAGTGTGGTTGAGCCGATCGGTAACTGGGCTAAACAGTTTGGATTTCGTAAGTGCAGCCACGATTTTAATCGCTCCACCATTGGTGGCCGTGCTTTCAGTTGCCCAGGTTCTAAGCTCTGGAATTCCTTCCCTAAACCTCTCCGCCTCTCTTTCCTCCTTGAAGATGCTCCTTAAAACCGACCTCTTTGATCAAGTTTTTGGTCATCCACCTTAATATCTCGTTATGTGGCTCAGTGTCAAATTTTGTGCATAAAGCTCCTGTGAAATGCCTTGGGACATTTTACTACATTAAAGGTACTATATAAATGCGAGTTGTTGCTTTTGTTGGAGGTTTGATCGTGTGATGCTTGGTTACGTGACTCTATGAAATTATAACTGAAACATTTAAGTAAGGTTAGGGACCCATCAACACGTCTATTAGAGTTTTATTCACAACTCCTTTACCATAGGTCAAGTTTCTGTGCTCATGGGCACTTTATCTGAACACATAATAATTGGCTTTGTTTCACTGTGCCACAATTTATAGTTTAAACTTCAAGCTGAGTGACCTAAGCTTTGATCTGAAACAACAATCAAGATATCTGAAGTTCCAAAATAGGTTTACACTGCAACTTGTAAAATTCTGCAGAAATTACATATCTCTCATTCTGATTCCGTCAGTGGGCAATATTCCTCACCACTAACACGTAGTCTGAAAATGCAAGCTGAGGTACCAGCGTTTAAAACAGTTTCCATTCCTTGCACAGATAATCTTTAATTTCAGAAACACAAAAAAATCCTCCTAAAAAATAGATTCTGTTCTATCTCCAGTGTAGACAGTTTTAGCAGATTCATCACAGAAAATTATAGAGTTTGGGTTTTGACATAAGGATCCTCACCTTATGAATTTGTGTCTGCAAGACTGAAGGGTAGCTAGGATCACCTTCTGGAAATCACCTTAATGGGAACTGTTCTAACTCAGCTACATTCCTGCAGGTAGGAATTAGAGAAGTGTGGCTTTGTAACCTGATGCAAAGGGAATGCTGTGAGTTTTCATTCAATGCCCCTGCAATCTTACAATAGATACATGGCTGTAGTGTGTTTGCTTCATGGGCTCTTTGCTTAAAAATTCATAACTATACATTTTCTATAAGAACTAGCTGGTTTATTAGCAAAGGTTTAACAATCAAACTGAACCCTCCCAGTTCATCCACCAGGCTCACATCTGCACACCTCATCGTGGAGAACCTGAACTCAATTAACTGGGGTTTTATTGAATTTAGTGAACATCACATGACTGGTTAAGCCATATTACAATGGAGAATGTTCTTTAAAAAGAGAAAATAAAAACAGCACACTGTACGTTTCTGCATCAATTGCCATGCCGACGTTTACTTGTTAAGCATCCTATTGGAGATGGGTCAGTCAATATGAAGCAATTTAGTGAAATCCTGGATAAGCCCTTGGGATCTATTTTGTGCCTTGTGTTTCTCCCTGAGCGATTATGTTGATTTAATGAGATATTTTCCCCTCTGAGGCTGTTTGATTTTGCTTTGTGCTGTTGGTGTTTAGATGATCGAATTCAGCATAAAACATGTAATTCCACACACAAAACTTGCTCAAAGCAGCGGCAATTCTGTCCCAACCACACTCAAAAACACAATTTATGCATTGGAAGGATTTGTGTTACACATTTGTTTTGTTGGTTTGCTTTGTTCTAAAGATTTTGTGTGTGTTCCATATTCATGCTTTATGGCTCACATTGGGCACAAATCTCTCCATGGGGCTGATGAAACAGTCCCAGTGCAGTGACACTGGCACCTCTGTTCTTTGGGCGCTGCACGTTATTGTGCTGCTTCCTGTTGATCTTGTGCTATAATGCAAGATTAGCTCTTTCTAATAAATAGCCAACCTGTTCCAGTACAACAGCTACAACACTGGCATCAACCGACAATGTGGGAAACTGCCCGGGTATGTCCTGTCCACAAAAAGCAGAACAAATCCAATCCAGCCAATTACCACCTCATCAGTCCACTCACAATCATCAGCAAAATGATGAAAGGTGTCGTTGACAGTGCTATCAAACGGCACTTACTCACAAGTGTTCAGTTGGGTTCTGCCAGGACTACTTAGCTCCAGTCCTCATGATAGCCTTGGTCCAAACATGCACAAAAGAGCTTAATTTCAGAGGTGAAGCAAGAGTGACTGCCCATGACATCAGGCAGCATTTGACCGAGTGTGGCATCAAGGAGCCCTAGTAAAATTGAAGTCAATGAGATTCAGAGGGGAAAGTCTCTACTAGCTGGAGTCATACCTAGCCCAAAGGAAGATGGTTGTGGTTGTTGGAGGTCAATCATCTCAGCCCCAGGACATCGCTGCAGGAGTTCCTCAGGGCAGTGTCCTAGGCCAAACCATCTTCAGCTGCTTCATCAATGACCTTCCCTCCATCATAAGGTCAGAAGTGCGGATATTCACTGACGATTACACAGTGTTCAGTTCCATTCGCAAGTCCTCAGATAATGAAACAGTCCCTGTCTGCATGCAACAAGACCTGGACAACATTCAGGCTTGGGTTGATAAGTGGTAAGTAACATTTGCACCACACAAGTGCCAGGCACATATTCTGAGACTCTGACCTCTAGTTCTAGACTCTCCAACCAGGGGAAACATTCAGGCTTGGGTTGATAAGTGGCAAGCAACATTCGCACCGCATAAGTGCCAGACAATGTTTATAACCAACAAACGAGAGTCTAACCATCGCCCCATGGCATTCAACGGCATTACCATCACTGAATCCCCCACCATCAACATCCTGGGAATCACCATTGACCAGAAACTTAATTGGACCAGCCACATAAATACTGTGGCAACAAGAGCAGGTCAGAGGCTGGATATTCTGCATCAGTGACTCACCTCCTCACTCCCCAAAGCCTTTCCACCATCTACAAGGCACAAGTCAGGATTTTGATGGAATACTCTCCATGTGCCTGGATGAGTGCAGCTCCAACAACACTCAAGAAGCTTGACACAATCCAGGGCAAAGCAGCCCGCTTGATTGGCACCCCATCCACTGTTATGTTCAGAATAAATTCACAGGACTATAGCGCAAGCTCAAACTGTTGTGACCTTGGTCTCTTTATTCAGACTCCAGAGTGAGGAAGCCACATAGTGAATCACCTTTTATACCTGCTTGCCCCGTTGTGCACAGGTGACCCTTAGGTCTCCCACAGGTGTGCCCCCTAGTGGCAAGTCTTACATTTGGGTGAGGTCTACATACATACATAACATCACTCCCTCCCAAAGTCTTCTTGTGCAAGTTATTTGCAAGCTAAGTGCCCCTGAGTTGATCGCCTGGGTTGAAATTTTGACATGGTGGGTTCATCCTCGTGGTTGACGGTGAAGTTGATCGTGTTAGTGGATCGCTGGGGACAGATCTTTTCACAGTGGTTCCTGGTTACTTGTGGTTCGCAGTTTGGTCTTGTCCAACTGCTTTACTCATTAGCCCGATACATGGTTTCCCAATCAAACACTCTGTTTTCATCACATACACTCCATTCCCCCCCTTGGCTAATGCGGTGCTAGCGGCCCAACTGGGGCCCTGAACATAATCTACATCACTTATTCTGATGTTGCGTGGAGGCGCCATGCAAGTATGGTGCATTCTCTGCTGATGGCATGTGGAAGGCTCGGTTCTGAGTGATTCGTCTGGTGACTGCGTAGCACCCAGGATAGCCGGATCTGTAGGGAGTCTACCATGACACGCGTGGTGCTAGGTTTAGTGATTTGGGTGCTGGCCCTGAGGTCTGGCCAGCCCAGAATGGCCGCAATGGCCTTGAGACTTTCGGTAGTGGCGGGTGGCCTAGTGGTCCCCGTGGATCTTGGGCCACCAACTGTGTGTAGCCGCTCTGCCTTGTTTTGCACCATTGGGATGGGTCTATCGTCTATGCGGCGGATAGGTTGCTACATCCCGTCTAGCAGTTCACCTTTGGCAGGTGGTAACATAGGATCCTGGCTGGTCCAGGTCCTAAGCTGAGGGAGGCCTCATTCACTGGAGAAGGTACGCAGAGGTCTTCCCAGTTCCATCGAATCTTCCCCAGCCACTTCCTGCCAAGCATCATTGGTCCATCACCTGATACAATTCACGTGGTAAATCGTGCACTGCTCCCTCATGGAATACTCCTATGTCTGCACTACCAATAACTGGTATCAGTTCCTTGGTTTAGGTGCGCAGCTTTGCCTGAATCGGGATCAGCTCGGGTCGTTGTGCTTCGTCACTCTACAGCCTCTCGAAAACCTTCTGGCTCATAACTGATTGACTCGCCCCCGTGTCTAGTTCCATGGAGACTGGAGTGCTGTTAAGTTCAACTTTTAACATTATCGGAGGGCTTTTGGTGGTGAAGGCGTATATCCCATACACTTCCTCTTCATCCTCAGGTTCAGTTGCCTCTCCTGCTCGTTCATCGTGATCCTCGCTGGATCGGTTGTCCTCTCCTGACTCTGCCACGTGGTGAGTCAGAGATCGTTTGCACATTCGTTGGAGATGCCCCGTTATTCCACAGCCCTTGCACACATAGGGTTTGAATCTGCATTGATGAGCTCTATGGCTGCCCCCGCAGCGCCAATACGGTGCTAATGGATAAGTATTCATGCCCCACGGCCGACTCTGAGTTACTCTAAGCCTAGGTCTGGCCTCTGCAATCGGGTGGGCCCTGCCCTGTGCCGTTCTGCCTGCTGCAAACATTATTTTATGCACGGTGCTTGCCGGTGAGCTCCGACTCTGTGAAGATATCTGTTTCGTGTTATCGCTCATGGATATAAAGGCTTGGGCTATCGTGATGACCTTGCTCAGATCTAGGGAGTCGGCAGACAGCAGTTTGCGAAGGATGATCTCATGGCCAATTCCAAGCACGAAAAGTCCCGCAACATTTCCCCCAAGGATCCTGCAAAGTCACACTGCCCCACAAGGTGTCTTAGGTCGGCGACAAAACTTGCCACGTTCTGGCCCTCGGAGCAACAGTGCGTATAAAAGCGGTACCTGGCCATCAGGATGCTCTCCTTTGGCTGGAGGTGTTCCTTAGCCAGCGTACACAGCTCTGCGTAAGATTTGTCCGTTATTTGACCGGTGCCAGCAAATTTTTAAGGAGGCCATATACCGATGACCCACATACGGAGAGGAGAATCGCCCTGCACTTGGTCGTCGTCTCAGCCTTGTCCAATTCGTTGGCCACAAAGTACTGGTCGAGGTGCTCCACGAAGGCTTCCCAATCATCACCCTCAACAAATCTCTCAAGAATACCAACGGCAGCCATTACCGCATGAAAGTTCTTGATCCGTTACTCGTCGCCAATTTGTTATGTTCAGAATAAATTCACAGGACTATATCGCAAGCTCAAACTGTTGTGACCTTGGTCTCTTTATTGAGACTCCAGAGTGAGGAAGCCGCATAGTGAATCACCTTTTATACCTGCTTGCCCCATTGTGCACAGGTGACACTTAGGTCTCCCACAGGTATGCCCCCTAGTGGCAAGTCTTACATTTGGGTGAGGTCTGCATACATACATAACATCCACCACCTTAAACATTCACTTCCTCCACCACCACGCACTGTAGCTGCAGTGTGTACCATCTACAAGATGCATGCAGCAACACGCGACGACTTCTATGGCAGCACCTCCAAACGTGCGACCGCTATCACCGAGAAGGACAAGGGCAGTAGGTGCATTGGAGCACCTCCAAGTTGCACACCATCCTGACTTGGAAGTATATCAGCCGTTCCTTCATTGTCGCTGGGTCAAAATCCTGGAACTCCCTCCCTAACAGCACTGTGGGAGTACCTTCACCACACGGACTGCAGCGGTTCAAGAAGGTGGCTCACCTCCACCTTCTCAAGGGCAACCAGAGATTGGCAATAAATGCTGGCCTTGCCAGCGATGCTCACATCCTAGGAATCAATTTAAAAAAAAGTTGCTGAGCTGAAGGATTCAGATTTCAAGGGTCTGCCTGGAAGCACACTTTGGTAGTTGAAAATCAGCACATCATGGAATCATTTTAGACTGTGTAACTAGCCTGTACAGTTTAGAGTTACAGATATTACAGGTGGTTACAGACTAGGAATGCCTTTTGGCCCAACCTTTTTGTTCTTTATTCATTGGATGTGGGCATCGCTGGCAAGACCAGCATTTATTGCCCATCCTTAATTTCCCTTAACTGAGTGGCTTGCTAGGCCATTTCAGAGGGCAGTTAAGAGTCAACCACATTGCTGTGGGTCTGGAGTCACATGTAGGCTAGACCGGGTAAGGACGGCAGATTTTCTTCCCTAAAGGACATTATTGAATCAGATGGGTTTTTACAACAATCTGATAGTTTCACTGTCACCATTACTGGTACTAGCTTTTTAATTCCAGATTTATTTGATTGAATTTAAATTCTCTAGTTGTCGTGGTTGAATTTGAACTCACGTTGCCGTATTAATAGTCTTCTGGATCACTAATCCAGTAACATAACCACTGTGCTACCCATCTAATTTCAGCATTCAGAAAGGTCCTAAAGTCTCCCTCTATTCGCCTCTCAAATGATTCCAGGATTTTAACCTCTACTATTCTATCTGGAAGTCCATTCGATTTATTGATCATGCTTAGTGTGAAAAATTATTTCCTGGTATAAGTCCGATATTTATCTTTTACTAGACTGAATCTGTGTCCCCTTGCCCAACACTCACAATTTAATTTATATGTAATATTCTGGAAATTCCTTTTCCATTCCTTTAACTATCTTGTATATCTCCCTAAGATTACTTCGCAGTTGCCCCTTTTTCAGGCCCAAGTGCCTTCAATCTTTCCTCATAATTTAGACTGTTTAAACTCGGGATCAAGCTTCTCACTCTTCTCTACACAGCCAACCTTGTGGGGCTGTAATTCACCCCACCGGAAACGGGTCGCACCTACTGTTTTTGTTGTGTTTTGGCTGCTGCAATAGATGCGGTGGCCCATCCTGCGAAATGAAGCTCTTTGTCATTTTTTTTCAAGCAGGCAAAAGTCGGTCATAATGGGGGCAGAAATGGGGGCGGGACAGAGTGACCGTCACTAGTAGGGCGGAAGTGGGGGCAGGAACGGAGTCTCCTCCGCTGTCATCATCGCGCTGGTGCGTCACCACGACTCTCCCCTTCAGTAAAAGTGCAGGGCCGCTGCAAACTCTATTTTAGTTAGATCCACTGGGCCACCAGGGAGGGTTTTGGCCTGGCCAGCAGCCCGGCACCCAAGAGGCCGAACCTGGGGGCATAATTGTGGGGCTGACCTGGCAGTCGTCCGACAAAAAAAACTAAGGTGACAGCCACGGCAATGTGCCCTCCCCTTTAATGGCAGCTGCACCGCCATTTTACACACCGTGCGCCGACAGAAAAAGCTGTCGGGGGCACCGGCTGGCGGCCAGAAGACTTTTCCAGCTGAATTGCGTTTCCGGTGTAGGACATCGGTGGTGCATGCTCTGTTGACGCACTTTGATGCTTCGGTAGCAGCGGGGCGAATGTGGGGGGAGTAGGGTGGATATGGTCACCGCCAGAAAAAACCCCGGGGAGAATTTTGCGAGTGTCAGCCAGTCCGCTGCAAGTTGGAGGACATTCGACACTGCTCCTTGGCCGTCGCTTTCCTGCGGCCAGAGGCCTTATCGTGAGGCTGAGTTTCAGCCCCCTGTGTCTCTGCAACTATGGAGGAATCCACAGTCTTCTTCTGTAAAGTGCTGCGTGACTGCCTGTATGAGCTGCATCCCGTCAGGGAGAATATGGGCAACTCCAGGCCCCTCTGTAGCAGAGGTTGAGGTTGTAAGGTGAGGTACAGCTGCCATTACAAATGTGATGACCAGGGCTCTTTACCTACCTCATTGACATCCAGTGGTCTGCTCTCACTCAGATCTCTTGCTGTGCTGAGGGAGTGACCAGCAACAGGGGAATGCTAGAAATTGGCATGGATGTTGGAGATGTATCTCGGCATGATACCATATCCAAAACTCCCAGCCACTTCAATCAAATGACTTGTGATGTATCATATGGCATCCGGGTCCAATCAGCCACCATATCGATCTCCTGGTGCATGTAGTTGCAGGGTCATCGACTGACCCAACTCTATCCCAAGAGACAAACACTTGACACCCAGCAGCCATCCATCTGAGCTCCTCCTCCCATTGGGGAAATATTTAGAAGGAGCACATGGTTAGCAAATAGAACACAACACACATTGTTACAAATATAAAACACCTAGACAAAAGAATACTAAATACACCACTATTGCGCAATGTAAGGAATAATGGAAGTTGGCTTGATTGACACTGGTATATCTCTCCCTGTTCTGTCTATGCTGCTACCCCCTCATCATAGGCAGTCCCTCGGAGTCGAGGGAGATTTGCTTCCACTCCTGAAGTGAGTTCTCTGGTGGCTGAACAATCCAATACGAGAGCCACAGACTCTGTCACAGGTGAGACAGATATTCGCTGAGGGAAGAGGTGTGTGGGACTGGTTTACTCCTTCCGCTGCCTGCGCTTGACCTTTTCATGCCCTCCTGAATGCACTTTCTCCACCTAGGGTGGTCTTCGGCCAAGGACTCCCAGGTGTCAGTGGTGATGTCGCACTTTATCAGGTGAAAAAGCAGACACAATTTCCCTAGATTTGTATCTGTGCAGTAAATTTAATTTTCCTTGAGCATTGCTCCAAATTAGCACCCTACTTTAAACAAATATGCATGGTACCCTGGAAAGTTTGTCCAAATCTGTCAGGTAAATATTACCACTTATATAAGTAATGTCATTACTTCTGTGGATTATAGAGTGAGCTTGGGAGGGAGAAATGTGATTGTTATGTGGGGCAGAGTGGGTTGCATGTCTGGACAGTGCATTCAGAGGAACTGTGCATTATTCCATATACCAATGTTTAATGCTTTACCAATTAGAATTGATGTTTTTGCACAGATTCTCAACAAAGCTGAGCGTACATTCTCAACTGGTGAAGTTTCCATAGCAACAAAGAGACCCAGTGCTTGAGAAAGCTATTAAATTGTGACTCTCACTCAGACAGAGTTACAGTGGTGCAATAGGGTCTGTTTCTCTCGGCAGAGTAGACAAAGGCGAATTGCTTACTTTACAAACCTGTGCTACACCCAATCTGGGAGTGATTTGTGGAGTAAAGCAGAAGCTATAGTGACATTTTTCAACTTGCTATGATCAAAAGGTTATCTTTCCTCAATGTTTAGGGCCTGCTAGCATGGAGATAAGGATCTCTCCGATCAAACAATTACAATCTGAGGTATATGATAAACTCTTCAATGTTTTATTGTTTTAATAACAAACAGCATATAAATGAAACCTCCCAAACATACAAGCAATCTTATAACCAAGTAACATGTTAGAAACCTAAATTACTTTGTGGAATGAATATGTGTAGCTCTTCTTTTGGTAATGATGCAACAACAAGCTGTTTATTTCCTGTGCATTAAGGTGGACATGCTTTTTTGGTCTTTCCTTAGGTCTTTAGACAGAAAGTTGCAGCGGCCTCTGTTGGCAAAGTCTCAAACCCTACCCAGCATTCCGCAGTCACCTACCAATACAAGGGCCTACAAAGAATTGATACCCGATAGCGATGATGGCAGAAGCCAAAGTCAATTGCTGCTCACAAAAGGAACTCAAAAGGGATGTACTGTGCCATCATTCGGTGAGGTTAAAGTTAGCTTGTATTTAATTGGTCTGCACATTTGTCTTGAGGTAACTTTACAATGTAACACTATAAAATATATATTTTTTAAGGTAACCAACGCGTTAATTCACCACGGAGTTTCTTGTTCAGTTAAGGACTATACAGGGTGAATGTGTTTCCATTTTATTCATGTCTGCAGTGCTCCACGTGAAAAGTCTTCCTGGATGTTTTTTTAATTTATTTTCACTGCTCTTTTAAGAGTTGAGTATTCTGGTTGATGGCCAAAGTTCATAGCGTAGAATAGCATCAAGGTTAAAAAGAGTAGCGAGGAAGTTGAGATAAATCAAAAAATTGTAATTTAGTTGATGTCACACTTCTTTTTTAAACCTATAGACAGGAACATAGGAAACCTAGGAACAGGATTAGCCCAATCAGCCCCTTGAGCCTGTGCTGCTATTCAGTTAGATCATGGCTGATTTGTACCTCAACTCTAATTACCTGCCTTTGCTCCTTATCCCTTGATAACCTTACCAAACAAAAATCTATTGACCTTTGTCTTGTAAGAGAAAGGGAAGACTGAAAGAGGTGAAGAGTTCCACAGTTTTGAGGTCCTAGGAAAGAATGGGTTAGCAGACATATGATCAGTCTTGATTCTAACCCAGGAAGATTGTGGGATGAGAAATAGTCTATCAGTTGGCATATTTGCAGTTTAGAATGAACAAGAGGGCAAGGTTCAGAGCAGCATTGACCATATTGCTATTTATAAATTAAAGAGAGAGGAGAGAGAAAGAAAGGTTATGATGGAGAGGTTGAAAAGGTCTGCAGCATTTTAGAACTGTGAAAGACTTGAGCAAGTGAGTAGAAATGTCCTGACAGAATGTGCTCACAATACTCAAAACAAAAGGGAATTCATCTTTTACTGGTAACGGATGTTTTGAAGCACTTGTTATTATATTTGGGTGGAAATGTTCAAGCTTGGTCCTCTGGGAGTTAATACGGAAATTAAAAATGATAACCCCAGGACCAATGGCTCTCACTGAATATTTGCAAAGGAATGAATGGAAATCTCAAATGGTTCAGATGCCGTTCAAACTGCAACAGGCGTGCACTGAGTTTATTTTTAGAACGCTGCTTTTTCTTTTGGTACCTGTATTCCAGATGGCATTGAGATTGAAAGGCAAAAATACAATAACAGCAGTAAAAGGTAAAGAGCCATCGTTTCATTTCAGCAAATGGTCAGTCAACCTTCAGGTGGTGCTCAACTCCGAGGTCTTGCTCCAGAGTGCTCTTGAACAGCCATTGATTGACAACTTTCCACTGTTCTTCCAACCATTATAATGAACAGTATTTTGATTGCGACTCATTTGTGAAATTGCATTTGTTATTTTATGGATTTATTTTTTTGTTTATTCATTCAGTTTAGCTCAGTAAATGTCATGCAGAACATTGTTGGAGAAGACTGATAAAATATGGGCTTTGAATCACTTTCATGGATCGCTGGCCTGTTCGACTGTCTGAAAACAAGTTCTAATTGCTTTGTAAACTGAGTGTATTACTTTTTCCAGCTAGATTTTTCTCTCTACCTGTCCTGAAGGTGCTCGGGGAAGTAGGAGCCGGCTACGCTTTTGTGTCTTGCTCGAGATACCATTTTTCATGCGAGAACCTATACAGTGAATTTCAGCAGTCTATTCAGCTGCGGATGGATCACAGTCAAAGGTGTTCCTGTTATCACTAATATCCATCCATGCATACTCTTCAGCAAGGCTCGGTGGATAACAGCAGAGGATGTGAACCCGAGTTGGTCTGTGTCCTCCCGAACCACAGAGTGTTGAGACCAATTAAAGTGTTCCTAATACAGCCCTTGTTGAGATCATCTCATTAAGGCCAGACTAGGAATCAAAATTGGTCTTTATGGCTTAACTATATGCTGTTTTCATATTTGAGTAGCTACTAAGTTTATTACTAAAGGGATGGTTGTACAAAAATAAGACTCCTTGCAATGACTAAATTAGTAAATACACCACCTGGTCAAGTGGTATGCTGTACAGACAAGGGAGGTCCCAGCTTGATCCCTGTCCTGAACCTGGTTAGCTGGGCTTGGAGTGAGGGGACTAATAGAGGAGGGGAGAAGAATGGGGAACGTTGAAAGAAAAGTGATCCTCTTATTGCAGGAAGTTGCTGGATTCTGTCAGTGTGTATCTCTGTCACTCAGTAATGTACCTACAGGCTTGTGCCAAAATTCTTGAATCGGTGCTCTCAGAGCTTCCTTCCTATCCAAGTGTTGTGGAGTTTGTGCAGAGGAGTTGCATTCTATATTACACAAGTTTACTTGGTGGGCTCACACTGCATTATGCAGGTTTGAAACATGATTCAAGCCTCAGGCCATCGATTTACGCACCCAACCAAACACTTAGAGCGACTGAACACTTTTGCATCATGAGATTCTGCGGCTGCCTAAGCCTCATTTATATTATACTGTTGCCATTGTTGAGATGCGTCAAACTAGGGAGAAGCTTTGTTGTGCCAACACAGTCCAGCTATTTCACCCCACATGTAGAGGCCTTTGCTAATTATTGTGCCGAGAATTCTGGCCTCGCCGAGTCCGTACAAAGTGTGCACAGACCCGGCGAGGCCTCGCAAAAGCCGTTTTTTGGGGTGCGATGCGAATGCACTGAAAACCGGCTTTTCCGATCTGTCAAGATTACTCTTGACAGATCCTCTGCATCCGGAGAAGGACATTCGCACAGGAGAGATTGGGCTATTTGCCCATCTCTTGCCCAGCGAATGTCCTTCAAACTTTTATGCCTGGTGAAAGCAGGCGTATAGCTTACTTTTGCCAATGTAAGAGCTTTAAAACATATAAAAATTTAATTTAATTTAATCATACATTTTTATGTTAAAAACCCTGTCCATTAAGGTAAGTTTATTTTAAGCCCTATTAAAACACATTAAAAAAAAATTCACCAAAATATATTTTTTCTCTAAAACACTTCATTAACTTTAATTTGAATACGTGAATTTTAAATATGTGAAGTGTTTTTTTTATTTATTATGTTGTGTTTCTTGTTTTAGTGAGGTTTTCTCATTGATAGTAATGGGAGCTCGTAAAAACGGAGTTCCCATTATTATCAATGAGAATACTGCATAGTGATTGGTGTTCCAGGCCCATGTGACTCCAGCGTTTTCGGACGTACAGGGAAGTCATCTCCCCGTATGCTGCGCATTGAATGAAGGCCTCCTACCGCAATCGAAGGCACTTCCGTGACCACCAGGTATTTTCGCAAAAATATTTTGGGTCGGAGGAAGCCTCTGACTGGAATTTTCCCCCCAATGTCTCAGTTTTCTGCCTTGATTTTGCTGATATATCCTTAATTTTCTTCTCTTAATTTCTGAGACCTGTTCTATTTTACCCTTGATTGAATATCCACCTATGGATCACAAAACGGAGCTCATCTTCAATTTCAGCTGGGCATCTAGGAAAACACTTCTCACTTATGCAAACAAAAATACCTCAAATGTGCAAATGTGGGGAATGGGTTAAACACTTACCGTTCAGTTCTGGGACCTGGATTAAAACCCAGCCTCAAGTGAATGAGTGAAAGTGTTCTCTCTGCTTGCTGTAAGGTCCCACTAATGGCTCAGTAGTGGAAGTGCAAACCCAAGAACATTCTGCTGTGTCTAGCTCAGTATTTTCAGGGGTAATTTCAAGTGTAATTTTCCACTGTTGCACTCTTGGCACAGAACTGGAACGCATATTGGATTATGATAGCACTCCCAAAATGCAGCCCAACCAATTTTTCAACCTTTAAAATGACTATCTATATGTGCTCAAGTTCTGAAACACGACTTCTGACTCAGGGATGAAGCTGACACTGTATTATATTATTTTACATAAGGCAGTGCTAGGGGTTGTCATGTTTTAGAAGGATAAGAGTTCCACAGGCTATGGACTGTTTTTCTCCCTCTCCTGAACCTACTGGTGTTGATGCTGGTTGTAACCATCCTATTACTCCCTGTGGCCCGCTTAGAACCCACGGCACGTGGTGTGGGTAATGGCAGCGGCCTTCCTGTCCTCTCCAGCGGCTCACCAAGAAGCAAGATGGAGCTGGGTGCAGCCAACAAAAGCGAACAGGGCCCCAGTGGCTCCCACCTTCACCCTCCACACTTTGGGTCACTCACCACTACCTCTCCTGAAGGTGCTGCTCAGTGCTGAGCTTACGGCAGGGGAAGGCCAGCTCAAAGAACAAGGTGGTGGTTACAGCTTCTTCTGAAAAGGCAAACCAGAAGAAGAATGCCGTCTCCATGGAGTTGGCTTTGCCATCAAGAACGAGCTGGTCAGCCATCTCAGTAACTCCCCCTGCCCATAAGCAAATGTCTCGTGACTCTTCAGTTCACCCTAGCCCGGAACCAGTGCGTCACAGTTATCAGCGCATATGCCCCAATACTCGACACAACAGATGAGACCAAAGACAAATTCTACTCCAGCCTCGAACAATCCCTGTCCCGAGTCCCTACGGACGACAAACTGATCCTCCTCAGCAACTTCAACGCCAGAGTCGGTAAGGACACAGACCTCTGGGGAGAGAGACATGATTGGCAGAGTGGGGTTAGGGAAAACCAATTCCAGCGGTACCCTGCTCCTGACAAAATGTCTAGAACACAACCTTGTCATCACCAGCACCTTGTTCCGCCAGAGAGACAAGTACAAGGCATCATGGTCACACACTCGCTCCAAGCACTAGCACCTGCTCGACTACGTCATTTTCTGAGCGAGGGACCGCAAGGACGTGCGCATCACTCTCGCCATGACAGGAGGCGACGACTGCTGGATGGACCACCGCCTAATCCATTCTGTCATTAACATTAATATAGCCCCAAAGCAGTGACAGCAACAGAAACAGTGCCGCAGAAAATCAACGCCGGGGCACTCCCCAATTAAGAAAGTCCTATACAGCCAGCGTCTCACTACCAACCTGGTGACCCTCGATGACCCCGAGACGCAGAGTGCCCACAGCGCCTGGTCTGCCCTCAAGGCCTCCATAACCAGTGCCTGCGAAGAGACGCTCAGTCACTCAACCAGGAAACACCAAGTCTGGTTTGACGAGAACTGTAAGATCTCTTAATTTCCAATGAAATACGAACTCCGATTGTAGTTTTAATGTCACTTTATTTTTGGCAGAGAGCAACAAGCTTCTGGCTTTAAGCCAGGTCTTTGTCCTTCTGAGACCACATGGTCAAAATGGCTGTACTTATACCTGGATCAATTTACAGAAAAGAACTCGCCTTCTTTGACCTTATTGGCTCAATTAATAGTCTTTTAACCATTTAATTGGCTCGCTACCCAAGGGTCCTAAAATGATTGATGACTTAATGCAACATGCTACCACTCACGTAGCATCTCTGACTTGTTGTCTGTGAATTTTCACAGCCTGTCTAAATGCAGCCTGTTTGAATTCTCTATCAATCCCCCCCTTTGATTCTTTCACAAACTGAATCATAAAACATCAGGTATCACTGGTTAAACATTCTACAAAATAATTTCATACATGTTAATATAGTTTCCTTCTAAAATTTGTTGATGTGTTTCGCCACATGTCCGGACTAGGAGCTTCCACACAAATTTACACCAACCCGAGTTCCATCGTGGCCACAATGGAAGTCTGGTTTTAGTAGGCTAATTAACCTTATTCCAATTTAATCCAAATCAATATCTTAGTTCAACCAGTAAACAACCTTCCCTTAAGCATAACATACCCCTGTGCCACGTACAGACGGTCTGCTGGGACCTGCAAGGTGTCTCACCTGCGGGACAGCAGCTACAGCCGCCTGGTCGCAACAACATTTAATCAACATAAACAAACAATATAAAAGTAAAACAATTACAACAAATAGAATTAAACCTTCCACCAATGAAGTTCCTATTGAACCTAGCCATTCAGTGGCTCTGCTCCACAAAGTGAATGATGGGGGTTGCTTAAGTTTTTCTACCTCCTTTTGGATATGCTCCGCTAAGTGGGTAATTTCTTCGGAGCTATCTGGGATATATGTGCAACACTCAGTTCCGAGTAGGGTGCAAGTACCTCCCTTTTCAGCCAGGATGAAATCAAGGGCCAGTCTATTCTGTAGGGCTACTGTGCGGATTGCTACCATTTCTGCATTGATTTTAACTCGGGCCTCTGAGGTATCATTGGCTACCCGTTCCACAACGGATGCCATGTTAATGGATTCCCTTGCCAGTCTGACGGTCCCAGACCTGGGGATCAGAATGGCAAAGAACCTCTCTGTTTCTGTGATCGCTCTCTTAGGACGGTGTAAATGTTCCGACAGTGACTTTATATGAGACATATAAGGCACAATGTAGGCTAAATAGCAGGATCCCATCCAATTCTGGGGCAGCCAAGGGTAGGCCTTGTGGCCACACACCCAATAGGTGCCATTATAGGCAATGAATGTTAGCTGTTTCTTTGTCAGCAACACTCCGGGGCCTGTCCAGGCTTTTCCATCTGTTTTATTCAGAATCCCCGTTACGTTAAGAATTCCCACATCAGCCCAGTTTGGACGGTTCCGTGGCTTGATTATATTATAATTCCGGGAGCAGTTACTATACCCCATATTTTGGCCTCCTTTGATGTTTCTAATCAGACAGACCGATTCCCCCGGTCTTCCTATTCCCGTTATATTAGTGATAACAAAAAATGGGGGCCGTTTGGAATTATTGTAGCACGGTTGGTATCCCCCTTCAAAGGTAGTCAGATTGTAACCTGCTGACTTCCATTTACGTGCCCAGTTTTCCGTATCCTGAAACGCATTGCCTGTTTTATTTTGATTAATTATCCACTCAGCCATTTCAGAGATATTCAAGGGAGCTGGCCTCAAGGGAATCCCTCCCTTTGAGTGAATAGGAATATGCGCACACACCCAACAACTAGAAATGTTACCTTGTTTGGCATAAATGTATGACATATATAAAAAGGTAATTCCCTTGCTACCCTACTATTTCCCTTTGGTGCAGAAGGTCGGCTAGTAAGAAGTAGGCCTATGCCTAGAATACCCACAATGAATAATACAGTAAATTTATACATTTTCGCAAAAAGTAATTGTCCTTATTAGATTTCAGCTTCAGTTACGGGTGCTCGTTTAACGTGTGAAGCGTGGATCCAGGCTTTCTTTCCTTGGACTTTAACAGCTGCCTGGGTGATCAATAACACTTGATAAGGTCCCTCCCACTTGGCACCCAAAGGTTCTTTATGCAACTTTTTCACATACACCCAGACTCCCGGGATGATGTCGTGTCCTCCTTCGGGTGGATTACCCCAAGCTGCCGATACCTGTCGGGAAACAGAACTAATAGCATTGGTTAAGTTCTGACAGTATGATAACAAAGTGTCACTCATTAAGTGAACATCAGCTTTCCGTAAATCGATAGTTCCTGGCAGCGACATGGGTCTTCCTGTTATAATTTCAAATGGGCTTAGACCTGTAGTTCTGTTCGGGGTTGCCCTAATGCTACATAGCACTATTGGTAGTGCCTGGGGCCATGGTGTTCCTTCTTGGTGATATTTGGCAAGCCGTTGTTTCAGAGTTCGATTCCTTCGTTCTACTTGTCCTGATGATTGTGGATGATAAGGACAGTGTAAATCCCACGTAATGTTCAGTAACCTGCAGACTTCTTGGCAGACAGCACCTGTGAAGTGTGTTCCCTGATCTGAGTCAATGCTCCTCGGGTCTCCCCATCGGGGAATGTAATCCTTACACAAGACCTTTGCAGTGTGATTGGCTGTGGCTCTTTTAGTTGGGACAGCTTCTACCCATCTAGAGAATCTGTCGACCATGACAAGAATGTTAGTGTATCCTTGGCATGAAGGAAGAGATATATAATCAACCTGCAGATGCTGGAATGGTCCGACAGAGGCAGGGGGCCTCAGTTGGGGCATTACCGTGATGGGTCCAGAATTATTTTTCTGGCAGACCACACAGCGGTCTGTTACCAGCTGGGCATGTTTTTTGAATCCCTGACCCCACCAGCTTTTCTGGAACCGTGCCGTCATCTGTTGTGAGGCCAAATGTCCCCACGAGTGGATCTGTTGTGCTAAAAAAGGCTGAAGCGCTTGTGGCGCGACTGGCTTGTCGGTAACTCTTTGTCTCCAGACACCATCTTCGCATAGCTTAATTCCTGCCTCAATCCATGTCCATTTTTCCTCTCGGGATCACTCACCTTGCATTGTTTGAAGGTCTCGTGTCAGAGTCCTGAGTGCTTTCAATCTGCACATCTGTGTTGGTTCTTCTGGAGGAACGCCCTGTGAGGCGGCACCTTTAGCTGCCTGGTCGGCTAGGTCTTTTCCCTGAGCTTCTGTGGTATTTTCCTTGGTATGGGCCTTACACTTCAGGATGGACACTTCCTGAGGTAATTGTATGGCCTCCAGTAAGTCTCGGACTTCTTTTCCATTTCGGATAGGTGTACCAGCAGCAGTGAGGAATCCTCTTTTCCGCCACAACAGACCAAAGTCGTGAGTGACTCCAAAAGCATAACGCGAATCTGTGTAGACATTAGCTGTCTGTCCTTCTGCTATTCGACATGCTTCTGACAGGGCCCGTAACTCGGCCTGTTGTTCCTGAGGGTAAACATCCTTTTGCCACTACCTCATATAAGGTTGTAACTGCCCATCCTGCTTTTCTGGTACCATTGTCAACAAAGGAGGAATCATCTGTAAACAGGATGAGGTCTGGGTTGTGCAGAGGCTCCTCTGCTGCTAAGGCTGCTTCTTCTGTTTCTTTTAAAATCTCCACACAGCCATGCTCTTCACATTCTCCCCCCTCTTGCTCCCTCGATTCTGACATTGGGAGCATAGTTGCGGGATTAACCGGGCTGGCCCGGAAGATATGGGGATTAGGAGCTTCCAAAACTGCTGTCCAGCGGGTCCATCTAGCTGCTGTCACCTGAGACATTCTATTCATAGACAGCAAAGTGTATACGGTGTGGGGATACTTGACAGTCAGCTTTTGGTCGAGGACTGGACCCGCAGTGATCATTACCGCTCGACATGTAGCTTCCATAGCCCTTAGGCAACTTCCCCATCCGAGGGCTACCGCATCCAGTTTTGCCGAATAATAGCCAATAGGTCTTTGCCGATCCCCATGTTCTTGTGTCAGTATAGCTGTCATATATCCTTCTTTCTCATGGACAAACAGGGTAAATGGCTTACCACTATCGGGGATTCCCAGAGCCGGTGCCGAACACAAAGCCTTTTTCAAACTCAGGAAGGCGTCTTGCTGTTCCTTAGTGAGGGTGATGGCTTCTTTAGAGGCATGTTTCCCCTTTAAAATATCATTCAATGGCTGAGCAAGCTGTGTGAAGGAGTCAATCCAATTTCTGTTAAAGTTACATAATCCCAAAAAAGACCTTAGTTCCTGAATAGTGGTGGGTTTTTTAGCAGCCCGAATGGCTGCAGTTCTATCCTGGGTAAGTTCTCTCTTTCCTTGTGAAATCTTTTGTCCCAGGTATACAACCTCTTCTTGGGATATTTGTGCTTTGTCGATGCTGGCTTTATGTCCTTTCAGCCGAAGGTGATCCAGCAAAGCTCGTAAATCTTGTTCATGCTGTTCTTCCGTGTTTGAAGCTAGCAAGATATCGTCTACATATTGGATGACTGTGGTTGACAGGGGAGGTAATTCTCGCAAATGGCTTTGTAAAGCCATGTGGAATACCGTTGGGCTGTTGTGGAAACCCTGTGGTAGCGGGTCCAAGTATACTGTTGCCTTTGGACCGTGAAAGCAAACCACTGTCGAACCTCCGGTGCCAGAGGCACCGACCAAAATCTGTTGGCCATATCTACAACCGAGAAATATTTATGTTCCGGTTTGAGGGCATTAAAAATGGTGGAGGGATCTGCAACCAAAGGAGCTTTTTGATCAATACACTGGTTAGCTTTCCTATAATCCAAACGCCAAGTCTCATTAGATTTCTATACTGGCCACACGGGGCTATTGGAGGAGCTATGCGTTTTAATAAGCACCCCTTGTTTCTCCAATTGCTGTATAACCGGTAAGATTCCTGCGATAGCAGTTGGACTGATGGGATACTGTTTAGTGCATGCAGGCTTGGTCCCGGTAAATGATGCAGGGTCCATCTGGAGTAGGCCACAATCGTTCTTATCTTTAGCCCATATCGGGCGTTCCTTCAATTCTTCTTTCTTCAAAGTTCTAATTGACCATGTCACCTGACCATCCTCAAAATGCAATGATGAATCTATTTGGATTAGAACGTCCATTCCCAAAAGGGGTTGATCTACGGGGCCTATCCAGACCGGCATGGTTAGTTCATGTGGACCCAGCGATATAAGTACCGGTGTTGTCCTTTTAATTTCCATTTTATGGCCCCCAATTCCATAGGCTGTACGTGCCCTACCATCCAACAGCAAAAAGTCTCCATATTGTAGGGATAAGCATGTTAATTCCGCCCCTGTGTCTAAAAGACAGTCCACATCCTTATCGCCCACCCTCACAGTTATATATAGCCCATCTCCCCTTTGTTGTATTAGTGCGAGGAGTGAGGCCAGGGTGGGCTCTAATCGTTTTTTGCTATCCCAAGTAACTCCTTCTGTTGTTGTATTGTCAGTCGCTTAAATGCTTCTATGAGGTCGTTATCTTGTGACAAGCCTGGTTTGTTGGCTGAATTGTATCCCTGGCTGCGTCCTCTTCCCCAGCCACGACCTTTCTGTTTTACCCTGCACGTCTTGGCCCAGTGACCTTCTTTCTCACAATAATGACATTTTCCGGGGAATTTTCTTAATGACTGTTTATCGGAATCCTGGGATTTCCATCCCACAGCCTGCAGGGCTCGGACTTTAGCTCCCATATCCCGATCTAATTGGTTACATCGATCCACCAATGCTGCAAAGGTAGTTCCTCTACCTTCCCAGTCCAGTAACACTACCTTAAGCATTTTGGACAGTTCTGGCTTTAGACCTGCCACGAAAGCTGCTTTCAGGGGTCCAAACACTTGTTCATCCATTTCCTCATCCGTATTATTCATACCCGAATGTTCTAGCCACGTGCATCTAAACCGCTCGTCGTACTCCAGGACCTCCTCTGTTCCTTTCTGTTGGCAGGCTGCAATTTTTCCCCAGTCTGTCTTAGCTGGACTGAAGGCTTGCAGCCAGTGTTTAATCGCCTCCCATCCTGCGTCTAATTCTTGCTCATCCTGCCCCAAAGCTTCTTCTACCTTGTCGTGCAATTTTCTTCCCTGTGTTTTTGGCACCATTATGGTCAAAATTTGCACTCCGTCCCAGGGATGAAGTTGATATTTATTTCTTAAGCGGTCCAATTGGTCCCACGTTTTTACTCCCCCTTTCTTTGGATTGGGCAATTCCTTGGACCATTTATCAATTTTCTCTGGGTCTGCCGGATCATGAAATAAGTATTCTGCATGCACCCTTTTCCTCGTTTTTTTGGTTCTGCCCTCATCCGCAGTCTCTTCTGATTTGACTACAACTCGTCTTTTTTTAAATGGGGCAAAGCGCACCCCTAATTCTTCATCCTCCGACACTGTATCGTCGGAGGATTCAGAATTCGTATCTATTCCTCGGTCGTGTCTTCGGGTTTGCGCTTTTAATTTATCCAAACATAGGTACCCTGGGAATTGACCGATACATTTTCCTTTTCCTATTACTGTCTCTTGACCTAATGATTTTTTCCATTCTTTAATTTCACCTTTAAGATCTTTAACTTCCGCTTCCAGCTTTTCAAGTTCAAGTTTTTTCTGTCGCAGCTGTGCACAAACAGCTTGCAATTGATCCTTTGTACTGGTCAGTTCTTGATCATGTTGGGAACGCATTATAATTTCATTCCGGTTTCGGATCTTTCCCATAACCGCTAGGGACCATCTAATTCGCTCCTTATTTTTCATACGGGTTGTTTTTCCCCAGACCCTTTTAATCTCGTCCAAGGACCATTGTCCTTTGGAGGTTCCGTACTTTTGTTCGATCTTAATATAGGTTTTAGATAAATTGAATTGTTGCTCTATGTATTCTTTCAAGTGTTCGAGAATTAAATCTAGCGAAACTTCATGTGGTGCCTGCCCACCTTTAACAGTTGTAGCCAATTCTTTGCTCTTATCTCCTGCTGCCATAATACTGATTTCTTTACTGGGGTCTCGAGTCGTAGGCTTTCCAGCCAATCAATAGGTTGGTGATTAATTAACTAACACACCGCCGAAGTTTAGATGTCTATGGGACCTCGAGCCGACTACCAACCGGAGAGTTCGCAAACCGGAGGCTTTCGGAATCGCGTAGAAGGAAGGCGAATTTAGACTTTTGACCAAGGACTTTTTTATAAAGAGGAGTCCTTACCTCAGTATGTAGGTCCGATGTCCAAAATTCAGTTTCTTTCCTCAGCGATCGTGTTCGTGACGCCAAAATTGTTAGATCTCTTAATTTCCAATGAAATACGAACTCCGATTGTAGTTTTAATGTCACTTTATTTTTGGCAGAGAGCAACAAGCTTCTGGCTTTAAGCCAGGTCTTTGTCCTTCTGAGACCACATGGTCAAAATGGCTGTACTTATACCTGGATCAATTTACAGAAAAGAACTCGCCTTCTTTGACCTTATTGGCTCAATTAATAGTCTTTTAACCTTTTAATTGGCTCGCTACCCAAGGGTCCTAAAATGTCAAGTTGATTGATGACTTAATGCAACATGCTACCACTCACGTAGCATCTCTGAGTTGTTGTTTGTGAATTTTCACAGCCTGTCTAAATGCAGCCTGTTTGAATTCTCTATCAAGAACGACCAGGAGATCCAGGAGCTAATAAGTCGCATGTGCAAGGCATTTCTGAACTTAAAGCAGCAACCCAATTCTGGAACAGCAAAGCAGCTCTACAGGTGGCTGAAGGCCGAGGTCCAACAAAAAAATCGTGACCTAAAGAATAGATGGTGGTTGGAGAAAGCACAGGACATCCAACAGCTGGCTGACAACCATGACGTGTGAGGATTCTTCAGCGCAGTCATGGCCACCTTTGGCCCAAGCACCCAAGGCCCCACCCCACTGCTGGCCAAGGATGGGGAGACACTCATTAAGGCCACTGAGGCAGTCAGGGCCCGCTGGAAGGAGCACTTCGAAGATCTCCTTAACCGAGACTCTGACACGAGTGTCCTTGGCTCCATCCCGCAGCATGGTACCCGCCAGTATCTCAGCAAAGTCCCAGCCCTGCACGAGGTAGAAAACGCTATCCGTCAGCTCAAGAACAACAAGGCATCAGGAGCAGTTGGAATCCCCGCTGAGGCACTAAAGTATGGAGGAGAAGTACTATTGGCATGAATGCATGACCCCATCTCTCTTATCTGGAAGGAGGAGAGCATGCCAGGAGATCTCAGAGATGGCGTAATCATGACTATCTTCAAAAACGGGGACAAGTCCGACTGCAGCAACTACAGAGGAATCTCCCTGCTGTCGGCCACTTGGAAAGTCATCGCAAGAATCCTCCTCAACCGTCTTCTCCCTGTGGCTGAAGAGCTCCTCCCAGAGTCAAATGTGGATTCCATCTACTAAGGGGTATAATGGACATGATCTTCACCACGCGACAACTACAAGAGAAATGCAGGCAACAGCACGAACCCTTGTACATGGCCTTCTTTGATCTCACAAAGGCCTTTGACACTGTCAACCGTGAGGGACTATGGAGCATCCTCCTCCATTTCGGCTGCCCTCAAAAGTTTGTCACCATCCTCCGCCTGCTCCATGATGACATGCAAGCCATGATCCTGACCAACGGATCCACCACAGACCCAATCCACGTCTGGACCGGGGTCAAGCAGGGCTGCGTCATCGCACCAACGTTCTGCTCAATCTTCCTTGCTGCAATGCTCCATCTCACTATTAACAAGCTCCCCGCTGGAGTGGAACTAAACTATAGAACCAATGGGAACCTGTTCAAACTACGTCACCTCCAGGCTAGATCCAAGGTCGTCCCATCCTTTGTCATCGAACAATATTACGCGGATGACGCTTGCGTCTGCGCGCACTCAGAGGCTGAACTCCAAGCCATCGTCAACACCTTCACTGAGCCGTACGAAAGCATAGGCCTTACGCTAAACATCCGTAAGACAAAGATCCTCCAACAACCTGACCCTGCCACACAGCACTTCCCCCAGTCATCAAAATCCATGGCTCGGCCTTGGACAACGAGGATCATTTTTCATACCTCGGAGTCTTCTATCAGCAAGGGCAGACATCGATGACGAGGTCCAACACTGCCTCCAGTGTGCCAGTGCAGCCTTCGGTCGCCTGAGGAAGAAAGTGTTTGAAGACCAAGACCTCAAATCTGGCACCAAGCTTATGGTCTACAGTGCAGTAGTGATACCTGCCCTCCTATATGGCTCAAAGACGTGGACTATATACAGCAGACACCTCAAAGCACTGGAGAAATACCACCAGCGCTGCCTCCACAAGATCCTGCAAATCCACTGGGAGGAAAGACGCACTAACTCAGGCCAACATCCCCAGCATCGAAGCACTGACCACATTCGACCCACTCCGTTGGGTGGGCCACATTGTCTGCATGCCCGACACGAGACATCCTAAGCAAGTGCTCTACTCGGCATGGCAAGTGAGCCCCAGGTGGGCAAAGGGAACGCTTCAAGGACACCCTCAAAGCCTCCTTGATAAAGTGTAACAACCCACCGGCACCTGGGAATCCCTGGCCCAAGACCGGCCAAAGTGCAGGAAGAACATCCGGGAGAGCGCTAAGCACCTCGAGTCTCATCGCCGAGAGCATGCAGAAACCAAGTGCAGACAGCGGAAGGGGCATGCAGCAAACCAGACTCACAACCCACCCTTTCCTTCAACCACTGTCTGCCCCACCTGTTACAGAGATTGTAATTCTCGCATTGGACCATACAGTCATCTGAGAACTCACTTTTAAAGTGGAAGCAAGTCTTCCTCGATTTCAAGGGACTGCCTATGATCATTCTCTAACTCACATCAGCTAGCCAGAGATTGATTCTGGGACTTAGCTGGTCTGTATAACTCAGCTACTCACTGAATAAACTCATTAAGCTATCGGGGAAACCTTATGCAGACTTGCATACTACTGCTTCAATTACTGTACGTGACTGTCCGCTTCAACCCTTTCTCCCAGTAATTAGCAACTTGAGCACTGTTTTGCTCAATGCTAATTTTCTCCCTTCTCTGATCCTCACACGCAGGAAATATAGTGTGACGTTGTTCCTCTGTAACTGGTCGTTAAGTACTCAACAACACTAATAACAACTTACATTACTTTAGTACTCCTGAACTAAAGATCTCTGAGTGCCTGATGAGGTAGAAAAAACATAATGGAAGCAGAGCAACTCGACCCGTTTTTCAGCAAAGCTCAGTGTTTTTAGCAGAGAGGTTTGACCATCCATCATTTGGATGAGATGTTAATCTGAGGCCTTGTCTACTCTCTCACATGGATATAAAAGATCCCATGGCACTATTCGAAGAATGGCAGGGGAGTTCTCTGTATTCTGGACAAGATTTATCTCCTAATTAACACCACGAAAGCAGATTATCTGATCATTTATCTGGTTGCTGTTTGTGGTACCTTGCTGTTTGAAAATTTGCTGTCACGTTTGCTGACATTATAACAATGATTGCACTTCAAAAGTACTTCATTGACTGTGAAGCATTGTGGGATATCCTGAGGATGTGAAAGGTGCTATATAAGTTCAAGTTCTTTCTATTGCTGAGTGAATGGGCCCAAGTTTCGAGCCGCGCCTAGAACGGCGCAGTCCCAACCTGGATGCCCGTTTTTCGCGCCACAAAGTGCGCCTAAAAAAAACGTCCAGATTCTCCACCTCCCTGCAGGTCGTTTGCAGCTCGGCGCAGCGCAGCAGGAGCAGTAGGGGGCGGAGCCAGGTCCCTGGGCTGAAAACAGTGCCGGGACCTCTGCACATGCACGCTACAGTGGGCGCACATGTGCAGTAACTCCAGGCACCCAAAGCTGTGTGGGAGGGCCGAAGCACGCAGCCCCTAGCCCTGGCCGAATGGTCTCACTGGAGCTGCGTGAATAAGGCTCCTCCCACGGCCAGCTCCTGCTTCCTCCCGACCCGACCCGACTCCCGCTTCCCCCTCCCCCCCCCGCCCCCCGGACCGGACCCGACCCGACCCCCCGGATTGGACCCGACCCGACTCCCGCTTCCCCACCCCCCCCCCGCCTCCCGCCTCCGGACCGGACCCGACACCGACACCGACCCGACTCCCGCTTCCCCCCACCCCCCCCTGACTGGACCCGATCTGACCTCCCTCCCCCCGACCTGACCTTCCTCTCCCTCCCTCCCCCCGACCCGAACCGAACCGACCTCCCTCCCACCAGCCCCCCGACCCGACCCGCGCTCCCGACCACGACCCACGCTCCCCCCGACCCGACCCGCAATCCTGACCCGACCCAATGCCACCCACCTGTAAATCTGGTGCTGGGGACGGGCCCTGCCCAAAGTCTCGGGCCCGACTGGACCCGTCCCGTTCAGCCTCCCTCCCCCTTCTCCTTTCCCCCCCCATCTCCTTTCCTCCCCCATCTCCTTTCCCCCCCCATCTCCTTTCCTCCCCTTCCTTTCCCCCCTCTCCTTTCCCCCTTCTCCTTTTCCCCCCTTTTTCTTTCCCCCCCTTTTCCTCCTCCCCCTCCCCCTTCTCCCCCTCCTCCTTTCCTCCCTCTGCTCCCCCCTCTCTCCCTCTACCCCCCTCCTCCCCCTCCCCTCGCTGTCAGAAACACAGACACTGACAGACAGAGAATGAGAGACACAGACAGACAGACAGACAGAGATAGAGACACTGACAGAGACACACAGGGGGGGGGCATCCCAGCATGCTGTTGGAAGGCTCCCGGTGCTGCAGTCGGTAAGTAGAAAATGTTTTATTTATTGATTTAAAAAAAAAAATTATTTCTTATTAATTTTTTTTGATTGATTTATTGGTTGATTTATTGATGTTTTTATCATTTATTATTGATGATGGCTCTTTATTTGTAAAACTGAAGTGTTTAATGTTTGTAAACTTCCCTTTAAACCCCCCCCCCCCCCCATTCCCTACGCCTGATTTGTAACCTACGCCTGATTTTCTAAAGTGTAGACAAGGTTTTTTCGAGCGTACAAAAATCTTCACTTACTCCATTCTAAGTTAGTTTGGAGTAAGTTTTCACTGATGAAACTTTGAAAACAGGCGTAAGTGGCCGGACACGCCCCCTTTTGAAAAAAAAATTCTGTTCCAAAGTGAAACTGTTCTAACTGACTAGAACTGGAGCAAACTAAATGGCGAGAATTCCGATTTCTAAGATACTCCGTTCTACACCAGTTGCTCCTAAAAATCAGGAGCAAATCATGGCGAAACTTGGGGCCAATATGTCTGAAAATTGCATTTGGAACTGTTAAACATGCTTTATTGAGATCTTTCCTCTAGCAGTTTAGAAAAAAAGACATGGGCAATGATTAACTGGTTTCACAGCTAGATTACAGTAGTACTCCCTTCAATAGAAACAGCATTAATTTTGACTGGGTGTGTCTGGTCATGCAGCTATCATTGTGAGTACTAGTCACTGGCTGTCTGCAGACATTCTGTACATCCACGAGGAGTCCTTATGGGAGAGAGAAAAGCAAACAGACTGAACACAGCAAATTCAGGGTCTCACTGATGCTCCTGCCTTGTTTAAACTATTAATACATTGGTGCAACATTCTGAGTAACAGGGGCAGATTTCACAGTATGGGACATGCCAGGCTGTATCTCTTTTTCTGGTTTTCAGTGTATGTTGAATACGGAATAAAATATGTTTTTTTTTCATTGCTGAGGGTCAGATTCTCCTTTCCAGTTTGCTCCTATCTCCTCACTCTTGTTTAGGTATGACTGCCCTCTAGCACCTCAGTATTCTTCATGTGTGAGCATAGACAGTGAGGGTTCCAAAATTCCTTGGGGGTTCAACAGTAGCGACAATTTTTTGTTGTTTCCCAAGGCCTGGGAAACCCGGTCACCCACTGTAAAACCTGTAAAGCAGGTTAAATCCGAGGCTACAAATCACATTAAAATATTTGGTGGGAACGGGTTGGCTGCCTGCCCCTTGTCTTGCCTCCGTAAAACCCAGAAGTAAAACCCTAATACCTTTAAGCCTCTGCAATGCGGCTCCACTCGGCCCGGCCGCTAACACTGGCTGACATTACAAACATCCCTTAACATTGGACAGGCCCATGAAGGCAGCCAGGGGGCACTGACAGCCCAAAGCTGAAGGATTCTCTCTTTCACCCCCCCACTCCCAGGCTTGGAGAAAGCTGAGGAGCAGGAAGAGAAAGTGAGCGAAGGACGGAGCTGGCAATGGGGGCAGGACGGGGACAAAGTCCCGCTTCCTCCGCATTAAAAGCAGCAAAACACCGAGTCCCAGTGAAATAAGGAGGAGACACCTGGTGACAACAGAGGGGTTAATAGTGGAGAGCTGGCAGTCCCCGCCCACATCACCCATCCTGACCCCTGCCCTCTGCCCGGACCCTAACTTTAACTCCTAACCCAAACATTAACCGCAACCCCTGACCTCAACTTTAACCCCTAACCCCAACACTAACCGTAACCCCTGACCCCGACTTCAACGCCTGACCCCGATGTTAACCGTAATCCCTGACCCCAACTTTAACCCCTAACCCCGCCCCCCACACTAATTGTAATCCCTGACCCCAACATTACAGGAAAGATGTGATTACACTAGAGAGGGTACAGAGGAGATTTATGAGGATGTCTCCAGGACTGGAGAATTTTAGCTATGAGTGAAGATTGGATAGGCTGGGGTTGTTTTCTTTGGAACAGAGGAGGCTGAGGAGGGACTTGATTGAGGTGTATAAAATTTATGAGGGGCTTAGATAGAATGGATAGGAAGGACCTATTTCCCTTAGCAGAGGGGTCAATAACTAGAGTGCATCGATTTAAAGTAATTGGTACAACAACAACAATGTGTATCTATGCAGCACCTTTAACGTAGTTATGGTGCTCCACAGGAATGTTATAAAACAAAATTTGACACCGAGTCACTTAAGGAGAAATTAGGGTAGGTGGAGATAGGTTTTAAGGAGTGTCTTAAAGGAAGAAAGAGAGGTGGAGAGGTTTAGGGAGAGAATTCCAGAGCTGAGGGCCTAGGCAACAGAAGGCATGGCCACCAATGGTTGAGCGATTATAATCAGGGATGCTCAAGAGGACAGAATTAGATGAGTGCAGATATCTTGGGGGGGTTGTGGGGCTGGAGGATAGAGAGAGATGAGGCCCTAAGCTCTGGAATTCTCTCCCTAAACCTCTCCACCTCTCTTTCCTCCTTTAAGACACTCCTTAAAACCTATCTCCACCTACCCTAATTTAGGTTGTCGACCAAGAGCTAGAAAGTGGGATTAGGCTGGATAGCTCTTTTTCGGCCGGCAGAGACACGATGGGTTGAATGGGGCCTCCTTCTGTCCTGTAAATTTCTAGGATTCTAAGTGGGCAGGTTGGGGTTGGGGTTCAGATTTTTAAAATTTGAACATCTGACCTGAACCCAGCCCACCCATTTTTGTGTGCCTGATGTAATTCTATGTAATCCATGTGATTCAGATTTTGCCAGTGGGAAAATGATGTGGGAGGAAGATCAGATAGATTTTATAGTACCATGTCATCATTGGAAAACGAGCAGGGAGTTCCCCAGTCCTTTGCCAACATTCCTCCTTCAACCGACATGACCAGAAACAGATTGTGCTGTCAGTCATCTCATTGTATTTATGGGACCTTGCTGTGCACAAAATGACTGCTATGTTTTATCCACAGTACAACAGTACTGTATAAAAGGAAAAAAAGAACCTAACACAATACAAATTATTCTATATTGAGTGCTTTGGGATGTTTCAGAGATAAATTATATTCTTTACTTTCTTAACACAGGTAGCAACCAGAGACCAAGTCATCTATTCTGTCAACTTCAGTTGGTTGCATGACCCAGGAGAACAGAATAAGGGTAGAGAAATAATAACGTGACAAAAAATACATTTCCTCATGAAAAAAACAACTGATGTCATGATCCCCTCTTTAAATATGCATTTGAATCACTTGCTTCTGTTCTTTGGTGTTGACTGAGCATGCCCAGTGAATGGTCTGCCTCTCACTTGAAATGCAGTGCATCAACTTTATTGCTTTTGAAGAAAATACAACAATTTATATATTTCATTGTCTTTGGCCTTATCTCGTATTGCAGTATTCACCTCGCAAGCTGCACAGTGGAACTGACAGATCAAAAAACCTCATTAAAAATCCCAGCCATTTGAAATTCTGTTCACTCCTTTGACAGGCACATATGCATGCAGATTGTATTCAGATCACTGTTTGTGAAAATAATTTCACACCAGTCATTAAAATTTTCCTCGGCCTCTGTGCAGTCACTAATCTTCTTAGTGTGACATTCTGAGTAATTTAGTCGTTGGTTCAAAGCTATATCAGTTGTCATTATTTTAAGAAATGTGGATTTCCAACCCCTAAGGGAGATTGCAGTTGTTCTTTTTATGAATAAATGTCTTCAGGTATCTTCATCTAATGAGGATAAGAAGATCTGTGTTACAAAGCTTGTAGTTCATTGCTTACTTAAGAATAAAAGTGATGATCTTCTCTTTCAGATTCACGCAGATCTATTTATAAGTTTATTTATGTACAGGTCTAGAAAAGCTTTCTTTCTTCCTTCATTTCCTAAAGGAACTATCTTTTGCTGGGGAATTGTTCTTCTGGTGCTTGAGGTACCCAAGTGTCCATTTTCATGTGTGTGCTGAGACAGCGAGTGTTGGCAAGACTATTTGACTGATTGTCTCTCCAGCAGGTGTTATTGGATAGCGATCAGGAGCAGAAAACTTTGCTGATTAACCCCCTCCCGCCCAGTCCAGTGACATTGAGACCAACTGTAACACACCTGCTGATGTCAGCTAACATCGCACAGACCAACACTCAAACCTAGAGCACCACCCACTAGTCAGGGGATCTATCTGATTGAAACTAGTTGCCTTCTCTGGCAATGCTCACGAATTTATAGAAATAAGACTCTTACCTCTCCCTGCTGCTGCTGGTGAATGGTGCTCAGTGGAAATGGAGTCCTTGCCACTTTCCTAATTTCTACTTTCTTTCTCCAAACCTTTCTTTGCCCTCTGTGAACTCATTCCCTGCCCACACCCTTTCTGAGCATGTTTCCTAGTTCTTTTTCCATGCTCATTCCCTGCCCTCTCTACAGTACCAATCCCATGATCCTACACTCCCACTGGGAAATTGCAGCTCATGATTTTCCACCAATTAAAATTAATGACGAAAACATTAAGTGCTGCAAGCCTGCAAATTTCCAGACATCCAGTCTCTATGAACATTTGCATTTATATAGCGTCTTTCATGACCAGTGGATGTCCTAAAGTGCTTTGCAGCCAATGCAGTACATTTGTTTTGAAGTATAGTCACTGCTGAAGAAGGGCAGCAGGCTGGGGACGGCAGAGATGCTCAGGAGCAGTGACCCCAGACACCGGCAGGCGGAGAGAGCCCTCACCCGAGGTGGCCCAGGCCAGTCACCAGGACATCGAGGCAGGAACTCTCACGAGGAGTGGGCCTTGCACGAGGGACTGATACCCAGGGGGGCAGGGTTCTCTTAGCTCACGCTGGGTCCCATTCACTCATCACCCCTGTGCTCGCTGATTTACATTGGCTCCTGGTTAAGCAACCCCTCAATTTTAAAATTCTCATCCTTGTTTTCAAATCCCTCCATGGCCTCGCCACCCTATCTCTGTAATCTCCTCCAGCCGTACAACCCTCCGAGATGTCTGCAACCCTCCAATTCTGATTTCTTGAGCAGCCCTGATTTTAATTGCTCTGCCATTCGTGGCCATGCCTTCAGCTGCCTCAGCCCTAAGCTCTGGAATTCCCTCCCTAAACCTCTCCACCTCGCTACCTCCCTTTCCTCATTTAAGACACTCCTTAAAACTTACCTCTTTGACCAAGTCACCTGTCTTAATATCTCCTTATGTGGCTCGGTGTCAAATTTTGTCTGATAATGCTCCTGTGAAGCACCTTGGGATATTTTATTACGTGGAAAGCACTATATAAATACAAGTTGTTACTTAAATAAGGGAAAACATTTCCAGTGGCAGAAGGGTCGGTCACAGAGGACTCAGATTTAAGAAAATTTGCAAAAGTACCAAAAACGACATAAGGAAAAAATATTATGCAGCAAATTGAGAGTACTCTAGAAATACAGAAGCCAAAGTATCTAAATTAAGAGGAGCAGAAGAGACCCAAAGATGTAAGAGACATTACATTTATTATTAAATTGCTTCTAGATATATTATTTGACCCTTTTTAAACAATGCAGTTATGTTAGTTATTTTCAAGCCTGCATAAATCTCTCCTCAGTTTAGTGAACTTACAAAAATGTGAAAATTACAACATGGGTAATGTTATGTATGTAACCTTTAACAACCTGTATCACACCACCACCAGAGGGCCTACCTGTTGGAGTCCCAAGGAATCCCAGCATACCTTGGGAGCGCTGTATATGAGCAGGCCTCCCATGAAGTATCAGCACTCTGGAGTTTAATTAAAGGAGCTAAGGTCACACTTACTCATTGGAAACAGTACTCAGTTGTATCACTTTATTATGAGCATAACAATGGGCGACGAGATAATGAACAACCACGCAAAAATGCAAAGAACTGTTGGTATCCTGGAGAAATTCTCAGAAGGGGACGATTGGGAGGCCTTCGTGGCCAACGAGCTGGAAGGGGACGAGAATGCCGCCAAACGAAGGGCGATCCTCCTCACCGTCTGTGGGGCAACAACCTATGGCCTCATGAAAAATCTTCTAGCTCCGGTGAAACCAACAACCAAATCCTATGAAGAACTGTGTACGCTGGTCCGGGAGCACCTAAATTTGAAGGAAAGCGTTTTGATGGCGAGGTATCAGTTCTACACGTGTCAACGGTCGGAAGGCCAGGAAGTGGCGAGCTACGTTGCCGAACTAAGGCGCCTTGCAGGACATTGCGAATTCGGTGGATTCCTTGAACAAATGCTAAGAGACTTTTTGTGCTTGGCATTGGCCATGAGGTTATCCTTCGCAAACTATTGACTGTTGAAACACCGAATCTGAGCCAAACCATAATGATAGCCCAGGCATTTATGTCCACTAGCGATAACACCAAACAAATTTTGCACCATAAAGAGGTTTCGGCTAGTACTGTACACAAAGTAACGTTGTTTTCAAGCAGGAATGTATACGGCAGAACGTACACGCCGGCAGCTGCACGACCTCAGATGACCCAGAGTCCGCCATCAAGCGTTAATGCGAGGCAGTTAATACCTTGTTGGCGCTGTGGATGTGATCATCGGGCCCATCAATGCGCTTCAAACACTATGTGTGCAAAGGCTGTAGAACAATGGGACACCTCCAGTGAATTTGCAGACGAGCTGTAAACCCTGCAACCCACCACGTTGCAGAGGAAGATCAACCCATGGTGGATCAGGCTGAACTAGAGACTCGAACCGAGGAGGCAGAAGTGTACGGGGTACACACCTTCACCACGAAATGTCCACCGATCATGTTAAAAGTTGAACTGAGCGGAATTACAGTATCTATGGAACGAACACGGGTGCAAGTCAGTCTATAATGAGCAAAGCCTTCGACAGGCTGTGGAGCAACAAGGCACACAGGCCCAAGCTTAGCTCCATTGATACCAAGCTAAGAACTTACGCCAAAGAGTTGATCCCTGTTATTGGTAGCGCAGAAGTAAAAGTCTCTTATGATGGAGCAGTACATGAACTCCCGCTATGGATTGTGCCAGGGGATGGCCCCACACTGTTCGGCAGAAGCTGGCTGGGAAAAATCCGCTGGAACTGGGATGACATCCAAGCGCTTTCGTCCGTCGACGATGCCTCATGTACCCAGATTCTGAGCAGATTCCCGTCGTTGTTTGAGCTAGGCATTGGAAGTTTCTCGGGAGCGAAGGTGCAGATCCACTTGGTTCCAGGTACACGGCCCATCCACCACAAGGCACGGGTGGTGCCATATATGATGCGAGAGAAAGTGGAAATTGAGCTGGACAGGCTGCAGCGAGAAGGCATCATTGCGCTGGTGGAGTTCAACGAGTGGACTAGTCCGATTGTTCCAGTTCTCAAAGGCCATGGCACGGTCAGAATTTGTGGGGACTATAAAGTAACTATTAACCGTTTTTCGCTACAGGACCAGTACCCGCTACCCAAAGCAGATGACCTATTTGCGACCCTGGCTGGAGGAAAGACGTTCACCAAGTTGGACCTGACCTCGGCCTACATGACACAGAAGCTGGAGGAATCTTCGAAAGGTCTCACCTGCATCAACACGCACAAAGGTCTGTTCATCTACAACAGATGCCCGTTTGGGATTCGTTCGGCCGCGGCAATTTTCTAACGGAGCATGGAGAGCCTGCTAAAGTCGGTGATTTTCCAGGAAGACATACTGGTCACATAGAAACATAGAAAATAGGTGCAGGAGTAGGCCGTTCGGCCCTTCGTGCCTGCACCACCATTCAATAAGATCATGGCTGTTCATTCCCTCAGTACCCCTTTCCTGCTTTCTCTCCATACTCCTTGATCCCTTTAGCAGTAAGGGCCATATCTTACTCCCTCTTGAATATATCCAATGAACTTGCATCAATAACTCTCTGCGGTAGGGAATTCCACAGGCTAACAACTCTCTTGAGTGAAGAAGTTTCTCCTCATCTCAGTCCTAAATGGCCTACCCCTTATCCTAACACAATGTCCCCTGGTTCTGGACTTTCCCAACATCGGGAACATTCTTCCCACATCTAACCTGTCCAGTCCCGTCAGAATCTTATATGTTTCTATGAGATCCCCTCTCATCCTTCTAAACTCCAGTGTATAAAGGCCCAGTTGATCCAGTCTCTCCTCCTGTGTCAGTCCCGTCATCCTGGGAATCAGTCTGGTGAACCTTCACTGCACTCCATCAATAGCAAGAACACCCTTCTTCAGATTAGGAAATCAAAACTGAACACAATATTCCAGGTGAGGCCTCACCAAGGCCCTGTACAACTGCAGTAAGACCTCCCTGCTCCTATACTCAAATCCCCTAGCTGTGAAGGCCACATACCATTTGCCTTCTTCACCGCCTGCTGTACCTGCATGCTAACTTTCAATGACTGATGAACCATGACACCCAGGTCTCATTGCACCTCCCCAATTCCTAATCTGCCGCCATTCAGATAATATTCTGCCTTCGTGTTTTTGCCCCCAAAGTGGATAACCTCACATTTATCCACATTATACTGCATCTGCCATGCATTTGCCCACTCACCTAACCTGTCCAAGTCACCCTGCAGCCTCTTAGTGTCCTCCTCACAGCTCACACCGCCACCCAGGTTAGTGTCATCCGCAAACTTGGAGATATTACACTCAATTCCTTCATCTAAATCATTAATGTATATTGTAAAGAGCTGGGGTCCCAGCACTGAGCTCTGCGGCACTCCACTAGTCACTGCCTGCCATTCTGAAAAGGACCCGTTTATCCCGACTCTCTGCTTCCTGTCTGCCAACCAGTTCTCTATCCACGTCAGTACATTACCCCCAATAACATGTGCTTTAATTTTGCACACCAATCTCTTGTGTGGGACCTTGTCAAAAGCCTTTTGAAAGTCCAAATACACCACATCCACTGGTTCTCCCTTGTCCACTCTACTAGTTACATCCTCAAAAAATTCCAGAAGATTTGTCAAGCATGATTTCCCTTTCATAAATCCATGCTGACTTGGACTGATCCCATCACTGCTTTCCAAATGTACTGCTATTTCATCTTTAATAATTGATTCCAACATTTTCCCCACTACTGATGTCAGGCTAACCGGTCTATAATTATCCGTTTTCTTTCTCCCTCCTTTTTTAAACAGTGGTGTTACATTGGCTATCCTCCAGTCCATAGGAACTGATCCAGAGTCGATAGACTGTTGGAACATGATCACCAATGCATTCACTATTTCTATGGCCACTTCCTTAAGTAGTCTGGGATGCAGACTATCAGGCCTAGGGGATTTATCGGCCTTCAATCCCATCGATTTCACTAACACAATTTCCCGCTTTATAAGGATATCTTTCAGTTCCTCCTTCTCACTAGACCTTCGGTCCCCTAGTAATTCCGGAAGGTTATTTGTGTCTTCGTTCGTGAAAACAGAATCAAAGTATTTGTTCAACTGGTCCGCCATTTCTTAGTTCCCCATTATAAATTCACCTGAATCTGACTGCAAAGGACCTACGTTTGTTTTCAATAATCTTTTTCTCTTCACATATCTATAGAAGCTTTTGCAGTCAGTTTTTATGTTCCCAGCAAGCTTCCTCTCATACTCTATTTTCCCCCTCCTAATTAAACCCTTTGTCCTCCTCTGCTGTATTACAAAATTCTCCCAGTCCTCAAGTTTGCTGCTTTTTCTGGCCAATTTATATCGGGACGGGACGTCATCGAACACGTGAAGAATCTGGAAGAGGATCTAAGTCGGCTAGATCATGTGGACTCAGGTTGAAACCCTCAAAGTGTGTTTTCCTGGCGCCAGAGGTCGAGTTCTTAGGAAGAAGAATCGTGTCTGACGGAATCAGACTCACCGATGCCAAGACGGAGGCCATCAAGAACATGCCGAGACCACAGAACGTGACGGAGCTGCGGTCGTTCCTGGGACTCCTCAACTATTTCGGTAATTTCCTACCCGGGTTAAGCACCTTGCTCGAACCCCTACATGTGCTACTGCGCAAGGGAGATGACTGGGTATGGGGGAAATCACAAGAGGCTGCTTTTGAGAAAGCCAGAAATCGTTTATATTCCAACAAACTCCTTGTTCTGTATAACCCATGTAAACGATTAGTGCTAACTTGCGATGCGTCGTCATACGGGGTCGGGTGTGTGTTACAACAGGCTAACGAATCGGGAACATTGCAACCGGTCACCTATGCGTCCAGGAGTTTGTCCAAGGCCGAAAGGGCTTACAGCATGATCGAAAAAGAACCTCTGGCGTGCATTTATGGGGTGAAAAAATGTACCAGTATCTTTGGCCTCAAGTTTGAGCTAGAAACTGACCATAAGCCACTCATATCGCTATTCTCAGAGAGCAAAGGGATTAACACCAATGCCTCTGCCCGCATCCAAAGATGGGGCTCACGCTGTCGGCATACAACTATGTAATCCACCACAGACCAGGCACAGAGAACTGCGCTGATGCTCTCAGTCGGCTACCATTGCCCATCACCGGGGTGGAAATGGCACAGCCTACATACTTGCTCTTGGTGATAGATGCATTTGAAAACGAAAAGTCATCTGTTACAGCCTGCCAGATCAGGACCTGGACCAGCCAGGATCCTTTACTGTCCCTGGTAAAAAAACTGTGTTCTCCATGGGAGCTGGTCCAGCATCCCAGCAGAGATGCAGGAAAAGATCAAGCCATTCCAGAGGCGCAAAGATGAAATGTCCATACAGGTGGACTGTCCTTTGTGGGGTAATCATGTGGTTTTGCCTAAGAAATGCAGGGAAACGTTCATACGCGACCTACACAGTACCCACCCAGGCATAGTAATGATGAAAGCCATAGCCAGATCCCATGTGTGGTGGCCCGGTATCGACTCAGACTTAGAGTCATGCGTGCACCAATGCAACATTTGCTCTCAACTGAGCAATGCACCCAGAGAGGCACTGCTAAGTTTGTGGTCATGGCCCTCCGAACCGTGGTCTAGGATCCACGTTGATTTTGCGGGCCCATTCCTCGGCAAAATTTTCTTGGTTGTTGTGGATGCTTATTCAAAATGGATTGAATGTGTAATAACGTCTCTAAGCACGTCCACTGCCACCATCGAAAGCCTACAAGCCATGTTTGCCACACGTGGCCTGCCGGATGTCCTTGTCAGCGACAATGGACCATGTTTCACTCGTGCTGAATTCAAGGAATTCATGGCCCGCAATGGGATCAAGCATGTCACATCTGCCCCGTTCAAGCCCGCATCCAGAGGCCAGGCAGAACAGGCAGTCCAAACCATCAAGCAAAGCTTGAAACGTGTGTCGGAAGGTTCCCTGCATACTCGCCTGTCCCGAGTGCTGCTCAGCTACCGCACCAGACCCCACTCGCTCACCGGGGTTCCCCCAGCCAAGCTGCTCATGAAAAGGGCACTCAAAACAAGGCTCTCTCTTGTCCACCCTGATCTCCATGATCATGTCGAGGGCAGACGGCATCAACAAAGTATGTACCATAATCGCGCAAACTTGTCACGCGATATTGAAGTCAATGACCCTATATTTGTACTCAATTATGGACATGGTCCCAAATGGCTTGCTGGCACGGTCATAGCCAAAGAAGGGATGTTTCAGGTCAAATTGGTCAATGGACTAACGTGCAGAAAGCATTTGGACCAAACCAAATTGCGGTTCACAAACAGCCACGAGCAACCCGAAGAAGACACCACCAACTTCGACTCTCCAACACACACACAAGCAGCAACCGACATCACGGTTGACCACTATTCTCTGTTTCCTGTCACTTAAATTTCATATCTGTGTTGCCACTGTCCCTTTATTCCATGGGCTTCAATTTGGACTGGAGGAAGGTATACAATGGTGTTCCCCAGGGGTCGGACCACTGCTTTTCTTGATTTTTATTAATGACTTGGACTTGGGTGTATAGCGCACAATTTCAAAATTTGCAGATGACACAAAACTTGGAAATATAGTGAACAGTGAGGAGGATAGTGATAGACTTCAAGAGAAAATAGACTGGCTGGTGGAATGGGCGGACACGTGGCAGATGAAATTTAACACAGAAAAGTGTGAAGAGATACATTTTGGTAGAAAGAATGAGGTGAGGAAATATAAACTGAAGGGTACAATCTGAAGGGGGTGCATGAACAGAGAGACCTGGGGGTATATGTGCACAAATCATTGAGGAGGCAGGGCAGGTTGAGAAAGTGTTTCACAAAGCTTACAGGATCCAGGGCTTCATGTATAGAGTTCAAAAACAAGGAAATTATGATGAAACTTTAGAAAATACTGGTTTGGCCTTAACTGGAGTATTGTGTTCAATTCTGGGCACCGCACTTTAGGAAGGATGTGAAGGCCTTAGAGAAGGTACAGAAAAGATTCACGAGAATGATTCCAGAGATGAGGGACTTCAGTTACGTGGATAGACCGGAGAAGCTGGGGTTGTACTCCATAGGGCCGAGAAGATTGAGAGGAGACTTGATGGAGGTGCTCAAAATCATGAGGGGTCTGGACAGAGTAAATAGAGAGAAACTGTTCCCATTGACAGAAGAGTTGAGAACCAGAGGTCACAGATTTAAGGTGATTGGCAAAAGAACCAAAGGCAACATAAGAAAAAACTTTTTTACACATTGAGTGGTTAAGATCTGGAATGCACTGCCTGAAAGGGTGGTGGAGGCAGACTCAGTAACTGCTTTCAAAAGGGAGTTGGATAAGCACCTGAAATAAAAATATTTGCAGGGCTCTGGGGATAGGGCAGGTCAGTGGGACTAGCTGAAGCGGTCTTGCAGAGAGCCAGCATGGGCTCGATAGGCCAAATAGCCTTCTTCCGTGCTGTAACCATTCTATGATTCTAATTATTTTCTTGCATGCAGGGTAAACACTGACATGGACTGGTTGGGTCAAATGCCCTGCTTCTGTGTTGTAACTACTATGCATTTCTGCTGGATCTGCCTTCACTGTGTAACACTGCAGGGACAGAAATGAAAGAACATCACAAGAGTTGCTGAATAATTCACAGAAGCCACAAACCCTGCCATGTTTGTGAAATGAAAATTCTTACATATTTATCAAATAAAAAATGTTCCATCTCTCATTTTGAAACATTAATGATCCACACTTAGAAGAGGAGAGGGGTGAAACACTGTTCTGAGTCTCCAAAGATGATGAATAAATAAAACAAAGCTTGTTGCAATCTTTTCCATATCGAAGTATCCATTTTAGAAAGGGTAGAAGGATGGACAACTGAGGATTCAGAGTTTAACACATTTCTGCTTTGTTGAGAGTTTCCAACTAATTCCAAACTTGTTTGGATGAGTTGAGAATGTAGACTTTGGGCTACTTAACATCTAATCTGTCAAGTGGGCCTCTGGGAAACAAGCTAAAAGAAGTCCAATTAGAAATAACTGTCGGTTTGTTAATGCAGTGGGGCTAACTCTTGAAACTTGTAGACTTCGTTCAGTGTTTATCATTTGTTATATTCATGATCAGGATATAAGGTATGGCAGTGAACATTTGTCATTACCAGATCATGGAAATGTACTGAACTGAAGTAGTTTGGTTAAATAAATGCTGGACTCTGAAACAATTTTTTTGTATCATTTAAAATCTCTCAACCCTTGTTAAAACTAAGAGAATTTATGTCTCAATCCATCCAGCTGTCCATGAAAGCTAATTTATTTCCTCAATAGCTTGAAAATACATTTGTTCTGACTATAGATAAGTTCCAAGCCATTGATTTATCCCATTTGTGCATCTGAAAGGAGTGATTGTCTATCTGATAACTCCGAACTAATAACTAGGAGTGAAAATTACAGCCGACGAGAGCACTGTGCCAAGTGGAGGACAGGACATAGCCTCTATTTTAACTCTCTACATGATTCCTTCTTGTCGGGGCCAGGGTGTAAAATTGGCCCCAAGGCCTCTGCTTCAGTCACTAACTCTGGTAGTTTAGCTCAAAACCATCTGTTCTCTGTCCTAAATCTCTACATTTAATCTTATTTCTATGTCACCTCATTTTAGACCCCTCAACCACATGAAAGTCTGTTTCTATTTACTCTGTCACTTCCCTTCATAATTTTAAATACCTTTATCAAATCATCCTGCAATCCGCTCTGTTCTAACGAAGGCAGCTGGGATTATGCATTTTCTTCTTTCACCTTAGGCTCTCCTGCACTATGTGTCATTTCCTGAAACAGAGCGCATGCAATCTGCTCCAAGATGTATGCCCATGCGACTGTTGATTTGGTTGTTGGGAAATCTGTGAAAGTGAGCCAGACTGACTGATTTTCATGAGATGATGATTTATTGCCTTTCTTCGCCCAGAGAAATGCCTCATTTGTGTCTCTGGTGCTTCATTAAAATTGTTACATCGTCACACGGACTGGGATTCTTGTGGGTGTCGGGGGTGGGGGGGCGGTGCGGTGGGTGGTGTGGGGGGGTGTGGTTGCAGAGGGAATGTTTGAGTGTAACTACCAAAATCCTCACATATTGAGTGTAGGATAGGTTTTAGCACAATAATAACTAAGTTAACATGAAGTAAAGTGCTTCACAACTAATGAATCACTTTTCAAGTGTAGTTTGTTGTAGGCATGCTAGTCAATTTGCGCACAGCAAAGTTACACAAACAGGAATGAGCTAAATGACTAGGTAATCAGTTTTGGTAGCGATCGTTGATTTGATCTTCATTGTAACATAGTCCTGGAAATTAAGTCACCTGTATATTGTAATGGGAGGCATGATCGAGGGAAAGTCCTGTAACATATTATGGAATATAGTGTGGAAATAGAAGCTGAGATTTTAATGGCTTTTGAACAGAAATAATGGGCCTGAAAATCTTCGGCCCTTCTGGTAAAGCGCTGCCATTACTGTGACAGAAGGGCCACAAATTAGGCCGGGATCTGTATATGGTGCCTGACTATTTTTACTCTGGAGACAGTGGAGCCTTTATCTGCCCCAAATAAAGTCACTGATATTGGAGGGGATGGGGGTGGGGGCTGGGACTCCCAGCGCAGTGATTCCCACATCCCAAATCCCTGACCTGTCAGAGGCCTGGTACAGCATCAGCAGCGGAAACCTGATTGGAGAGAGATAGGCGAGCTGGGACTAATAACGGGACTAGTGGATGGTAACTTCTCTGGTACGGTTTCAACCGCGTTTGCTTTCACAACTTTCTTCTGAGATTGTCTTGCAGAGTTCACACCCTTATCAGGCACACAAATTACATCCTTAAATAAAAACAGAAAATACTGGAAATATTCAACAGGCCAGGCAACATCCGCAGAGAGCGAAACAGAGTTAACGTTTATGGTTGATGATCTTTTGTCAGAACTGGAAGAAATTAGAGATGTAATAGGTTTCAAGCAAGTGCAGAGGCAAGGAAAGGGGAGAAGGGGAGGAAGGAACAAAAGGTAAGGTCTGTGACAGGGTGGAAGGCTGGAGAGATTAAATGACAAAAGGGATAATGGTGCAAGGCAAAAGGGAATGATAATGGGACAAGAAAAGAAACAAAAGATGGGTCTAGAGGAGTCGTAAATGGCAATAGCAGAACCAATATCTACTATAAGACCAGCACCTGCTGTCAGAAAAAATGGTTGCAGTGGTTATGATCTGAAATTATGAACTCACTGTTGAGTCCGGAAGGCTGTAAAGTGCCTAATCAAAAAATGAGATGTTGTTCCTCGAACCTTTATTAAAACAGTGTAGGAGACCGAGGACAGAAAAGTCGGAGTGGGAGTGGATGGCGAATTAAAATGGCAAGTGACCGGAAGCTCAGGGTCACACTTGCAGACTGAATGGAAGTGTTTAGCAAAGCGATCACCCAACCTGCATTTGGTCTCCCCAATATAGAGGAGACCGCATCGTGAGCAGCGAATACAGTATGTTAAATTAAAACAAGTACAAGTAAATCGCTGTTTCATCTGGAAGGAGCGCTTGAGGCTGTAATGTATGCACCTGTGAGTAATGCTTACAGGTTTGTGGAGCTGTTGCATTGTGAGTGGCTTAGCCAGTCACGTGATGTTCACAAGACTCAATAAAACCCCAGTCAGTTGAGTCTAGGTCATCCACAATGAGGTATGCAGTTGTGAGCCTAGTGGATGAACTGGTAATGTGTAGTTTGATTGTTAAAACTTTGTTAATAAACCAACTAGTTCTTAATAGCAATGTGTTGCTATGAATTCTTAAGCAAAGAACCCATGAAGCAAATGCATTACAGGGGACCTGGATGGTGGGAAGGGAGGAGGTGAAAGGGCAGGTGTTGCATCTCCTGCACTTGCACAGGAAGGTGCTGCAGGAAGGGGAGCAGGTGTTGTGGATGATTGACCAGGCAGTTGCTTAGGGAATGGTCCCTTCAGAATGCTGAAAAGGGAGGGGAGGAGAAGATGTGTTTGGTGGTGACATCACGCTGGAGGTAGTGGAGGATTAATCCATTGCATGTGGAGGCTGGTGGGGTGGAAGGTGAGGACAAGGGGACCCCGATCGTGGTTCTGGGAGGGAGGGGAAGGCTTGAGAGCAGAATTGCGGGAAATGGGACGGACACAGTCGAGGGCCCTGTCAGCCATGGTGGAGGGGACACCTCGGTTGAGGATAAAAGAAGACATATCGGAAGCACTGGTATGGAAGATGGCATCATCAGAACAGATGCGACGGAGATGGATTTGGGAGAATGGAAGAGTCCTTACAGGAAGCGAGGTGGGAGGAAGTGTAATCAAGGTAGCTGTAGAAGTCAGTGGTCTTATAGTAGATATTAGTCGACAGCCTAGCCCCAGAAATGCTGATAGAGAAGTCGAGGAAGGGAAGGAAAGAATTGAAGATGGACCATGTGAAGGTAAGGGAGGGGTGGAAATTGGAAGCAAAGTTGTTGAAATTTTCCAGTTCGGGTGAGAGCAATGCTGATCAATGTACCTGAAAAAGAGGTGAGGGAGGGAATCTATGAAAGACTGGAGCAAAGAATGTTCCATGTATCACACGAAAAGGCAGGCATAGCTAGGGCTCATACAGGTTTCCATAGCAACACCTTTTATTTGGAGGAAGTGAGTGGAATCAAAGGAGAAGTTGTTCAAAGCAAGAGCAAGTTCAGCCAGACGGAGGAGGGTGGTGGTGAATGGGGACTGGCTGGACCTCCGTTCAGGAGAGAAGCGGAGTGTCCTCACGCTGTCCTGATGGGGGATGGAGGTGTAGTGGAAGAGGATGTCCATTGTGAAAAGAAGATGGTTAGGGCTAGGATATTGGAAACTGTTAAAGTGATAGAGGGCATTGGAAGAGCTACGGATGTAGGTTGGAGGAGACTGGACTAGGGGAGAAAAAAAGAGTTGAGATAGTAAGAAATAAGTTCTGTGGGGCAAGAACAGGCTGAGACGTTGGGTCTACCAGAGCAGTCCTGTTTGTGGATCTTGGGAAGGAGGTAGAAGCGGGCTGTATGGGATTGGGGAATATGAGGTTGAAGGCCGTGGCGGGGGTGGGGGGAAGATCTCCAGAGGAAATTAAGTCAGTGATGTCTAGGAAATAATGGCTTGATGTAGAGTGATGGGATCATTGTCCAGGGGGAGGTAGGAAGAGGTATCAGAAAGTTTCCTCAGCAAGGTAGAGGTCTGTTCACCAAACAACAACAGCACCACCCTTGTCAGCAGCTTTAATGACAATGTTGGACCTGAGAAAATGGACTGCTGCAAGTTCAGAGGGAATAGTGATGGGAGCAGAGAAATTGAGACAGCTGATGTCATGCCGACAGTTCTCAATGAAAAGATCTAGAGAGGCCAGAGACCAGAGGGAGGGGTCCAGGTGGAATGAGAATGTTGAAGATGGGAGAAAGGCAGTAGGGGGGGGGGGACTCCTGGCCAAAGAAGTGGGCACAAAGGTGAACATGATGTATGAAGAGCTTAGCATCGTGCCGAGCTCGAAATTCAATGAGGTGGGGGCGTGAGGGGATGAAGCTGAGGCACTTGCTGAGAACTTATCGTTTGGGGTTAAAGCTGGGAAGGTTAGAGGGGATAGTGAAATCACAGCAAAGGGTGAGATTGGAAGGAGGGATTGGGTCAGAGGAAAGTGAAGGGGAGGAAGGATCTGGAGGGGCGTTGGTATTGAAGCTTGCGGCCCTTGACACCTGAAAAGAAGAAAAGCCCAGGATAAGGCGAAGGATGAAATGGACCAGGCCAACTCTGAGATAGAGTGAGTCAGTGCTGCTGAAGAGAGAGGTCGAGAATGTGCAAATGGCAGCACATGGCATTGAGCGTGGATCTCAAGAAGTGGGGAGAGCAGTGGTTTGAGGAACGCTGAATATTAAGCAGATATCTGTAAACATGGGGGATCCGAAACAGGAAGGGGAGAATTTAAGTCGGAATCCACATGGAATAAATCAGAGCTGGAGACAATTGCTGAGGAAAGAGGTGAGGAAAGACGCACTTAAAGATGGTTGATGCTTTATGCATGGGAAAAGACAAAACATTTGAAGAAAGGAGTTGTAACAACTACTTCCTTAGCATCAATTGTCAACTCCTAAACCTGATGAATTAATTGTTGATATATCTGTGGTGTGAGTTCGTTTAGGAAGCTTCTCACTCTTTCGAATAGTTCCTGTGTTTTTTGTATTTCAGGATTGTCAAGAACTCCTCCTCGCTCACTGAGTTACTGCCATCCAAAATCTGCATAGGATGGTGTGAAGTCCTAACTTTTCCACTAGGTGTCAGCATCCTATTTACTTCTGTGAAGTAACATTGCACATCTTGTAGGTTAAAAAGTGCGATATAAATGGCAGTTATTGTTGAGTGTTTACACGACTTAATATTCCGTATCACTGCTTTGATCGCTCTTGGGAGTTCGGGAATATTCATTCTCTGGCATCCCACCCAATATTTCAGCTATTGTATGTGGAATTTGGGAATCCCGCTAATTCCAGTCTTACGGATGGCACAGCCACGAGTTTCAGGTCTGCAGCTGATAGAAACATAGAAACGTAGAAAATAGGTGCAGGAGCAGGCCATTCGGCCCTTCTAGCCTGCACCGCCATTCAATGAGTTCATGGCTGAACATGCACTTCAGTACCCCATTCCTGCTTTCTCACCATACCCCTTGATCCCCCGAGTAGTAAGGACTTCATCTAACTCCTTTTTGAATATATTTAGTGAATTGGCCTCAACAACTTTCTGTGGTAGAGAATTCCACAGGTTCACCACTCTCTGGGTGAAGAAATTCCTCCTCATCTCGGTCCTAAATGGCTTACCCCTTATCCTTAGACTGTGTCCCCTGGTTCTGGACTTCCCCAACATTGGGAACATTCTTCCTGCATCTAACCTGTCTAACCCCGTCAGAATTTTAAACGTTTCTATGAGGTCCCCTCTCATTCTTCTGAACTCCAGTGAATACAAGCCCAGTTGATCCAGTCTTTCTTGATAGGTCAGTCCCGCCATCCCGGGAATCAGTCTGGTGAACCTTCGCTGCACTCCCTCAATAGCAAGAATGTCCTTCCTCAGGTTAGGAGACCAAAACTGTACACAATACTCCAGGTGTGGCCTCACCAAGACCCTGTACAACTGTAGCAACATCTCCCTGCCCCTGTATTCAAATCCCCTCGCTATGAAGGCCAACATGCCATTTGCTTTCTTAACCGCCTGCTGTACCTGCATGCCAACCTTCAATGACTGATGTACCATGACACCCAGGTCTCTTTGCACCTCTCCTTTTCCTAATCTGTCACCATTCAGATAATAGTCTGTCTCTCTGTTTTTACCACCAAAGTGGATAACCTCACATTTATCCACATTATACTTTATCTGCCATGCATTTGCCCACTCACCTAACCTATCCAAGTCGCTCTGCAGCCTCATAGCATCCTCCTCGCAGCTCACACTGTCACCCAACTTAGTGTCATCCGCAAATTTGGAGATACTACATTTAATCGCCTCGTCTAAATCATTAATGTACAGTGTAAACAGCTGGGGCCCCAGCACAGAACCTTGCGGTACCCACTAGTCACTGCCTGCCATTCTGAAAAGTCCCCATTTACTCCTACTCTTTGCTTCCTGTCTGACAACCAGTTCTCAATCCATGTCAGCACACTACCCCCAATCTCATGTGCTTTAACTTTGCACATTAATCTCTTGTGTGGGACCTTGTCGAAAGCCTTCTGAAAGTCCAAATATACCACATCAACTGTTTCTCCCTTGTCCACCATCCTCAGATGCTTCCACCAGCTTAATATCTGCACAGGTATAAAAAGAAAAAAAAAACTGCAAATACTGGAAATCTAAAATGAGTAACAGTAAATGCTAGAAATACTCATCATCATCAAAGGCAGTCCCTCGAAATCGAGGCAGGCTTGCTTCCACACTAAAAGTGAGTTCTTAGGTGACTGAACAGTGCAATATGGGAATTACAGTCTGTGTCACAGGTGGGACAGACAGTGGTTGAAGGAAATGGTGGGTGGAGAGTCTGGTTTGCCGCACGCTTCTCCCGCTACCTGCGCTTGTTTTCTGCATGCTCTCGGCGACAGGACTCGAGGTGCTCAGCGCCCTCCTGAATGCACTTCCTCCACTTTGGGTGGTCTTTGGCCAGGGACTCCCAGGTGTTGGTGGGGATGTTGCATTTTATCAAGGAGGCTTTGAGGGTGACCTTGAAACGTTTCCTCTGCCCACCTTGGGCTCGCTTGCCGTGTAGGAATTCCGAGTAGAGCGCTTGCTTTGGGAGTCTTGTGTCGGGAATGCGAACAATGTGGTCCGCCTAACGGAGCTGGTCGAGTGTGGTCAGTGCTTCGATGCTGAGGATGTTGGCCTGATTGAGGACGCAACAGGTCCATCAGTGGAAGGGTTCCAAAAAATTACAGAATCAATAGATTATTCCAGCACAGAAACACGCCACTTAGTCCATCAAATCGGTCCATCTATTCTGATTCCGTGTTCTTGCTTGCTCCTGTGCCCTTTTATATTCTTTTCCAAGCAATTCTTTTTTTAAAAACATTCATGGATTCTGCTGCAACAACAGCTTTTAGCTGACAATTTTGCACTCTAACCACCCTCTATGCAAAGAATTCTTGCTGTGACCACTTGTTACCATCTTGCCAACCAGTACAAAGAATAGGCTGAAGCAGGGCAGGCAGTTAAAATCGCCTGTGGGATTCACTCGCTGACGTTCCAGTGATTTCATAGGTTCCAATTGTAATCTGCTCAGAGAGAGGGACACCTGCCAGTAACTGTGGGCTTGAGCTGGGAAGTGCTTGTGGCATCCCACAGGCCCACCAGGCAGAAAGAAGAGTCGAGGCCAGGAGGCCCAAAAAGATACGTCATTTTAATTTTTCTGACTTCCCTTGTGGGGCAGGAGGAGCAGGAGTAGTATCCTATTCCTATGGAGTATTTATTTTTGTTCAGATGAATTTTGTGCTCCATCAAGTGAGGGCAAACATTACATATTTGGATCAAGCACTCGGATACTTGCAGAGTACAGTTCCCGCTGTGCTGCTGCAACACTATTGGAGTCATTTTAACATAATATACCTGGAGGAGAACTGACGGGATTGGACTGGCTGCCTGTTTTACACCTTCAATAGAAAATAAAATTGGGCTTGGTGGTAAACGGCATCCGATTCGATCCCATCATCTTTGCGTTGGGAGGGTTAGATTACAATTACTCCCAACATCACGCTGCCAATCTCAAAAGAGCACTCCTGCATCAATCTGACATTTCTGTTTTCTCAACTAACCATCCTGTGGCTTTTCTAATTAAAATTATTAAATTAACTCCAATTATTGACAAATTAGAAGCAGGTTTGCCTGCTTGCACCCATGTACCCTAGAAACAAAACTGAAAGCTCATTTCATGTAGGACCCTTAATCACCAGACAGAGGAGATTTTCATTTTATCTGGATGAACCAGTTGTTCTGCGCACTTTTCTCTAACATTTCAAAAGCTTTCACTGGATAACTGTTATAAATAATATATATTTTCTATTTCAGTGGAGTTCTCAGCTGATATTTGTTTCCTCCCCCTGGTTATCTCAGCAGAAGAGGCCTGGAGAAGGGAGGATGATGGGGATGAAGCTCCTGAAGGAACAAATGCCCAATGGAGCTTGGGAACTGCAGTCAACGAGGCTCCCTTCACGTACTTCAGATCCAGATCCTTCTATATGAGGAAGAGTATTTCAGTGGATGAACATCTGGGCTGGTTGGAGTATTCGCAAGATTCTTCAGAGAGCAAAATGGAGAAAGTGAAGGTCAACCTCAGAAGAAAATTTGTGAGTAAAATGTCTTTTGATTTGTTGCTGTGGGTTAAAGCATCTTTCACAATACAAGCTTGGTGAACAGAGGTAAAACGTGATGGTTAAGAGACTGCTGAAAGGAGTAGGCTGCAGAGAAAGTGCCTTCCAATTGATGGTGGGATTAGAAATAAAGAGGAGTAGTAAATATCTGTTTGGCAGACACTGGCATGGATGGAGTGTCTGTGCCAGTATACATGGGCAGAAAAGAAGGAAAGAAGTTACATGTTAAAATGCTTAAAATCATCAAAAGGTTAGCAGTGATTGGAATAGTCTGTACAGCCATACTAACTGAGCTGAACTTGTGAATGGAAAAATTCTATTTTGTTTTTTATTCTTGTCAGGAAATTAAGAATACGTGACTGAACAAATGGGCAGTTTTTGTTGCTATACATTTGACCTGTGAATTTGTGGTATTGTTGGAATTAATCCAGTTTAGATGTTGGACCGTGACTATAAGAGATGTTCAATGTAACATTTCTAAATTATGTATTTAGGGGCTTGATTGCAATTTGTGCTTCACTTTTTGAGTTATGTCACATTTTCTTCATTTGCTCAACAGCATTCTATGTTGCAAAGATATTGTATACTGAGTTATGAATACTTAGAAAACATTATAGATTAAGGGTGATTCTGATACTCTGCAGGTAGGGGCTGTTGATCCACCCGTTGACCATGTTCACTGCATTCCCTTGAGCAAGTATTCCCCTCCAAAATCAATAAAGGAATCAACCTGCAGACCATTGGCCTTCCTAACCCAAAAATGGCCATTTGCTCCTCTATCCCTGCAATGTCAGCGCACTTACTGCAGATGGTTTGGGTGCCTCCCAGTGTGCACGCTTAACCCATTTACCTTAAAACCGCTTCAAACTGAAACAATTATGAATGCTGAAATAAAATCTGATCGAGACTTGTGTGTGGATCAATGACTATCGCTACATTAGGATGCAATCAGTTGATTCATATTTATTTATATTCTTGTACTAGAGGCACTATTGATTTTTCAGATATCCTGAGCCAGGATGTAACTATGCATGTTTTCTGTTCATTCAGAAGCATTGATCAGCTTATGATAACAAGCAATGTACTTCATGTTCCATTAAAAGCAATGAGACGCACCACCTCCTGCAGTATTGTGTGTGTGAAGGATACATCACTCTCTCATTAATTGTGGTATTCCAAGTGTGAGGGTTATATCACTTCTTGCTCTCCTGACAATTCTGTGTGTGAGGAATACATCATCATCACTCCCTACGATATTTTAAGTGTGAGAAATGTCATTTGCTGTAGCATACCATGAATTAGCGATAAGTTGCAATGGAAGCAAAGCTCCATCTCACTTAGATTACAAGCTTATGTATTATATCATAGAAACATAGAAAATAGGTGCAGAAGTAGGCCATTCGGCCCTTCGAGCCTGCACCACCATTCAATAAGGTCATGGCTCATATGAAATGTTTTACCCAGGCCAGTGACAATTGAGAATCTTACTCAGAGAGGCCACAGGAAGGCTGGTGCGGGGAATTGAGAAAATGTCATGCTGATCCAATGGGGTGGATACCCTTCGCAGGCTGAGGCACATTGTTGGACCAGAGTAAAGGGAGCTTTACTCTGTATCTAACCCATGCTGTATTTGCCCTGGGAGTGTTTGATGGAACATTGTAGAGCGAGCTTAAGTCTGTTTCTAACCCATACTGTATCTGTTAGATGGGACATTGTAGAGTGGATTATACCTTGTTTCTAACCCATGGAGTCATCATTGACCAGAAACTTTACTGGACCAGCCACATATATACTGTGGCTGCAAGAGCAGTTCAGAGGCTGGGTATTCTGCAACGAGTGCCTCAGATCCTGACTCCTCAAAGCCTGTCCACCATCTATAAGGCACAAGTCAGGAGCGTGATAAATACTCTCCACTTGCCTGGATGAGTGCAGCTCCAACAACACTCAAGAAGTTAGACACCATCCAGGACAAAGCAGCCCACTTGATTGGCACCCCATCCACCACCTTAAACATTCACTCCCTCCACCACTGGTGCGCAGTGCTACAGTTTGTACCATCTACAAGATGCACTGCAACAACTCGCCATGGCTTCTTCGACAGCACCTCCCAAACTGGCAACATCTACCACTTAGAAGTACAAGGGCAGCAGGCACATGGGAACACCACCACCTCCAAAGTTCCCATCAAGTCACGCACCATCCTGACTTGGATATTTTGCTGTTCCTTCATCGTTGCTGGATCAAAATCCTGGAACTCTCTACCTAACAGCACTGTGGGAGTACCTTCACCACATGGACTGGAGCAGTTCAAGAAGGTGGCTCACCACCACCTTCTCAAGGGCAATTGAGGATCGTTAATAAATGGTGGCCTCGCCAGCGAGGCCCATTTCTCATGAAATTTTAAAAAATTGTGTATCTACCCTGGGAGTGTTTGATGGGACAGTGTAGAGTGAGCTTTACTCTGTATCTAAGCCGTGCTGTACCTGCCCTGGGAGTGTTTGATGGGACAGTGTAGAGTGAGCTTTACTCTGTATCTAAGCCGTGCTGTACCTGCCCTGGGAGTGTTTGATGGGAACAGCGTAGAGGGAGCTTTACTCTGTATCTAACCCGTGCTGTACCTGCCCTGGGAATGTTTGATGGGAACAGCGTAGAGGGAGCTTTACTCTGTATCTAAGCCGTGCTGTACCTGCCCTGGGAATGTTTGAGGGGACAATGTAGAAGGAGCTTTTACTCTGTATCTAAGCCGTGCTGTACCTGCCCTGAGAGTGTTTGAAGGGACAGTGTAGAGCGAGCTTTACTCTGTATCGAATCTGTGCTTTAGCTGCCCTGGGAATGTTTGATGGGACAATGTAGAAGGAGCTGTACTCTGTATCTAACCCGTACTGTACCTGCCCTGGGAGCGTTTAATGGGACAGTGTAGTGAGAGATTTACTCTGTATCTAACCTGTGCTCTATTTGATACCAACATAGGTGCCTTGAATGTGAAATATTCCATTCTTTTTGTCACTTTGAGGCTCAGTTTTACCCACCCTCAAGTAAGATTAAGCTTGCTCTCCTCACCATCGCTCAGAATTGTGTGGCTTTTGAAGTAGTGAAGCCCCTGCACTACATGTTTTATAAAAGAAAACAATACCTGTCTTGCTGTTCATGAATTAAAAATGAATGTTAAGATCAGCTGTGAGATTGGATAGTGGCAGAACTGGTATATCCTCTTACTAAATACCAGGCTTGACAATGTCATTAGGAGATAATTAGCCTGTGGTGAATAATATAACTATTAGTGCCTCCAGTGTTAAGTTTCAGAAAGTTGTTTAACCCATAAATAAAAGTGGTCTTTTAGGTTTGGAGGAGGGGCACTGGTCACAGCTGGGGTACCACAGAAGTACAAAACATTTAACTGCTCTGTAGTTTCACTGCATTTGGATTCAGCCCCCGCCTCAGTCAATACCTATCTTCAAAGATCCTGGGAGAAGGAAGAGATCTTTGAGTCCACTGCAACGATTTGCCTCATCCTGGTGGTTTGTACCTTTGTGATCAGTGTGTACAATGAAGAAGCTGTGTTTTGGGGTAAGAATAAGCTTACCATTTTCTCTCTTTATTAAAGTACTCAGACAATCCTATCTAACGATGGAAAACCTGCAGATGACATCAGGGTTGAGAGTCACTTCATTGTGTGAAAATGAAAAGCAGTATTTCTGTACTTTCGTGATCGCTGAGTATTGGCACCTGCCAGATAGATGGCAGCTTTAGGTGTGGTACTATACTGCGATGGGTACTGTTGGATGATTGAATTGAAGTCCATGGTTATCTTGTTCTTTCATTAGTACAGACTCTTGAATTGGGTAGACTCAGACCAGAATCGCTCTGGGGTCGGCACAGCAGCTGATGTATTCAGTCGCTTGTACAGCTGTTAAATTTTTCAAGTTAAACTTTTTTTCTTTGAATTTTGCCAGACAAACATGCAGACTGGGGAGGGGGGAGGTTTGCGAATAACAACAGCTTACATTTATATAGTGCCTTTCATGTAACATAAAGTACTTTACAAAGGTGCAGTGGACAATGACGAGGATGCAGGGGAGAAGTTAACAGAAGTTATGAAGCATTTTGATGGAGAAAGTAAGGAGAAACTGTTTCCACTGGCAGAAAGGTCAGTAACCAGAGGACACAGTTTTAAGATAATTGGCAAAGGAATCAGCAGGGAGATGATGGTGAATTTTCTATTACATAGCGAGTTGTTGAGATCTGGAATGCACTGCTTGAAAGGGCGGTGGAAGCAGATTCAATAGTAACTTTCAAAAGGGAATTGGATAAATACTTGAAAAGTTAAAAAATTGCATAGCTATGGGGAAAGGGCAAGAGAGTGGGGAAATTTTAATAGCTCTTTCAAAGAGCTGGCACTGGCATGATGGGCTGAATGGCCTCATGACTCTTAAATGATTGAAGGAACAATCAAAGGGGTAAATTTTGAGAAGCTTTTTGAAGATGGAGCGACATAGTGAAGCATGGAGATTAAAGAATATAATTTGCAATGGGCTGGCTGGGTAGTTGAAGGCCATGTCATTGATGGTGGAGTGTGCGAGATGGGGAGTCTTTCCACAGTATGGTAGAGTTGTGAGTATAGAAGCTGTTTTGTGGGATGTAGGTGTGAAGAGAACTGCAGAAGTGCAGTGAGAGTGAAGTGAGACCACTGTGTTCGTTTCATGCTGGCCATCAGTGTTTGGGGATCCAGTCGCTGTATCAGCATTTGCTGACAATATTTATTGTGGAAGTTGTTTGTACGCAGAGGGCAGCTTCCCAGAATAATAGATGTCCACACAAAAAATAAGAATCAATCATCAGTAAAGTGAATTGCCTGAACAAACAATGAAATCTACAAGAAGGAAACAATAACTGATACAGGTACAATACCCCAAATCCGGCAACCTCGGGACCGAGGCCATGCCGGTTTTCATACTTTTCCAGATTTCGCGTGAGTTGGGTCGGGTCAGGTCGAGGGGAGCACGTGAGTCAGGTTGGGTCGGGTCACACGTGGGTCGGTGCGGAGGGTCATTCGGCAAGGCTGAGACCGATTGCACGCCGGACTACTCGATTTGAAATGCGCTTTTGTAAAAAATGTCCGGTTTTTGGACAATTCCGGTTTTCAGAATTCTGGATTCTGGACGTTGTACCTGTACAACCATCCAAAATAAAAACACGACTTCCTTGTCACTTAAAGAGATATTTCTTCTGCAGGAAGCCTGCCCTAATTTACATGTTTTTTTTGAGCTTTTATTGAGGCTCATGCATTCTAGCAATGCAAACCTCTAGAGCCTTTGGAGCTTCAGCAGGAGGGAAATGCTGGGCAACACACTTCAATTTGATGCTCTGTGGAAATGTAAAGTCGCCTATTTGCCTTCAGCTTCTCATAAATACCTTGAAGTACATCAAATTATTTTGAATGATTTATTTGCCTGAAATTCCATGGGGTTTTTCCACTCTCCTGCCATAACTCCAGCGGGAGCCCGGAGGAGCCCCTGAGGAACTGATGTAAAGGGCTGTTTTCAGTGATCTTGCTGGGGTTTCCCATGGTAATTATGGTAGGAAATAGGTAGAACCCCACAGAATCTTGGGGGCCATCATTATTAGTTCAGTAAATGTGGCAGCTCTTTTGTTCTGAGCAAAGTCTCAAAAACAGCAATGAGACAACTGACTCGTGTATTGGGTGAGAGAAGAATGTTGGCCAGGGCACATGAGAGCATCCAGCTCCTCAAATTTTGCCCGAGGATCTTCAACATCCAGCTGAACAGGCACTTGGGACTTTGGTTTAATTTCTCATCTGAAGGACACTGCTCCAACAATAGAAACATAGAAACATAGAAAATAGGTGCAGGAGTAGGCCATTAGGCCCTTCTAGCCTGCACCGCCATTCAATGAGTTCATGGCTGAACATTCAACTTCAGTACCCCATTCCTGCTTTCTCGCCATACCCCTTGATCCCCCTAGTAGTAAGGACCTCATCTAACTCCTTTTTGAATATATTTAGTGAATTGGCCTCAACAACTTTCTGTGGTAGAGAATTCCACAGGTTCACCACTCTCTGGGTGAAGAAGTTCCTCCGCATCTCGGTCCTAAATGGCTTACCCCTTATCCTTAGACTGTGACCTCTGGTTCTGGACTTCCCCAACATTGGGAACATTCTTCCTGCATCTAACCTGTCTAACCCCGTCAGAATTTTAAATATTTCTATGAGGTCCCCTCTCATTCTTCTGAACTCCAGTGAATACAAGCCCAGTTGATCCAGTCTTTCTTGATAGGTCAGTCCCGCCATCCCGGGAATCAGTCTGGTGAACCTTCGCTGCACTCCCTCAATAGCAAGAATGTCCTTCCTCAGGTTAGGAGACCAAAACTGTACACAATACTCCAGGTGTGGCCTCACCAATGCCCTGTACAACTGTAGCAACACCTCCCTGCCCCTGTACTCAAATCCCCTTGCTATGAAGGCCAACATGCCATTTGCTTTCTTAACCGCCTGCTGCACCTGCATGCCAACCTTCAATGACTGATGTACCATGACACCCAGTTCTCTTTGCACCTCCCCTTTTCCTAATCTGTCACCATTCAGATAATAGTCTGTCTCTCTGTTTTTACCACCAAAGTGGATAACCTCACATTTATCCACATTATACCTCATCTGCCATGCATTTGCCCACTCACCTAACCTATCCAAGTCGCTCTGCAGCCTCACAGCATCCTCCTCGCAGCTCACACTGCCACCCAACTTAGTGTCATCCGCAAATTTGGAGATACTACATTTAATCCCCTCATCTAAATAATTAATGTACAGTGTAAACAGCTGGGGCCCCAGCACAGAACCTTGCGGTACCCCACTAGTCACTGCCTGCCATTCTGAAAAGTACCCATTTACTCCTACTCTTTGCTTCCTGCCACATTATCTCATACTACACAAAAGTATTAATCGAGATTATGTGCTCCAGCCCCGGAGTGAGATGTGAACCCATAAACCTTTGACTCTGAGACAAGAGTGCTACCAACTGAGCTAGAATGAGACTTAAACCCAGAGATTTGTTTCCTTAACTAGAGTCCAGAGGGTGAAATTGGTCAACGCCATTAGCGCATAATGGGCCAATAGCAAAATGGCAACCCATTTTTCACCATGCCTGATTTTCTTTTCCATTTAAGTCAGTAAAAAATAAAATGAAGTGCAGGTGTAAAATGAATTGCCGATTTGCTAGCAGCCCATTTTGTACTACTGGCATTGACTAATCTCACCCTGTAGATGTCAGTCTCTTCTCTCTGAAGTTTGATATTGTATTTTAATCAAACTGTTCTAAACTGCATTTATATTCTTGCAGACATGTTTCAGTGTGGATGTCTGAGCTTCAATGAATTGTTTGCCAACAGTGCCATCTAGTATATTACTATTTTGGTATCTTTCACTTACTTGGTATTGTTAAGAAGTACAGAGCTATTTGATCTCTGTGAAACAAGCTCCATTGTTAACTGTGTTTTATGATTGTTGGCATTGTGAGGCTTGGCTCTGAGGCCATTTTCAAAGGGAATATGCTTTATAAATGGAGGCTTTTGACTAAAAAGTTACAAATTTTCTGAGTATATAGTTGAAAGCAAGTTATCCTGCAAGACTGGGAGGTTAAAATCACAATCTGCACAATAGTAGTGAAAGTGATGATATGTTCACGTGGTATTCGTTTACTTGCCATTTTAATGAAGGCTTTATCCCATGTGTTAACGACAGAACTTGCATTTATATAATATGTTATCAGGCCCACAGGATGGTCCTAGGAGCTTCACAGTCAATTAATTATATTTGAAGTCACTGTTGCTTTATAAGCAAGAGTGGCAGCTAATTTGAATACAATAAGATTCCACAAACAGCAAATGAATGAATTAATCTGTTTTTATCAGTGGTGATTGAGGGAGGAATGATGGTCTGACCTAAAGGAACCTGAGCAGATAGATGAGGCTCTGGTTTAACATCTCATCTGGAAGACAGCATCTCTGACATTGCAGCTCTCCCTTAGTACGAAAGTGTCAGTCTAGATTGTATGTTAAGCCCTAATGTGACTCGAACCTACAATCTTCTGGCACAGAAGCAAGAGTACTTTCCTTGTGGAAAGCATGTTCATCGAGAGAGACATTGATCTCCTGTTTGTTGGATCCAGTTCTTGCATCTCCATTCAACCAGTAACATTTTCATGCTTCAGCTTGTTTGTCACATTCCTGAACATTACAGGTCAGTTAGCTTTATATTAATTTCAAATATCAGAGTAAAACAAAGTTAGAAAAACATACTGAATTATTAAAGGACTGTAAGGTTGTAGATGCTTCAGAAAATAAGAGCACACAGGGAAACCTGGAAACCAGTAAAAGCTAACAACTCCATAAAGGCCTCAAACATGTTAAAAGAAGTAATTACACTGAAAGTACAGTGGGACATGGGCTTATAAAAAGCAGTAGGTATAGCCAACATTTCTTCATTTGTATTAGAGGAGAAAAGACAGAACTAAATGAAAGCTTCAATAGGGACACAAATGTTGAAGGCACAAGACGTTAGTTTCTCGGAGATCCGAGGAAATGACGTACGGCCAAAAATTCATTTTTTGACACATTCGCCCATTTTTCGGCATTTTACATTCTCTAATTAACATCGGTAAAATAAGAAATATTTGCTCAGTTTTACAGAGAACAAATCCCATTTTTGTGATCCTGGCAAAACTGAAACTAAGCATGATGATGGTGCATGCCTTAGTGCATCAGGTGGGCTGTGCTGAATTTTGTGATTATAAGGCCTGTATTTTAAACTAAAGTACAGGCATGTAGATTACTCTATATTTCGATGGTAAGATACCACCTAAACAGTAGTTGAGTGCAAGCCATTTCTTTTCATGAACAACATGGGATTGATATGAAGAGCGCTACTGTCCACATCTGTACCATATGCAACCCTTTGCACTGGAGGGAACTCTGCACCCTGTCCAGCTGATGCCTCCTTTCTCCAACAAAAGTGTTGAAGGTCCTGTAAACACAGCCGTTGTCACTTCCCTGCTGCCTGCTTAAGGGTACGGTAGCGTAGTTCTACTAATCCAGAAACTAATGATCCAGAGACATGAGTTCAAATCCTATCACAGCAGCTGGGGAATTTAAATTCATTTAATAAAATAAATCTAGAATAAAAAGCTAGCAACAATAATGGTGACCATGAAACTACTGGATTGTCATAAAAACCCATCTGGTTCATTAATGTCCTTTAGGGAAGAAAATGTAGTGTCCTGGTCTGGCCTATATGTGACTCCAGACCCACAGCAATGTGGTTGTTGTATCCTTAGATGCTCTAACAATGACTCCATGAGGCAGTGTGTTGCACTTGAACTGTAGTGACCTTAGTTCTTTATTAGTTAACCCCAGAGTGAGGATCACATCTGGTGGCCTGCCTTTTATACTAGGCCAGGCACACCTGTACAGGTAACCTACGAGTCTCCCACTGCTGTGCCCTCTGGTGGCACACCTTGAGATGGTACCAACAGTAGTCATGTAGGATACATGACATCACTCCTCCCCTGAACCCTCAGTGCAAATCACCTCTGCATTGACTGTGCTCTGGGCTTAGCTCTATGTGGGTTTTGCCTGGTTGACCTCTGGCGAACCATCTCGACCTTGGATGGATAGTTGGTGCAGTAGCGTGCTGGTGGTTGCTGTTTGTGTGTGTGTGTTCCTAATCACTCCATTCTACCCCCCTCCCACACAGATGTGGCGAGGGCTCCTGACATTCATTTACATTCAAGTTCAGGTAAGTGTTTTTTTTTTGTGGTTCCAAGGTGCGACAAGTACGTTAGATGCCTTGTCGATGCGGTGACTGGTGCATGAGGGCAAGCTAGTTCCGGAACTGCTGGGTTGTGTTCCTGCAGTCTGTTGGCGGCTCAGTGCCCAGTGCTGGCAGTGGGCTCGCGTAGCTTGCTTTCGGGGCTGTTGCCGTGGTCCCTAGCGTCGGGCAGGTTCACAGATGTCTGTGACCCCCCTGTCCTTTCTTTACGCCCGGGGTCACAGCTGCTCCCTGAGGAGTTGTCATCTAGCAGTGCACAGGGAACTGATGACTCGCTGGCCTGAGCGTCATTTGGTTTGGAATCCTGGCTGGTGTTTGTTTCCTCTGGGGGAACACTGGTGGGTGACCCTACATCTAGGGGTATGGCCTTGGTGTATTCTGCACCTTCAGGCTCGTGGCATTTGGTGCCATCGGTTGCCTGAGCGATGGAGCCGACTCATGGCATGGTATCAATACCGTTGCCATTGTCCTGCTGAGGTCGCTTGCTCCGCAACTTGTGTTTGTTGGCTGCTTGTGGCCACACTTCGTGGTGCATGACTCTGGTCCCCGGGACGCAGGCTACAGCATTGGGTAGCTCGCACAACCTGTGTGCACCCGATGGGTGTCTGCCCACTGCATTGGCTGCGTGCAGTGGGAATCTTGCATCGCACAGTTTTTCCTTACTTATGATGGACACTCTAGGGGTCCGATCACGGTCGCGCGACTTTTCCTCGCTAATTGCATGTATACAATTCCGACAATCAGTTACACATTTTACCTGATCAGTTACATAATCCGTTGCATCTTTTGTCTCTAGATTACAATCACTGTTACATTACTTAAATGTGTGGAACTGTCCCTTTAATTGTAGTGGGTTGCAGGCCTCCTTTAAGAGAGCCTTGCTTGCTTTACCCCAAACCGCTTCTCCGTTTGGTGCCACGTGTTGCTCCATGAGCGCTGCACCTCGTGGTCTTACCGTGGCCATCTTTGTCTTCAGTGCATCACCTCGTGGTTCGGGCGCCATCTTTCCTTCGTCCACGATGTCGACTGCGGTGATCCTCTTCTCCCCGGGTTCTGCCTCCGCAGTTGGGAAGTCGCCTCTGGATCCGATTTGCCACTGGAGCCTGGAGCGTTCGGGTCATCTCAGCTGGATCATCTCCATGCAGTCGTGCTGAGCAGTCTGTGTCTCAGGTGCCGTGCTTGTCTACTCTCCGGTGTCTGGTCCACTCTCAGGTGAGGGCTTGCTTTGCCTCTGAGCGCAGAGGGCCTCAATCGCTGGAGGGGTGAAGTCTTCCCACTTCCAATGAATCTTCTCAATCCACCTTCTGCTGAGCAGCGTTGGTCCATCACCTGCATCAATCCACAGAAGTAACTTGTGTACCGCGCCATCATGGAATACTTTTACATTCACACTACCAACGACTGGGATGATTTCATTGGTGTAGGTACGCAGCTTTGCCTGAACTGGGGCCAACTCGGGTCGTTCAGCCGGATTGTCCCATAGCCTCTCAAAGGCTCCTTGATTCATTACTGACTGGCTCGCCCCGGTGTCCACTTCCATGAAGACTGGACTTCCCTCTATCTCGACTTCCATCTTCAGCGGGGAACACTCAATGGCGCAGGTAAACATGCGATGTACCTCCTCGTGGGACTGGGCTGCCTCTCTGTCTAACAATTCATAATCCATGTTGGATTCATGGCCATCTGCGGACTCCTCGTCGATACAGTGAGTCCTATTTCTCTTACACATTCGCTGGAGGTGGCCCTTTGTGCTGCAGCCTTTGCAAATATAATCTTTAAAATGGCACTGGTGAGCCCTGTGATTCCCTCCGCAATGCCAGCATGGTGCTACTCGATTAGCCCCCTCGGCGGACTCTGAGTTAAGGGACTCGGGGGCCTGTTCTCTCTTGCCTGAGAGGATTTGCGCTCTACAGTCCAGCCCCTGAATGGCGCCACTCTGTGCACAGTACCTGCCGGGGTTTGAGTCCTGAGGGTGAGACATCTGCCTAGAGCTGCAGGTCGAGGTCATGAATGATTCGCTCACAGAGATGGCCTTCTGCAGTATGACTGTGGTATCCGCCGGCATTAGCTTGTGAAGAAGGCCCTCATGGCCAATTCCAATGACAAAAATGTCCCGCAGTGCTTCTGTGAGGTGGGTGCCGAACTCGCATGGTGCCGCCAGCCTCCTGAGGTCTGCGGTGTACTTTGCGACTTCGGTATGGAACCGGTGTCTGGCTGTGAGGGTGCTCTCCTTGGGCTTGAGTTGCTCATGGATCAGGGTTACGAGCTCATTGTATGACTTGGTCATTGTTTTCGCTGGTGCCAGCAAGTCCCTGACGAGGCCATAGACGTTGGGCCCACAGCTGGTTAGCAGGATAGAGCGGCGCTTATCAGCCAGTGCGGCCGGGTCGTCTCCTGCCAGGTCGTTTGCTGTGAAAAAGTGTTCTAGCCTCTCCACAAAGGCGTCCCAATCATTACCATCGGCGAACTGCTGCAATGTACCAAGGGTAGCCATTTCCGCGTGAAAGTTCGTAATCTTGTCGGCAGTTGTTGTATCCTTAGATGCTCTAACAATGACTCCACGAGGCAGTGTGTTGTACTTGAACACTGACCTTAGTTCTTTATTGGTTAACTCCAGAGTGAGGATCACACCTGGTGGCCTGCCTTTTATACTAGGCCAGGCACACCTGTACCGGTAACCTACAAGTCTCCCACTGCTGTGCCCTCTTGTGGCACACCTTGAGATAGTACCAACAGTGGCCATGTAGGATACGATACATGACAGTGGTTAATTCCCCTCGGAAATGGCCTAACGAGCCACTCAGTTGTATCAAACAGAGAAACTATAATAAGACCTTCAGCACAAGGCTTGCAGCGATTCAAGAGGGTGGCTCACTATCATCTTTTCAAGGATATTTAGGGATGGGCAATAAATGCTGGCCTTGCCAGCGACGCCCACATCCCATGAATAAATAAACATAACAAATGCTTGCACTGCAAACTGTCAGCTGACTTCTGGCATGGTTTAGAAGGATGCAGTAGCATAAAAGCTTCATGTTCTGGTAGCCTTCATTTTATAGGAAGAGCTGTCCCTGATCCTGATGTAATCTACTATCATCAGGCATCTGATGGCACAACCCTGTGGCAGTCCGTCTTGTGAAACTGAGGTGGCAAAGACTGGACTGCTCTGACGTATCCAGGTTCAGGTTCTGGGATATTAACGGCTTTGACCAAAGCACCTCACCTGTATTTGTTGGCTCCTTACAAATTGCTCGTCTCAGTTATGCATCAAGTTTGGAGCCCCAAAGGAATCACCATCGAGGACGTCAAAGCCAGCTGCAACCAAAAGGAAGAGTGGTCTGCACAGAGTGCTCCTAAATGGAGTGCTCCTAAATGGAGTGCTCCTAAACAGAGTGTAAAAGTTGAGAATTTGGAGAGTGGAAATTTGATGCAGGGGGGATGGAGGTGCTGTTTTTTGCCCCCAAAACTTGTAGTGGTTTGTGTTACAGGTATATATTTAATTTAATCTAGCTATAATCTACTTAAACTAGATCAGGTAATTAGTTATAAAACTAAACTATGAGCTGAGTTAATTAAATACATAGGGTCCGAGTTTGGTGAAACCTAAGTTCCGCCTATGTACCGTCGAAAGGATCACTAAGATCCTAACGGAAAAATGTGGAAAAAAACGCCCGGCGGAAAAAATGGGCGTTACAAGCCGATTCTGGGCGGCAACGGGTGGTACGTTGTATTCTGGGCGGCAAATACAATCCTCGGCAAAGTAATATCGAGGATAGAGTCAGGCCCAGGGAGGGGTGGCGGGGTGGGGCGGGGAACAGGAAAAATAAAAACATTTCAACACACAAAGAAAAAACTATGACAAACCCTTCAGATGACACTATCCACCAAAATCGCTGCAAAAGAAATGAAGAAAATAAGTGCACTCACCTTTTCTTGCAGGTCTTCATACTTACTGTTCAAGTAAGACCTGCCTCCACATGGTGGTCTCTTATGCTGCTGGAGCAGAGGACCACCAGGACCAATCTAGGGAATGAGCAGGCGGGAGGACTTTTGTCGCCGTTGCACGCCGGCGCATGCCAGCGGACGCTTCCCAGCAATCTTCTCTCCCTGCTGGCATGAGGACCTGACCAAACTCGCTCGGAGGGGAGGGCCCAAAAAACATTGAGACTGCCGAGTTTCCGGCGATAAGTCGATCAAACTCAGGCCCATGAACTTTAATTGATTAAATAAATAAAACAAGGTTATACAGGGTTGGCAGTGCCGCAAATGCAGCATGTGGCAGTTTGTGGAGAGCATTGTGATCCTGAACGACCAAATCTGCAGTACGTGTCTGCCTCTCGAGGAACTTCAGCTCAGAGCTGTTGAGCTGCAGTCTGCAGTACAGACATTGCGGGGCATCAGTGAGGGGGAGAGTTACCTGGACACTTTGATCCAGGAGGCAGTCACTCCCCTTAAGTACAGGTCTGGGTAGTGGTCAGGGACAGAAGGGTGTGACTGCAACTCAGGCAGGTAAGTGGACCCCAAGGGGCAGTGTTGGAAGAGCCTTGGCCTTTGCCCTTATCCAACTGGTCGGAAGCTCTTCCTGATTGTGTGGATGAGAGCAAAGTCTGCAGGGTGGATGAGCAAACTGACCACGGCACCGTGGTATAGGAGGCCATTCAAGTGGGGGGGGGGTGTGGAGTGAAAATGAATGTTGCAGTGGCATGGGACAGTATAGTCAAGGGGGATAGATACTGTTCTCTGCAGTCATGAACGGGAGTGGCTTGCCCAGTGCCAGGGTTAAGAATATCTCCTCGTGGCTGGAAAAGAACTTGGGAGTGGGAGGGAGAGGATCCAGTTGTCCTGGTCCACATGGGAACCAATGACATAGGTAGAACTAGGAATGAGAGTTTGAGGAGCTAGGGTCGAAATTAAAACATAGGACCTCACGGGTAATAATTTATGGATTGACACCTGAGCCACATGCAAATTGGCAGAGGGAGGTTATTGGTAATTTAGACAGTTAAATGCATGGCAGAAAGAGTGGTGTGGGATACAGGGTTTCAATTCATGGGGCACTGGCACCAGTACTGGGGAAAGAGATAGCTGTTCCATTGGGACAGTGGTCAGGGACAGAAGGGTTGAGATCAGTGTCCTGGTGAATTAATAGCACAGATATAAATAAATGGGTTTGATCTAATAGCCTTTATGGAGACATGATTGCAGAGTTACCATGGTTAGGAGCTAAATATTCCAGGATATTTAGAAGAGATAGGCAAAGAAAAAGGAGGGGAGGCGAGGTGGGGGTGTAGCCCTGATAATAAAGGATGGGATAAAGACAGTATTGAGAAAGGATCATAGCTCGGAAAAACAAGATATAGCTAAGAAACAACAAGGAGCAGAAAACGCTGGTGGGAGTAATTTATAAGAACATAAGAAATAAGAGCAGGATTAGGCCATTTGGCACCTCGAGCCTGCTCCGCCATTCAATAGGATTGTCATGTATCTCACACTACTGTACATAACTGTATCTTACCATGCTATACATGACTGTAACTAGAAATGACCTGTAACCACAAGCTTACCTTACCACCAGGGGTGCACTTGCAGGAGACACTGGATACCTGTCCCAGACAGGTCTATAAGGACAGGTCTCAGGCAAGTGTGGCATTCAAGAGCTGTGTAATAAAGGTGCAGGTCCTGCGTGACCTTGACTTCAACATGTGCCTCGTGTGAGTCTGTACTGCAGGGACAGGACTTTACAGTGGCGACGAGTTACGGGATTACAGAATCCACAGAATGGTGACCAACAGCTCAGATGAAAAATACAATGCTGGAGATAATTGGGAGGACTTTATAGAAAGGCTCCAGCAAAGCTTTGTAACCAAAGACTGGTTAGGCGATGATAAGGCAGACAAGAGAAGAGCCCATCTCTTGACCAGCTGTGGCTCGAAAACATACGCCTTAATGAAGGACCTGCTGGCACCCGAGAAACCAGCAAGCAAGTCGTTTGAAGAGTTGAGCACACTAGTAAGAGACCACCTGAAGCCAGCAAGCAGCCTACACATGGCCAGACACAGGTTCTACAACTACAGACGCTGTGTGGGCCAGAGCATACCCGACTTCATGGCGGAACTTTGGAGGTTGGCTAGTTTATGTGAGTTCTCCGATGAGCTAAGGAGAGAAGTACTGAGAGTTTTTTATTGAGGGAATAGGCCATGCAGGCATATTCCGAAAGCTCATAGAGACCAAGAACTTGACCTTAGAGGCAGCAACACTGGTTGCACAGACATTCTTGGCAGGAGAAGAAGAAACGAGGTTGATCTACACTGTGAGTACGACAACTAACGAAACATCGGAACAAGGGGTTCACAGCGTGAAACAAGCTGCTACCCCCACACACAGACAAAGGCAGGAGAGCAGGCCCTCAACAGCAGGCAGTGGCGCCAGAAGCCATAAAGTGCCACATGAACGGCCGTTCACACCTCATCAACCCACAATGCAAGCAATCAACTACAAACTGAGAGAAGCTCAAGAGAGATCAGCCAGACAGAGCCCATCCTTTGGAAACAATGGAAGCGGTCTGTGCTGGAGATGTGGGGGAAAGCACTCATCAAGGGGCTGTCGATTTCAGCACGTGCAGAAAAACGGCAGCTCGGTTGGTATACGAATCGGAAGGGTCGGAAAGCGGACCAGAAGACAGTGGGGACAGTACCCGGGACACCGATGTACAGCGGGTCAACACGATCAATGGCCACTGCTCTTACAACAAGACGCCTCCAATAATGATGAGGGTCCTACTCAACGGGATACCCATCAACATGGAGCTGGATACGGGAGCGAGTCAATCTCTCATGAGCGCTCAACAATTTGAACAGCTGTGGCCGCACAAAAGAGACAGACCAAAGCTCACAAGGGTCGACACCAAACTAAGGACTATACCAAAGAAATCGTCCCAGTCCTTGGCAGCACCATGCTCTCAGTCACACACAAAGGGACAGTAAACCGACTTCCCCTGTGGATTGTCCCCGGAGATCTCCCAGCACTGTTGGGGAGAAGCTGGCTGGCAAAACTAAATTGGAAATGGGATGATGTTCACGCCATGTCGTCAGAGGAACGGACCTCCTGCTCAACAGTTCTAAGTCGATTTGAACATCTCTTTCAGCCAGGTATGGGCACCTTCAAAGGGGCTAAAGTCAAAATCTACGTCACACAGGATGCTAGACCGGTCCATCACAAGGCAAGAGCTATGCCCTATGTGATGAGGGAAAAGATTGAACATGAATTGGACAGGCTTCTGCGGGAAGGCATTATCTCACCCGTGGAATTTAGCGACTGGGCAAGTCCCATCATCCCAGTCATGAAGCCTGATGGATCCGTACGAATCTGTGGGGACTACAAATCTACCATAAACAGAGTCTCCCTACAGGATCAATACCCGCTGCCCAGAGTGGAGGACTTATTTTCCACATTGGCTGGAGGAAAACTTTTCTCAAAACTAGATCTCACATCTACGTATATGACGCAAGAATTGACCGACGAGTCCAAGCTACTCACCACCATCAACACACATCGAGGCCTTTTCATGTACAATCGATGCCCATTCGGCATCAGGTCGGCGGCTGCTATATTCCAGCGCAACATGGAGAGTCTGCTCAAGTCCATCCCAGGGATGGTTGTATTTCAAGACAACATACTTATCACGGGCAGGGACACCGACTCCCATCTCCGCAATTTGGTGGAAGTACTAAAGTGGTTGGATCGGGTAGGCTTAAGAGTTAAGAAATCCAAGTGCCTGTTTCTCGTGCCGAGGTTGAATTTTTGGGCAGAAGGATTGCCGCTGATGGAATCTGCCCAACAGAGTCCAAAACAGAAGCAATTCGCCTGGCAACCAGGCCCCGGAATGTCTCAGAACTGCGCGCCTTTCTCGGGCTGCTCAATTATTTTGGGAACTTTATGCAGAACTTAAGCACGCTGCTGGAGCCTCTCCATGTGCTACTCTGAAAGGGATGCGATTGGTTTTGGGGGGACGCCCAGGAACGCACCTTCAACAAGGTACGCAACCTTCTGTGTTCCAACATTATTTTGGCTTTCTTTGATCCAGGTAAAAAGCTAGTTCTTACATGTGATGCGTCAGCGTATGGGGGCGGGTGCGTTTTATAACATGTCAATGCTGCGGGTAAATTATAACCCATAGCTTATGTCTCCAGGTCACTTTCGCGGGCGGAGCGCGGGTACGGCATGATGGAGAAGGAGGCGCTTGCGTGCATGTACGGTGTCAAAAAGATGCACCAATACCTTTTCGGGGCCAAGTTCGCATTAGAAACCGACCACAAGTCCCTCACGTTCCTACTATCTGAGAGCAAGGCAATAAACGCCAACGCCTAGGCGCACATTCAACGGTGGTCACTCATGCTGGCCTCTTACGATTACACCATAAGGCACAGACCAGGCACAGACAACTGTGCCGACGCGCTTAGCAGGCTACCCCTGGCAACCACGGAAGGGTCTGACGAACAGAACTGTGAGATAGTTATGGCATCAATGCCTTTGAGTCCACAGGTTCGCCCATGATGGCTCGCCAAATCAGAGCCTGGACGACCAGCGACCCCACGTTATCCCTAGTAAAAAGATGTGTCTTAACTGGTGACTGGGCAGAGGCTCGTGGTGCGTGCCCCGAGGAGATCAAACCTTTCCATAGGCGCATGCATGAGCTGTCACTACAAGCAGACTGCCTGATGTGGAGCAGCCGAGTAGTTATGCCTCTGCGAGGCAGAGAGGTATTTGTCCGGGAGCTCCACCGCGAGCACCCGGGGATCGTTCTCATGAGGCCATAGCCAGATCCCACATCTGGTGGCCTGGCATTGACGCGGACTTGGAGCTCTGCGTCCGACGGTGCACCATTTGTGCCCAACTCAGCAATGCCCCAGGGAGGCCCCCCTGAGCCCCTGGCCTTGGCCCACCAAACCGTGGTCGCGGGTGCACGTAGACTACGTGGGCCCATTCATGGGCAAAATGTTCCTCGTAGTTGTAGATGCATTTTCAAAGTGGATCGAATGCACCATTTTAAACTCGAGCACCACCTCCACCACGGTGGAGAGCCTTGGAACCATGTTCACAACGCATGGCATTCCTGACGTATTGGTCAGTGATAATGGTCCGTGCTTCACCAGCGCAGAATTCCAAGATTTCATGAGTGACCATAGCATAAAACACGTTAGGACGGCACCGTTCAAGCCGGCCTCCAACGGCCAGGTGGAGCGAGCAGTGCAGATCATTAAACAAGGCATGCCCAAAATCCAAGGTCCCACGCTACAGGGCCGCCTGTCGCGACTAGTTACGGCATACAGATCTCGTCCGCATTCATTGACTGGAGTTCCCTCCGCGCAACTATTGATGAAACGGACCTTAAAGACAAGGCTCTCATTAATCCTCCCAGACATGCATGAAATCGTTGAGGCAAAGTGCCGTAAGCTAACTGAGTACCATGTCCGAAATTCGAAGGGGAGGCGGAATGAGATAGGGGACAAAGTGTTTGTGCTAAACTATGGCAGGGGTCCTAAATGGCTTGCAGGGACAGTAACAGAAAAGGAAGGAAACAGGCTACCGGTGATGCAAATGGACAATGGCCAAATCTGCCGGAGGCATGTAGACCAAGTCAAAAGTAGATTTACCAACAACACTGCTGAACCAGAAGCTGACTACAATGTGGAACTCACACCACACCTGGTGGACAGACAGAGGGAACATCCTGAGGAAAGGGCAATCCCAACAGACAGCCCAGGCGAGACACCAACAATCATACTGAACGAGACAGACTGCCCAGGCTAGATACCAGCAATCACACCGAAAGAAAAACAGGCACCAAGGCAAACAACTGAACCACAACTAAGACGCTCCACGCGAGAGCGTAGACCACCTAAGAGACTGAACCTATAAAGACAATAAGACCTTGGGGGAGGGTGATGTCATGTATCTCACACTACTGTACATAACTGTATCTTACCATGCTATACATGACTGTAACTAGAGATGATCTGTAACCACAAGCTTACCTTACCACCAAGGGTGCACTTGCAGGAGACACTGGATACCTGTCCCAGACAGGTATACAAGGACAGGTCTCAGGCAAGTGTGCAGGTCCCGAGTGACCTTGACTTCAACATGTGCCTCATGTGAGTCTGTACTGCAGGGACAGGACTTTACAAAGATCATGGCTGATCTGATCATGCGCACAGCTCCACTTCCCTGCCTGCTCCCTTTACTCCCTTATCGCTCAAAAATCTGTCTATCTCTGCCATAAATATATTCAATGACCCAGCCTCCACAGCTCTCTGGGGCAGAGAATTCCACAGATTTACAACCTTCTGAGAGAAGAAATTCCTCCTCATCTCAGTTTTAAATGGGCAACCCCTTATTCTGAAACTATGCCCCCTAGTTCTAGATTCCCCCATGAGTGGAAACTTCCTCTTTGCATCTACCTTGTTGAGCTCCCTCATTATTTTATATGTTTCAGTAAGATCACCTCTCATTCTTCTGAACTCCAATGAGTACAGGCCCAACCTGTTCAACCTTTCTTCATGTCAATCCCTTCATCTCAGGAATCAACCTAGTGAACCTTCTCTGAACAGCCTCCAATGCAAGTATATCCCTCCTTAAATAAGGAGACCAAAACTGTACGCAGTGCTCCAGGTGTGGCCTCACCAATATCCTGTACAATTATAGCAGGATTTATCTGCTTTTATACTCCACCCCACCCCCCTTGCAATAAAGGCCAACATTCCATTTGCCTTCCTGATTACTTGCTGTACTTGCATACTAACTTTTTGTGTTTCATGCACAAGGACCCCCAGGTCTCTTTGTACTGCAGTATTTTGTAATTTTTCTCCATTTAAATAATAATTAGCTTTTTCATTTTTACTGCCGAAGTGGATAACTTCATACTTTCCCACATTATACTCCATCTGCCAAATGTTTGCCCACTCACTTAGCCTGTCTATATCCCTTTGCAGATTTTTTGTGTCCTCCTCACAATTTGCTTTCCCACCCATTTTTGTATCATCAGCAAACATGGCTACATTACACTCGGTCCCTTCATCCAAATCTTTAATAGAGATTTTAAATAGTTGAGGCCCTCTAACAATAGTTGTAGTGTCGTGCACAGTACAAATCAGGAAATTAGAGGTGCATGTAATAAGGGTAATACAGTAATCATAGGGACTTTAATTTTCATATAGACTGGGCAAACCAAATTTGCAGTAATAGTGCAGAGACTGAGTTCATACAATGCATTCAAGATGAGTTTTCTAGAATAGTATGTGGAGGAACCAACTCGTGATCAGGCTATTTTTGATCTAGTATTGTGTGATGAGACGGGATTAATTAATAACCTTGTAGTAAAGTAGCCTCTAGGGAGCAGTGATCATAATATGATAGAATTTTATGTTGAGTTTGAGAGTGATTTAGTCAAGAACAAACTATACTTAAATCTGAACAAAGCAAACTACGTAGGTATGAGAGGCGATTTGGCTAAGGTAGGTTGGGAAACTAGATTAAAAGATATGATGGTAGAGAAGCAATGTCAAATATTTAAATAAATAATTCATAATTCACAACAAAAATACATTCCCTTAAAGAATATAAAGCCCATGGGAAAAATAGTTCCAAAGTGGCTAACAAGAGAAGTTAAAGATAATATTAGATTAAACGAAGAGGCTTATAATGTTGACAAAAAGAGTAGTAAGACTGAGGATTGGGAGGTTTTTAGAATTCATTAAAGGATGACCAAGAAATTGATAAAGAACGAGAAAATAGAATATGGGAGTAATCTAACAAAAGACATAAAACACATTGTATGCTTCTATAGGTATGTCAGAAGGAAGAGATGATCGAAAGTAAATGTGGGTCCCTTACAGGCAGAGATAAGAGAAATTATAATTGTGAATAAGGAAATGGCAGAGACATTAAACAAATACGTTTGGCTGAATCTTCTGTGGTGGTAGTGGGCAGCAAGTCGGGTGGGAAAGTTGTTTTTTTTGACAGCGAGTCAGGAACCCACGTGTCTTTCCCACAGGTGCATGTCATCGTGGAGCCGACCCAACCTCCAGCGGCAGTGGACCCAATTGAAATCATCATGGCGTACTTTACAGGCACATAAGAGCCTTTGCCCCCCCTCCCCCCCTCCACTTTATAAATCTCGCTGCATGACCACGGGATTCACAGAGCTCGGGAACCACGTCTGTCAACCTGAGGCAGGAACTCCATGGCCATTGCTCCAATTGATTATTTGACAACATGGAAAACAAACCAAAATAAAAACATGTTGATTACATCAGCTCACAGATTGATGGAGATTCTGTACTTATTGAAAAACGACTGGTAAATGTTAATTTTTCACTGGCCATTCTCAGCTGTTGCCTTTCAACCGAACAGTAATTGCAGTGAATTGATCTGCACTTTCAAAAATGCCATTTAAAAAAATCTTTGTGTTGCTTCTGGTCAGGTTTTTCTCACAATATACTGTGATTGTCCAGTTACACGTTAAATCTAGTCATCAACTGTAACAATTTCATTCTCATCACTCATTCCACTGGTTCAATGTGCTTTCAGTCCTGAATATAACTAATTTATTTTTTCAGTCTGAGACTTTATGGAAATTGCGGAGGTACTGGCCATAATCTTCCAATCCTCCTTGGGTACGGTGGTGATGCCAGCGGACTGGAGAATTGCAAATGTTACACCCTTGTTCAAAAAAGGGTGTAAGGGTAAACCCAGCAACTACAGGCCAGTCAGTTTAACCTCGGTGGTGGGGAAGCTTATAGAAATGATAATCCAGAACAAAAGTAACAGTCACTTGGACAAGTACGGATTAATTAAGGAAAGACAACACATATTTGGTGAAGGCAAATCGTGATTCACTAACTTGATTGAGTTTTTTGATGAGGTAACAGAAGGGGTTGATGAGGGCAATGCAGTTGATGTGGTGTACATGGACTTCCAAAAAGTGTTTGATAAAGTGCCACATAATAGGCTTACCAACAAAGTTGAAGCCCATGGAATAACAGGGACAGTGGCAGCATGGATATGAAATTGGCTAAGTGACAGGGAAACAGGGAGTAGTGGTGAATGGTTGTTTATCTGACTGGAGGAAGATATACAGTGGGGTTCCCCAGGGGTCAGTATTCGGACCACTGCTTTTCTTGATATATATTAATGACTTGGAATTGGGTGTACAGGGCATAATTTAAAAATTTGCAGATGACACTAAACTTGGAAGTAAAGTGAACATTGAACAGTGAGGAGGATAGTGATAGACTTGAAGAGGACATGGACAGGTTGGTGGAATGGGCGGACACATGGCAGATGGAATTTAACGCAGAAAAGTGCGAAGGGATACATTTTGGTAGGAAGAACGAGGAGAGGCAATATAAATGAAAGGGTACAATTCTTAAGTGGGTGCATGAACAGAGAGACCTAGGGGTAAATGTACACAAATCATTGAAGGTGGCAAGACAGGTTGAGAAAGCGGTTAAAAAAGCGTATGGGATCCTGGGCTTCATAAATAAAGGCATGGAGTACAAAAGCAAGGAAATTATGGTGACCCTTCATAAATCGCTGGTTCAGCCTCAACGAGAGTATTGTGTCCAATTCTGGGCACCACATTTTAGGAAGTATGTGAAGGCCTTAGAGAGGGTGCAGGAAAGATTTAAAGGAATGATTCCAGGGATGAGGGACTTCAGTTACAAGGATAGACTGGAGAAGCTGGGGTTGTTCTCCTTAGAGCAGAGAAGGTTGAGAGGAGATTTGAGAAAGGTGTTCAAAATCATGAGAGATCTGGACATAGTAGACAGAAACTGTTCCCATTGGCGGAAGGGTCAAGAACCAGAGGACACAGATTTAAGGTGATTGGCAGAAGAACCAACATGAGGGAAAATGTTTTTGCACAGCGAGTAGTTAGGATCTGGAATTCACTGCCTGAAAGGGTGGTGGAGGCAGATTCAATTGTGGCTTTCGAAAGGGAATTGGATAAGTACCTGAAGGAACATTTTTTGCAGGGCTACGGGGAAAGGGAGGGGGAGTGTGACAAGCTGAAGAGTGCTTGCAGAGAGTCGACACGGGCTCGATGGGCTGAATGGCCTCCTTCTGTGCTAGATTGAACTTAAAACTTTAAGGATCACGGCTTAAAACGCTTCAGGAGTGACATCACCAGACCCGCTCCATCTCATTGGGCCGGGTAACGCTCTGGGCTGGCTTATAGGCCCCATTAAGGTAAGTTCATTCTGTACAGTGGGATGGAGCCAGCAGCAGGGTCGGAACCGCACTGGAGCTGTCAAGGTAAGGAAAATTCCAGCCTTTGTATTTATCTTACAGAAGAAGACACAAAAAATATTTTGGAAATAGTGGGGAACCAAGAATCTAGTGAGAATGAGGAGCGTAAGGATATTAGTATTAGTAAAAAAATAGTACTGGAGCAATTAATGGGACTAAAAGCTGATAAATCCCCTGGACCTGATGGCCTACATTCTAGGGTTTGAAAAGAGGTGGCTACAGAGATAGTGGATGCATTGATTTTGATCTTTAATGAGCTTCCAGAATTCCCTAGATTCTAGAACCGTCCCCACGGATTGAAAGGTAGCAAATGTAACCCCACTATTCAAGAAAGGAGGGAGAGAGAAATCAGGGAACAATAGACCAGTTAACCTGACATCAGTAGTAGGGAAAATGCTAGAATTTATTAGTCATCATGGGCAGTCCCTCGGAATCGAGGAAGACTTGCTTCCACTCCTGAAGTGAGTTCTTTGGTGGCTGAACAGTCCAATACGAGAGCCACAGACTTTGTCACAGATGGGACAGACAGTCGTTGAGGGCGGAACTGGTTTGCCGCACGCTGCTTCCGCTGCCTGCGCTTGATTTCTGCAGGCTCTCGGCGTTGAGACTCGAGGTGCTCAGCGCCCTCCTGGATGCACTTTCTCCACTTAGGGCGGTCTTTGGCCAGGGACTCCCAGGTGTCAGTGGTAATGTCGCACTTTGTCAGGGAGGCTTTGAGGATGTCCTTGTAACGTTTCTGCTGCCCACCTTTGACTCGTTTTCTGTGAAGGAGCTCTGCATAGAGCACTTGTTTTGGGAGTCTGGTGTCTGGCATGCGAACTATTGGCCTGCCCAGCGAAGCTGATTGAGTGTGGTCAGTGCTTCAATGCTGGGGGTGTTAGCCTGGACGAGGACACTGATGTTGGTGCGCCTGTCCTCCCAGGAGATTTGCAGGATCTTGCGGAGACATCATTGATGATATACCTCCAGCAACTTGAGGTGTCTTCGTACATGTGTAATGAGAGAGGATTAATTAGCAATACCGTTGTGCGAGGCCCCTTGGGGAAGAGTGACCATTATATGGTGGAATTCTGCATTAGGATGGAGAATGAAACAGTTAATTCAGAGACCATGGTCCAGAACTTAAAGAAGGGTAACTTTGAAGGTATGAGGCATGAATTAGCTAGGATTGATTGGTGAATGATACTTAAGGAGTTGACTGTGGATGGGCAATGGCAGACATTTAGAGACCGCATGGATGAACTACAACAATTGTACATTCCTGTCTGTCGTAAAAATAAAAAAGGGAAGGTGGATCAACTGTGGCTATCAAGGGAAATCAGGGATAGTATTAAAGTCAAGGAAGTGGCATACAAATTGGCCAGAAATAGCAGTGAACCCGGAGACTGGGAGAAATTTAGAACTCAGCAGAGGAGGACAAAGTGTTTGATTAGGGCAGGGAAAATGAAGTACGAGAAGAAGCTTGCAGGGAACATTAAGGCGGATTGCAAAAATTTCTATAGATATGTAAAGAGAAAAAGGTTAGTAAAGACAAACGTAGGTCCCCTGCAGTCAGAATCAGGGGAAGTCATAACGGGGAACAAAGAAATGGCGGACCAATTGAACAAGTACTTTGGTTCAGTATTCACTAAGGAGGACACTAACAACCTTCCGGATATAAGAGGGGTCAGAGGGTCTAGTAAGGAGGAGGAACTGAGGGAAATCCTTATTAGTCAGGAAATTGTGTTGGGGAAATTAATGGGATTGAAGGCCGATAAATCCCCAGGGCCTGATGGACTGCATCCCAGAGGACTTAAGGAGGTGGCCTTGGAAATAGCGGATGCATTGACAGTCATTTTCCAACATTCCATTGACTCTGGATCAGTTCCTATCGAGTGGAGGGTAGCCAATGTAACCCCACTTTTTAAAAAAGGAGGGAGAGAGAAAACAGGGAATTATAGACCGGTAAGCCTGACATCGGTAGTGGGTAAAATGATGGAATCAATTATTAAGGATGTCATAGCAGCGCATTTGGAAAGAGGTGACATGATAGGTCCAAGTCAACATGGATTTGTGAAAGGGAAATCATGCTTGACAAATCTTCTGGAATTTTTTGAGGATGTTTCCAGTAGAGTGGACAAGGGAGAACCAGTTGATGTGGTATATTTGGACTTTCAGAAGGCTTTCGACAAGGTCCCACACAAAAGATTAATGTGCAAAGTTAAAGCACATGGGATTGGGGGTAGTGTGCTGACATGGATTGAGAACTGGTTGTCAGACAAGAAGCAAAGAGTAAGTGTAAATGGGTACTTTTCAGAATGGCAGGCGGTGACTAGTGGGGTACCGCAAGGTTCTGTGCTGGGGCCCCAGCTATTTACACTGTACATTAATGATTTAGACGAGGGGATTAAATGTAGTATCTCCAAATTTGCGGATGACACTAAGTTAGGTGGCAGTGTGAGCTGCGAGGAGGATGCTATGAGGCTGCAGAGCGACTTGGATAGGTTAGGTGAGTGGGCAAATGCATGGCAAATGAAGTATAATGTGGATAAATGTGAGGTTATCCACTTTGGTGGTAAAAACAGAGAGACAGACTATTATCTGAATGGTGACAGATTAGGAAAAGGGGAGGTGCAAAGAGACCTGGGTGTCATGGTACATCAGTCATTGAAGGTTGGCATGCAGGTACAGCAGGCAGTTAAGAAAGCAAATGGCATGTTGGCCTTCATAGCGAGGGGATTTGAGTACAGGGGCAGGGAGGTGTTGCTACAGTTGTACAGGGCATTGGTGAGGCCACACCTGGAGTATTGTGTACAGTTTTGGTCTCCTAGCCTGAGGAAGGACATTCTTGCTATTGAGGGAGTGCAGCGAAGGTTCACCAGACTGATTCACGGGATGGCAAGACTGACATACCAAGAAAGACTGGATCAACTGGGCTTGTATTCACTGGAGTTCAGAAGAATGAGAGGGGACCTCATAGAAACGTTTAAAATTCTGATGGGTTTAGACAGGTTAGATGCAGGAAGAATGTTCCCAATGTTAGGGAAGTCCAGAACCAGGGGTCACAGTCTAAGGATAAGGGGTAAGCCATTTAGGACCGAGATGAGGAGGAATTTCTTCACACAGAGTGGTGAACCTGTGGAATTCTCTACTACAGAAAGTTGTTGAGGCCAATTCACTAAATATATTCAAAAAAGAGTTAGATGTAGTCTTTACTACTAGGGGAATCAAGGGGTATGGTGAGAAAGCAGGAATGGGGTACCGAAGTTGCATGTTCAGCCATGAACTCATTGAATTGCGGTGCAGGCTAGAAGGGCCGAATGGCCTACTCCTGCACCTATTTTCTATGTTTCTATGTTTCTACATGGTCCATGTCTCTGAGCCATCCAGGAGGGTGGGTATTACAACAGCCCTGTAGACCATCAGCTTGGTGGTAGTTTTGAGGGCCTGATCTTTGAACACTCCTTTCCTCAGGCGGCCGAAGGCTGCACTGGAGGCGATGTTGAATCTCTGCATCAATGTCTGCTTTTGTTGATAAGAGGCTCCTGAGGTATGAGAAATGGTCCACGTCGTCGAGGGCCGCGCTGTGGATCTTGATGATTGGGGGGCAGTGCTGTGCGACGAGGACAGGCTGGTGGACGACCTTTGTCTTGCGGATGTTTAGCGTAAGGTCCATGCTTTCATATGCCTCAGTAAATACATCGACTATATCCTGGAGTTCAGCACTCAGAATGTGCGCAGACGCAGGTGTCGTCCGCGTACTGTAGCTCAACGACAGAGGTTGGGTGATCTTGGACCTGGCTTGGAGACGGCGTAGGTTAAACAGCTTCCCACTGGCTCTGTAGTTTAGTTCCACTCCAGCGGGGAGCTTGTTGACTGCGAGGTGGAGCATGGCAGTGAGGAAGATTGAGAAGAGGGTTGGTGCGATGACGCAACCCTGTTTGACCCCGGTCCGGATGTGGATTGGGTCTGTAATGGATCCGTTGGTGAGGATCACGGCCTGCATGCCGTCGTGGAGCAGGTGAAGGATGTTGACAAACTTTTGGGGGCATCCGAAACGGTTGAGCACGCTCCATAGACCCTCGCAGTTGACAGTGTCAAAGGCCTTTGTAAGGCCGAAAAAGGCCATGTGTAAAGGCTGGCGCTGCTCACTGCATTTTTCCTGCAGCTGTCCCGCTGCAACGATCATGTCCATTGTGCCCTGTGACTCCGGGAGGAGCTCCTTGGCCATAGGGAGAAGATGGTTGAGGAGAACTCTAGCGACAACTTTCTCAGTGGTTGATAGCAGGGAGATTCCCCTGTAGTTGCCGCAATATTGCGTGACAAATTTGCGCGGTCATGGTACACACTTTGCTGATGACGCCTGCCCGCCACGTGATCATGGAGATCAGGGTGGACAAGAGAGAGCCTTGTTTTCAGCGCCCTTTTCATGAGCAGCTCGGTTGGGGGAACTCCGGTGAGTGAGTGGGGTCTGGTGCGGTAGCTGAGCAGCACTTGGGACAACCGGGTCTGCAGGGAGCCTTCCGAAATGCATTTCAAGCTTTGCTTGATGGTCTGAACTGCCCGTTCTACCTGGCCGTTGGATGCGGGCTTGAACGGGGCAGATGTGATGTGTTTGATCCCACTGCGTGCCATGAATTCCTTGAATTCAGCACTGGTGAAGCACGACCCATTGTCGCTGACTAGGACATCAGGCAGGCCGTGCGTGGCAAACATGGCTCGTAGGCTTTCAATAGTGGCTGTGGACGTACTTACAGACATTATCGCACATTCAGTCCATTTTGAGTAAGCATCCACGACAACCAAAAATATTGTTCCTAGAAATGGGCCCGCATAGTCCACGTGGATCCTCGACCATGGTTTGGAGGGCCACGACCACAAACTTAGCGGTGCCTCTCTGGGTGCATTGCTCAGCTGAGAGCAAGTGTTGCACTGGCGCACACATGACTCTAAATCTGAGTCGATGCTGGGCCACCACACATGGGATCTGGCTATGGCTTTCATCATTACAATGCCTGGGTGGGTGCTGTGCAGCTCACAAATGAACGTATCTCTGCCTTTCTTGGGCAAGACCACGCAATTGCTCCACAACAGACAGTCCGCCTGCAGGGACATTTCGTCTTTGCGCCTGTGGAACGGCTTAATCACCTCCTGCATCTCCGCTGGGATGCTGGACCAGCTCCCATGGAGGATGCAGTTTTTTTTACCAAGGACAGTAAAGGATCTTGGCTGGTCCAGGTCCTGATCTGGCGGGCTGTAACAGATGACTTTTCGTTTTCAAATGCATCTATCACCAAGAGCAAGTCTAGGCTGTGCCATTTCCACCCGGTGGTGGGCAATGGTGGCCGACTGAGAGCATCTGCATAGTTCTCTGTGCCCAGTCTGTGGCGGATTACATAGTTGTAGGCCGACAGCGTGAGCACCCATCTTTGGATGTGGGCAGAGGCATTGGTGTTAATCCCTTTGCTCTCAGAGAATAGCGATATGAGCAGCTTGTGGTCAGTTTCAAGCTCAAACTTGAGGCCAAGTAAGTACTGGTGCATTTTTTTTACCCCATAAATGCACGCCAGAGCCTCTTTTTCAATCATGCTGTAGGCCCTTTTGGCCTTGGACAAGCTCCTGGATGCATAAGCGACCGGTTGCAAAATCCCCGATTCGTTAGCCTATTGTAACACACATCCGACCCCGTATGACGACGCATTTAAGCTAGCACTAATCTTTTACAAGAGTTTGTTTGAACACAACAGATTTCTGGCTTTCTTAAAGGCAGCCTCTTGTGAATTTCCCATACCCAGTCGTCTCCCTTGTGCAGTAGCGCATGTAAGGGTTCTAGCAGGGTGCTTAACCCAGGTAGGAAATTACCGAAATAGTTAAGGAGTCCCAGGAACGACCGCAGCTCCGTCACGTTCTGTGGTCTCGGTGCATTCTTGATGGCCTCCGTCTTGGCGTCGGTGGGTCTGATGCCGTCTGCTGCGATTCTTCTTCCCAAGAACTCGACCTCCTGTGCCAGGAAAACACACTTCGAGCATTTCAACCTGAGCCCCATGCGATCCAACCGACTAAGAACCTCTTCCAGATTCTTCAAGTGCTCAATGGTGTCCCGACCTGTAACCAGTATGACGTCCTGGAAAACCATGGTGTGAGGAACCTATTTAGCAGGCTCTCCAGGTTCCGTTGGAAGATTGCCCCAGCCGACCAAATCCCGAACGGGCACCTGTTATAGATGAACAGATCTTTGTGCGTGTTGATGCAGGTGAGGCCTTTCGAAGACTCCTCCAGCTCTTGCATCATGTAGGCCGAGGTCAGGTCCAGCTTGATGAACATCTTCCCTCCAGCCAGGGTCGCAAATAGGTCGTCTGCATTGGGTAGTGGGTACTGGTCCTGTAGTGAAAAATGGTTAATCGTTACTTTATAGTCCCCACAAATTCTAACCGTGCCATCCTCTTTAAGTACCGGGACAATAGGACTAGTCCACTCGTTGAATTCCACCGGCGCGATGATGCCTTCTCGCTGCAGCCTGTCCAGCTCAATTTCTACTTTCTCACACATCATATACGGTACCGCCCGTGCCTTGTGGTGGACGGGTCACGTACCGGGAACCAAATGGATCTGCATTTTCGCCCCCGAGAAGCTTCCAGTGCCTGGCTCGAACAACAATTGAAACGTGCTCAGAACCTGGGCACATGAGGCTTCGTCGACGGTTGAAAGCGCTCGGATGTCGTCCCAGTTCCAGCGGATTTTTCCCAGCCTGCTTCTGCCAAACAATATGGGGCCATCTCCTGGCACAATCAACAGCGGGTGTTCGTGTACTGCTCTGTCAAAGGAGACTTTGACTTCTGCACTGCCAATTACAGGGAATAGTTCCTTGGTGTAAGTCCTTAGTTTGGTATGAATGGGGCTGAGCTTGGGCCTGTGTGCATTTTTGCCCCACAGCCTGTCGAAGGCCTTTTTACTCTTTATGGACTGACTCGATACCGGAATTCTGTTCAGTTCAACTTTCAACATTATTGCTGGACATTTCGTAGTGAATGTGTGTACCCCGTACACTTCTGCCTCCTCGGTACCAGTCTCTAATTCAGCGTGAATCACAGTGGTCGATTTTCCTCTGCAACGTGGTGGTTTTCAGGGTTTGCAGCTTACCTGCACATTCGCTGGAGGTGTCCCATTGTTCTGAAACCATTGCACGCATAGTGCTTGAAACGGTATTGATGGGGCCGATGATCACCTCCACAGCGCCAACAAGGTGTTAACTGCCTCGCATTAACGATTGATGGCGGACTCTGGGTCATCTGAGGTCGGGCAGCAGCAGCCGGCGTGTACATTCTGCCGTGTATATTTCTGTTCGAAAATGAAGTTACTTTATGCACAGTACTGGTCAAAACTTCTTTACTCTGCAAAATCATTTTGGTGTTGTCACTGGTGGACATAAATGCCTGGGCTATCATCATGGCTTTATTTAGATTCGGAGTTTCAACAGTCAAGGATTGCCTCATGGCCAATGACCAGTACAAAAATGCCTCTAAGCATTTGTTCTTGGAATCCCTCAAATTCGCAATGTCCTGCGAGGTGTCTTAGTTCGGCGACATAGCTCGCCACTTCCTGGCTCTCCGACCGTTGACACGTGTAGAACCGATATCTCGGCATCAAGACGCTTTCCTTAGGATTTAGGTGCTCCCGGATTAGCGTACACAACTCTTCATAGGATTTCTCTGTTGGTTTTGCCGGAGCTAGGAGATTCTTCATGAGGCCATAGGTTGTTGCCCCACAGACAGTTAGGAGGATCGCTCTTCATTTGGCAGCGTTCTCGTCCCCTTCCAGCTCGTTGGCCACAAAGTATTGGTCGAGTCTCTCCACGAAGGCCTCCCAATCGTCCCCTTCTGAGAACTTCTCCCGGATACCGACTGTTCTTTGCATTTACGCGCAGTTGTTCGTTACCTCGTCGCCAATTGGTATGCTCATAATAAAGGATGAAACTGAGTACTGTGTACAGTGAGCAAGTGTGACCTTAGCTCCTTTAATAAGACTCCAGAGTGCAGGTACCTCGTGGGTGGCCTGCTTATATTCTGTGCTCCCAAGGGATGCTGGGATCCCTTGGGACTCCAACAGGTAGGCTCTCTGGTGGTAGTGTAATACAGGTTACAAGGGGTTAAATACATAACAATGGGATTGCAGGTAATATATTAGCATGGATTGAAGATTGGTTAACGGACAGAACACAGAGTGTAGGAATAAACTGGTCATTTTAGGTTGGCAGGCTGTAACTAGTGTGGTACCGCAAGGATCTGTGCTTGGGCCTCAGTTATTTACAATCTATATCAATGACTTAGATGAGAGTTTCCAAGTTTGCTGATGATACAAAGCCAATTGGGAAAATAGCCAGAAATGGAGGCCTGACCAGCAAAACTAAGCAATGCACAGAGCAGCCTACAGCCGATGCAACATGAATCTGCATTAAACAGAAAGAATTCTCAATAAACCTATTGTTTCCTTTAAGAGGTGTGTTTCAGCTCCCAGGATTCAGCACCTGGGACTCCGCTTTTATGCGCAAGGCTCTGGCATGTGAGGCGTGGCCGCTTATTGTGGTCTCAAATCATATCTTGGAAATGCATCAGATTATATGATGTCTGATCACACAAGGCAAGACCCCACTCATAATGCAGAGCCTTGCAATACTTCCTCTTTCATCTCCTTTTACCATTTGGGAGTTCATTATTTTACTTTAGACTAGTATTTAAATATTTCTCCCAACAGCCAACAGCTAATCTGTAATCGCAAAAAATGTTCAGTTAATTTTCTTATTTAAAAGTCTTATTTAGAATTTTATGCACTGTTTCCAAATGTTGCTCCCCATCCTTTACACAAACCAATGGTATATTTCCGAGGAGTAAACGGGCCAAGCTCCTGGCATCATTTTGAATTGTTACATAAGATGATGTATTCTGGTTAATTTTAAACACATTTTTACTTTGCGATCGATAAATTTTTCATCTAAGAAAACAGGAAAAATAAATTAAATTAGACCATTACTTCTTCAAAAGCTACCTCAACAGTTAAATGTTTGTAAAATAAGTAACATTTCCATTTCTTACCTGAAAATAAAATGTTTGTATCAGAATGCTGATTGTGAGGGGGATCTGCCTTGTGGCCACAACATGTATCCGAGTGGCTGACATGGATCTAATTGATTGGAGTCCACATACAGAACTGAAAAAGATTGACGTTGACAGCTGCTGTCCCGAGGGAAGCAGCAATTTGCTGCAATAAGTTCACATGTATCAGCTTACAGTGTTTTATACCTGTTTGGATGAAAGATCTCCCACTGCTCCATTTATTGACTCATTTCCATTCTTCAGTCCCGACAGTTCGATGAATGTTGTCTCTCACGACTGTTTAACCCTTCTTTATCTGCTACAACATTCCCCCATTTCCTCCAATCTTATGCTGTATGTACTGATCCAAGCTGGAGTTTCAGTTTTGTTGGCAGTGGCAACCCTTTGTTATACACAGAAGTTACAACAGAGAGACAGCCCATTCAGCCCAGCCAGACCTCCACCCAAGGTAATAGTTCTGGTCACATTCACCCACCTGTTCCCATGTCCTTTCAACCTCTTTTCCTTCATCCACCTATCCAGTCTAATCTAGACTGTTGACAGTGGTGGATTTTAACCCTACCTTCCCAGCAGGTAAGCTGTTAAAATCCACTGGCTGAGTCACCCACTGATGTTCCGCCTGGACCCTGCCATTTCCACTTTACGCACCCGCCCAAAGCAGGCGGGGTCCTTCTTTAAATCAGCAGATTGCTGACATCTGGCCCCAACTGCCATTTTAACTCCAACCTGAGTGAGAAAACTGCTGCTGCTATCATGCCAGGTTGGATCAGGCCAGATGAGGATTAGGATGCCCTGAATAAGGCAAGTTTTTCAATGTTCTTAGTGGGGCTTGAAGGAACGGGAGTACTCCTGTCCATGTGAGCTGAGCAGCCCTCCTCTGACATTCCTGGATGGGTGGGAATAGTGGGATTTTGGGTGACTGGCCGATGGTGAAGAGATTGTGGCATAGACCTACATGACTCTGTGGCAATGGCCACTGACCAGCTGCACATTCATGCAAACAAATTGCTTTCTGCTAACATGCTGATGGCTGGTTTTCTGGTGCCCCTTAATAGCTACATATGTGCCGCCAGTGAGCTCCTGAACGAGGGAATCCAGCCACAGCAGCAAATCCCAGACACCTTTCATTCTGCCCGCTCCAGTCCACTAGGAAGGAGATGTAATCATTGGCCCTGTCAAAGAGGACTTCAGGAGGAGTTAATATTGTGTGAATCGAAATGATTGTATAGATTCAGGGAACTGTGAACCTGTCAGCCAGCACTAATTTAGTTGATCTGCGGTGATGTACAGCAGACTGAGGGATGTGAGAATTGACCCCTGTTGTACCCTGGGAAGATCCTGAGGCTAAGTCAAGGATACTGGTAACTTTCACTGCCAGTGGCAAAGCATGGCGACCTGGCCCAGCAGGCAGTAGGCCTTGTTGCAGAAATCTGTGAAAGTGATGTGCCTGGTGAAGTGCAGCCTCCTCATGCACTGCTTCTCAGACCAAGGCATCTCTGGGCCTGTAGACCTTATGGACTGGGCAAGGCCTTCTTCAAGCAGCCCTCCTCATGTGTGATCTTCTAAGAAGCTCAGCTGCTGCTCCTTGTGACAGGGCAGCCTGCTGCTGCAGTTTCTGCTTCTCGTCTTCCTCCCCTTCTCGTGACCAGATTAAAGTAGCAAGAATGGTAGTAATCATAAGCTGCGTGCTTATTGATGGTACATGAGCAGAATAAATGCAAAAGAAAAAGCAATCTCCAAGGCAAACTTCCCTGTGGAAATATAAAGCAAACGAATGCCGATGATCTGAGGGCTTGCGGGTGAGTGCCCCTTTAAATACTGCTTCGAATGGCCTGTAGAAACCAATCCGAGTTTCCTTCTGACACATTGAAATTGCATCGGGGCTCTAATGACCCCCTTGCCGTATGTATTCACGAGACAGCTTCCTGCTTCCCGTGGGAGTGTCGGCTGCCTAAAATACTGCATTGTTAATATGAATGGGATGGTGAGCCTCCCAATGCAATTTTAACTCTGCTATCGTCCCATTCTCACTGGGCCCGGGAATTAAAACTCCCCCTTTTGATTCAGGCAGCACATACTGGATTCTTCCACTAGATGGCACTGTGAAATTGCATATGGAGAGCAGCTTGAAATGTTTGGTCTTGGTCAGTGAGACCCACAGTCCTGTTTCAGCACCAGCTCTGTATTGTTGTGCAGGCGTAAATAACTGCCAAATTGAGCCAGGAGAAAAGTAACTTAAATCGTGTGCTTTCTACAACAACCCAAAATGGAGTCTCAAACCGGCATGAACCAGCATGAATATAAGCAACTGTGAATAACTCCCGCAGGGTCCTAATGCCATCCAGTGAGCGGTAAAAAATAAATATAGAGTATGAACACATATTTCCCTCCCTTTTAAAACCACAGTCTATGTACAGACAAAGTCCTTGAGATAGCCAGGTCGTGTTCTGATACACTGAGACCGATGTGGAGCTTGTGGTGTTTGCTCTAGGTTTTGGTTGGGAAACAGAACAGTGCCTCTGTTCCATCCTGCTGGACTCTTCGCGCTCGGTTTGGTTGGGGGTTTGAGAATGTCCAGTAGCCAGTGAAGATTCCGCCCAATCATGAGCTCAGCGGGTGTCTTCCCCGTTAGCGAGTGCTTTGTCGAACTGTATGTGCGGAGAATGGTTTGAACTGCTTCGTTGAATGTTTGGCCTGCTGTGAGCTTGGCTTTCAAACCCTCTTTGATGATGCGGTTAAAATGCTCAACACCTCCGTTGCTTTGAGGATTGTACCAAGCAATCATCATAGGCAGTCCCTCAGAATCGAGGAAGACTTGCTTCCACTCTAAAAATGAGTTCTTAAGTGGATGAACAGTCCAATACGAGAATCACAGTGCCTGTCACAGGTGGGACAAATAGTCGTTGAGGGAAAGGGTGGGTGGGACAGGTTTGCCGCACGCTCTTTCCGCTGCCTGCGCTTGGTTTCTGCATGCTCTCGGCAATGAGACTCGAGGTGCTCAGCGCCCTCCTGGATGCACTTTCTCCACTTAGGGTGGTCTTTGGCTAGGGACTCCCAGGTGTCGGTGGGGATGTTGCACTTTATCAAGGAGGCTTTGAGGGTGTCCTTGTAACATTTCCTCTGCCCACCTTTGGCTCGTTTGCCATGAAGGAGTTCCGAGTAGAGCGCTTGCTTTGGGAATCTCGTGTCTGGCATGCAAACTGTGTGGCCTGCCCAGCGGAGCTGATCAAGTGTGGTCAGTGCTTCAATGCTGGGGATGGTGACCTGGTCAAGGACGCTAACATTGGTGCGTCTGTCCTCCCAAGGGATATGTAGGATCTTGCGGAGACATCGTTGGTGGTATTTCTCCAGCATGGTCCATGTCTCTGAGCCATACAGGAGGGTGGGTATTACTACAGCCCTGTAGACCATGAGCTTGGTGGCAGATTTGAGGGCCTGGTCTTTGAACACTCTCTTTCTTAGGCGGCCGAGCAGTAAGGCGATGCTCGACAGCATGATGAGTGAGGAAATCTGCAAACTATGGTCCATTGTCAGTGATTATGACCTCTGGGAGGCCCCACTTCGTGAACATACACTGCAGAATAGTGACGATTGTTGATGAGACCACTGAACTTGTTGTAGCGATTTCTGGCCATTTGGAATGCAGGTCATGTACTACAACAAGGAACCGTTGGTGCTATGGAGCTGCTTCAAATGGACCAAAGGTATCCAACTGAAGTTGTGTTGCCATGGTCTTTGTGGCCATGGAATGGGCTTCATTGGTGCTGGTCAGATGTTTGTGGCCTTTTTGCTCAGACTGCATGCTTCAGAGTGTGAGACGAACTCCTCAATGCGAGTGTCAATCCTAGGCCACTATACTGAATTGCAACATTTCTGCTTCAAGCCGACAATGCCAGGGTGTCCATCGTGTGCCAATGAGAGAACACGCTGTTGAAGCGACTTGGGAATTACTGCTCTATCACCATGAGCTAGGCAGCCATCGTTCCAAATGGAAAATTCATCGCAAAGTCTGTGGAAGGTTTTAAGCTCTTTCGGAATTTATTGAGGCCACTCAGTCTGGAGGAAGTGGCTCACGTGCTGGAGTGTAGCATCACTCTGTGATTTGGTTTTGAGTTGGTCGCAGGAGACAAGGTTTCTGATGGACTGAGTGATGATTGATGTGACATATGTGTCGTCATCTGTGAACAAGTCAACACCAGAGTCCGAAACAGGTGTGGAGCGGCTGAGCATGTCAGCTACGTTATTGCGACTGCCAGCGATGTACTGTATATCAAAGTTATACTGATGAAGGCGATCTGACCATCGGCTGATTCGTAGTGGTCTGTGCCCAGATCCAGTTGTAGCGAGTAGCGTAGCTAACGCTTGGTGATCCATACGGAGGGTAAATTTCCTGCCATAGAGGTAGATGTGCCAGCATTCACATGCGTAGATGCATGTATTTATGTTTTGCAGACGTGAGCATACGAGGCGACTGGGGGTTCCAGGCCATCAATCCATTGCGAGAGCACAGCACCCAAGGCGGTGCCTGATGCATCCATGGTGACATACGTAGTGGCATTCGGATCAAAGTGCACGAGGATAGGAGGGGATGTGATTTTTTCCTTAAGCGAGGTGAATACCCATTCACCTCGAGGTGAAAGCGAGGGAATCTGTCCGTTCACAAGGGACATCCTTGCACAGCAACTTGCGAAGTGGTTCGACAATGTGCGCGTAGTGCGGGACGAACTTCAGATAGAAGTTGCAAGTGCCGAGGCATGATGAAAGTTCTTTGATGTTGGTAGCCTCCTGCATTCGCTGGATTGCGTCAATGTTGTCAAGCGTTGGCTTGACGCCTTGTGCTGTGACTCTGTAGCCCAGAAAGTTTATTTCTCCAGCAGCAAATGTACACTTATCGGCATTAAGTATAATGTTATGTGTAGCAAGTCTAGCCATAACTGCGTGAAGTCGCTGGTCATGTTCTTCCGTCCATGGACGACGATATCGTCAAGCAGATTGAGGGCTCCCTCTATGCCTGCTAGCATAGTAGTGACAATCTTCTGAAATGCACTTGGTGCAGAAGATAGTCCGTAGGGCATGCGTTGATACTGATACAGACCATCATGCGTCGTGAATGCCGTGAGCTGTTTGCTGTCCTCCACTAGGGGTATTTGCCGGTAACTGCAGCGCATGTCGAGTTTCATAAGGACTATTGAACCGTGGAATTCTGAAGACAGTTCGTCGATGGTAGGAAGAGGGTACTTGTCGGGGATGATGGCCTTGTTGACCTCTTTCAGATCGATGCATAGGCGGATCTCCCTATTTTTACGCCAAGCAATGATCAAGTTGCAGATCCAGGGTGAGGAGTCGATGCTCTCATGATTCCCTGAGATTCTAGTTGCGTTAATTCTGCGGATACTTGGTCGCAAACCGTGAATGGGAGACGGCGAAGTCGCTGCGTTACCGGTTTGATGGAAGGGTCAACGCGGGGACGATGGTACGATGGTAGAATTTTGTTGTCACTCCAAACCCTGTAAAAATTGAGGAATACTGCGGTGTATGTAGGCATCTTTAGTAATGACTCCACGAGGAAGGGTATGATACTTAAAACTGTGTAGACCTGTAGTCCTTTATTTGCAGCTCCTCGAGTGAGGACACCAAGCTGTGAGCTCCTTTTTATACTGGGTTACCTGCAGTGACCCTTAGGTCTCCAGCAGAAGCACCCTCTGGTGTACAGGTAAGGTATGTACAATGTAAGGGTACATTCAGTGTTACATAACAGTGTTACAGACTTCACATAACAAACAAGCATGCATATATAACAACACTCCCCTCTAAGCATTTTTAATATCCTTATTGCCATGACCTGGGGAGGTGATCAGTGGTGGGCTGTGGGAGGTTGTGGTGAGGGTTGTGTGGGTGCCAGGTGTGATCCCTGTACTTGAGGCTGGCCTCGTACGTTTCCCCTCCCTCACACACAGACCATGTGGGTGTCATTGTTGTGGGAACCCTCAGGAGGATAGCCACAGCAGCAATAGGTAGGGTGCATACTCTGTGATGTGGGTAATTGTGTGGTGGTTGGCAGGGCCATAGGACTGGGTGGGCTCCTTGTCCACCAATTGGGAAGAGGGTCAGGTCATCCCAGGGTTTGCCAGGGAAGCTGGAGGGTATTGGCCTCATGCTCCTGGTGTTGTCCCTGGTGGCCAGGGGTTGTAGGGCTGGTCTAGTGCAGGTTGCCATTGGTGGTGACTGTGCTGCCCATTGACCACTGTCGCTGTAGTGGGTCTGCTCCCACTGGGTGTGTGTGTGTCCTTCCAGGGGCATCACATTTGTTCCAAAGGTCCAGGCTACATGGTCAGGTAGCCTGCTGGACCTGGGGGTCTCCCACAGGGGGATTCCTCGAGCATCAGCATGGTCCCTGTAGGACCCAATGTTCTTTAACAGTGTCCTACCAGTATACATGACACCTTGGCTCTGATCACACATAGCCTAGCCTGCATTATACATCACAGCATTTGCATCACTTTTGGGTGTCATGGTCTCATGGTTGCATTAGGCATTTCAAACTCTCTGTCATAATTATCAAACATAACAAGCTTGTTCTTAACCTTATTTACACAAGTATTCATCTCATTAGTCACATTAGTTACACCAGCATCACAATTCATGGTTACATTGCATACATTTTCATACTTGCACCCTTTTGTTGCATATTTTGATTTAAAGTCCTTGTCCTCATTTAGTTGAAACTGTCCCTTTAAATTTCTTTGGTTACCGGTCTCCTTTAAGGGAGCCTTCCAATCCGATTGGCCACTCGGTGCCACGTGTTGCTCCTCCAACGCTGCCCCTCGTGGTATGGCCGCGGCCATTTTGATTGCAGGTTCTTCTCCTCGTGGTGCAGCCGCCATCTTGGGCTCTCCTTCAGGTAGGCTGTGGTGGTCTTTTCTTCCACAGGTTCAGCCCTGGATGTCGGGAATCCACTTCTTTTGACGGTGTTCACCTCTTGGAGTCCTGCCCTGGCCCGGAAAGTGGAGTTTGGATTTTCGGTCCTGGAGATTTCGCTGTGGTGTTGTGGAGTCGTCGCCGCGCAGTCGAGCTGGACAGTGGGATCTCTAGATGCAGCGATGGATCCATGTTCGATGTCGATTGCTGGAGCCCAGGGGCCATCGCCACTTCGACTGATTTGGACCGGGTTCATCCAATTCCTTCCCAGCAGCGTGGGACCATCTCCGGCAACGATCCACAGGGGGAGTTTGTTCAACACGCCGCCCTGGGAGACCTGGACGTCCACGCTGCCAACGATTTGGATTTTACCTTTGGTGTAGGTGAGCAGCTGCGCCTGAACAGGAGACAGTTTTGGTCGAATGGCGGCATTCATCCAAATTTTTTCAAAGGTCGTTTGGCTCATCACAGACTGGCTCGCCCCGTGTCGATCTCCATGGAAACTGGGACCCCGTCGATGTCTACTTCCATTGTTCACGGAGAACTTTCGGTGGAGCAGGTATAAACTCCATACTCTTCATCCAGGGGTTGAGGTTCACCTTCATCTGTGTCGGAGCCCCGGTGATCAGCCAATTCATCAGAGACGTGGTGAGTACAGCTTTTTCTGCACATTTTTTGAAGGTGGCCTTTCTCTTTGCAACCTTTGCATGCATAGTCTTTGTAGCGGCACTGGTGGGCCCTGTGGTTTCCTCCACAGCGCCAGCATGGGGCCATCCAGTTTGCCCCAAGTGGCAGACTCAGGGCTGCTGGACTCGGGGCAGCCTTTCTGCCTTTCGAAGTATCCATGTAGTGCACTGTGCTCGCTGGTTTAGAGTCCTGGGTCAGTGTTCGCCTGGAGTCGCCGGCTGAAACCATGTAGGTCTGACTCACTTGAATTTCTTTCTGCAGACTGACCGTGATGTCGGCAGAGAGCAACTTGTGCAGGAGGCCCTCGTGGCTAATTCCAATGATGAATATGTCCCTTAGCGCTTCATTAAGGTGGCCTCCAAAATCACACGGTGCAGCTAATCTTCTTAGGTGTACAGTATACTTAGTAATTTCTTGGCCCTCGGGTCGCCAGTAAGTATAGAATGTGAGGATGCTTTCTTTTGGTTTTAGTTGTTCCTGTATAAGTTCCTCATAGCTTTTGGTGGTTGTCTTCGCTGGGGCGAGCAAGTCCCTGACGAGACAATGGGTGGTGGGCCCACAACTGCTGAGCAGGATGGCCCTGCGCTTGTTCGGTCGTGTAGCCGGTATGTCCCCACCCAGGTCGTTGGCTATAAAGAAATGTTCCAATCTTTCTACAAAAGAGTCCCAATCTTCCCCCTCTGTAAATTGCTGAAAGTTGCTGAGATTAGACATGCCGAGCATATAGTTCATGACCTCGTATCCTCGTCGCCAGTTGTGGTGTATGTAGGCACCTTTAGTAATGACTCCACGAGGAAGGGTATGATACTTAAAACTGTGTAGACCTGTAGTCCTTTATTTGCAGCTCCTCGAGTGAGGACACCAAGCTGTGAGCTCCTTTTTATACTGGGTTACCTGCAGTGTGCATATATCCCTTAGGTCTCCAGCAGCAGCACCCTCTGGTGTACAGGTAAGGAATGTACAGTGTAAGGGTACATTCAGTGTTACCTAACAATATTACAGACTTCACACAACAAACAAGCATGCATATATAACAAATACTGCTTGTCAAAGTCCACCGTGTACACAGTGGTGCCCGTTGGGTTGTAAACTTTGAACCCAAGTTTGTCAAAAAGGTCAACACCATGAGGCTTCGTCCCTTAGCGACATAAAAGGAAAAGTTCTCCAATGTTATGTCGTAGTAGTATATCGGGACAGATATAACCCCAAGTACCTCAATCTTGGAGTCGGAATACGCATGTAGAATGGAAGTTGCGGTTTGCAGTTAACAGTGCGTGAAGTGGGTTTTGTACACAGCTTCGCTCAAAATAGAGACTTTGGCTCCAAGGTCAATGAGGAGGCAGCAGGGCATGCCGTCAGTGTTTACCTCACAGTCCTTGAATTTGCCCGAACCTATGTGTGAAATGTCACTAACGGTGTAAACCATGCTGGGTTTATCACTGTCGGGGTTGTCCACATGTCGAATATGCTGCGATGAGCGACAGACACTAGCAAAATGGTTCATTTTACCACATGCAGAGCATTTCTTCCCACATGCAGGGCAGTTCAGACTCTTTGATGAGTGTGATTTGTCCCCACAGTTAAAGCAGTGGAAGTTAAGCCCGCGATCTGTAGTGGGTGGCTTATTACTAGTCCTGGGTCTCCGCTGTGATTTCTGCTTTGGACGAACGCCTTGCACATGGGCTGTAGCTGCAGTCTGCTGCACAGGGGGAGCAGGGGATCTGATCACTTTTGAATCGGAAACCGCTGATTCGATTTGGATGGTCAAATTAGTTGCTTTGTCTAATGACATTTTGTCATCCTCCATTAGCAACCGTTCCCGAATGCGGGGGATCATTGTTTTCTCAATCATTTGATTCCTGATCATTTCCTCTGTGCGTGCTCTATAAAGTTACACGTAGCAACCAGTTCAGTTAATGAAATTATATACTGTTTGATTGGTTCACCATTCCCTTTCTCTCTTTTACGAAATTGGTATCTCTCCATCATGATACTTTTCTTTGGCCCAAAATATTTATCTAGGACGCTTACCTTTTTGTTGCAGGACTCCGTGTCTTCGATTTGGCCAAAGCTGCGTTGGCCTTCGGTGCCAAGGCAGTGGATAAGTATTGCATGGCGGCGAGCTGGTGTTACATTGTCGCTGTCAAACCCACTCGCTGTGATATATGTAGAAAAGCTTTTTATCCATCTCGGCCTCGGGATTGGAGGGTCCCCAGGTGTGGAGAGGAAAGGTGGGGCGGGGGTTAGGGAGGTTAATTTGAGTCAACCTCGTTACCAAATTATGTTGTGTATGCGTAAATAACTGACAAACTGAGCCAGGAGAAAAGTATCTTAAACCGTGTGCTTTCTATGACAACCCAAAATGGAGTCTCAAACCGGCATGAACCAGCATGAGTACAGCAACTGTGAATAGCTCCCGCAGGGTCCTAATGCCTGTCCAGTGAGATGTAAAAAATAAATAGAAACAAAGAGACATAGCAATTTACAGAACAGAAGGAGGCCATTTCAGCCCATTGTGTCTGCGTCGGCCGACAAAGAGCCACACGGGCCTTCGTCAGTAGCCCTAAAGGTTACATACAAACCCTTGCACAATGATGGAAAGCAAAGAACACCCAGCCCAACCAGCCCGCCCCACTCCACTGCAACTTATACTAAAAACATCTACACTCCACCCCAACCAGAGCCATGTGATCTCCTGGGAGAGGCAAAAACCAGATAAAAAGCCAGGCCAATTTAGGGAGAAAAAATCTGGGAAAATTTTTCTCCAACCCATCCAGGTGATCGAAACTAGTCCAGGTGATCACTCTGGCCGTATTCTATTCTCTGTAGTTCTTACCATTATATCTGCGCCGACCAACAAAAGGTCATCTTGTCTCATCCCAATTATCAGCTCTAGGTCTGTAACCCTGCAGGTTATGGCACTTTAAGTGCCCATCCAACCATCTCTTAAAAGTTGTGAGGGTTTCTGCAGCCACCACACTTCCAGGCAGCGAGTTCCAGATCCCCACAACTCTCTGCGTAAAGAAGCACCCCCTCAAATCCCCTCTAAACCTTCCACCAATCACCTTAAACTATGCCCCCTCATAATAGCCCCCTCCACCAATGGAAATAGACCCTTACTATACACTATGTCCAGGCCCCTCAATATTTTGTACACCTCGATGAGGTCTCCTCTCAACCTCCGAGGTTCCAATGAGAACAAACCCAGCATATCCAATCTGTCCTCATAATTAAGATTCTCCATTTCCAGGCAGCATCCTAGTAAATCTCCTCTGCACACTCTCCAGTGCAATCACGTCCTTCCTATAATACGGTGACCAGAACTGCACGCAGTATTCCAGCTGTGGCCTAACCAAAGTATTATACAATTTAAGCATGACCTCCCTGCTCTTATGCCTTGGCCAATAAAGGCAAGCATTCTGTATGCCTTCTTAACCACCTTATCCACTTGGCCTGCTACTTTCAGGATCTGTGGCCAAGCACTCCAAGATCCCTTTGTTCATCTACATTATTAAATGGCCTACCGCTTAATGTGTATACCCTTTCCTTATTAGCCCTCCCAAAGTGCATCACTTCACACTTCTCTGAATTAAATTCCATTGCCTCTGCTCTGACCAGTAGATTGATATCCTCCTGCAGCTCACGACTTTCCTCTTCATTATCAACCACACAGCCAATTTTAGTGTGGTCTGCAAACTTCTTAATCATACTCCCTATATTCAAATCTAAATCGTTGATATATACCACAAAAAGCAAGGGACCCAGTACTGAGCCCTGCGGAAGCCCATTGGAAACATCCTTCCAGTCACAAAAACATCCATCAATCATTACCCTTTGCTTCCTACCTCCAAACCAATTTTGGATCCAACTTGCCATTTTGCCCTGGATCCGATGGGCTTTAACCTTCATGACCAGTCTACCATGCGGGACCTTATCAAAAGCCTTGTTGAAGTCCATATATACTACATCGTACGCACTACCCTCATCGACCCTCTTGGTTACCTCCTCAAAAAATTCAATCAGGTTAGTCAAACACGATCTTCCCTTAACAAATCCGTGCTGACTGTCCCTAATTAATCCTTACCTATCCAAATGCAGAGTTATCCTGTCTTTCAGGATTTTTTCCAATAATTTTCCCACCACTGACGTTAGGCTGACAGGCCTGTAATTACTCGACCTATCCCTTTTTCCCTTCTTAAACAAGGGTACTACAATAGCATTCCTCCAATCCTCCGGCAGCATGCCCATATCCAAAGAGGACTGGAAAATGATGGTCAAGCCCTCTGCTATTTCCTCTTGTACTTCGCTCAACAACCTGGGATGCATTTCATCTGGGCTGGGGACTTATCTACTTTCAAAGCTGCTAAACCCCTTAATACTTCCTGTCTCACTATATTTATTTCATCCAGAATATCACACTCCTCCTCGATAGCAGCATCTGCATTACCTCGTTCCTTTGTGAAAACAGACGCAAAGTTTTCGCCGCCTCCTCACATAGATTACCCTCATGGTCTCTAATAGGCCCTAGCCATTCCTTAGTTACCCTCTTCCTCTTAATATATTTATAGAACATCTTAAGATTTACCTTCATTTTACTGGCCAAGAATGTCTCGTGCTCTCTCTTAGCATTCCTAATATCCTTTGTAATTTTGCCTCTTAACTTTCTATATTCCTCTAAAGATTCTAAAGTATTTAGCCGTTGATATGTGACATAAGTGTCCCTGTTTTTCTTAATCCTCCCCTGTAAGTCCCTGGGCATCCAGGGCGCTCTAGAATTATTTTTCCCAGCCTTTTTCATTAGGGCACATGTTTGGCCTGAACCTTTCGGATCTCCTCCTTGAATGCCTCCCACTGTTCTGACACCGATTTACCCAAAAGTCGCTGCCTCCAGTCCACTATGGCCAAATTACTCCTTAACTTAGCAAAATTAGCTTTTCCCCAATTTGGAACCTATATTCCAGGCCTATTCTTGTCCTTATCCATAACCAACTTGAACCTGACTGAATTATGGCACCCAAGTGCTCTCCCACTAATACCCCTTCAACCTGCCCAGCTTCATTCCCCAAAACTAAATCCAAGACCGTCCCCTCTCGTGTTGGACTTGCTACATACTGACTAAAAAAGTTCGCTTGAATGCATTTCAAGAATTCTGCACCCTCTATACCCTTCACACTAAATTTATCCCAATCAATATTTGGATAGTTAAAATCCCCTACTATTACGACCCTGTGGTTTTTAGACTTCACAGCAATTTGTCTACATATTTGCTCCTCTATCTCCCTCCCACTGTTTGGGAGTCGATAATATACTCTCAGTAGTGTGATCGCCCCTTTTTTATTTTTCAATTCGACCCATATGGCCTCAGTTGATGACTCCTCTAACATATCATCCCTCCTCACCGCTGTAATAGTTTCTTCAATCAGTACCACAACACCCCTCCCCGCCCCCCACTTTTTACCCCCTCTCTATCTTGTCTAAAAACTCAGTAACCAGAAATATTGATCTGCCAAACCTGCCCCTCCTTCAGCCATGTTTCTGTAATGGCTATAATGTCATACCCCCAAGTGTCTACATGTGCTCTTAGCTCATCCGCCTTACTCGCTATACTTCTTGCATTAAAGTATATACCATTCAGCACAGGAAGACCTCCTTGCTTACTACATACTAAGTCCTGTTTCCTCTGTCTTACAGATTCGCTTTCTAGATTCTTGCTATCCAACTTCTGCTTTACTTCCTTCCCTTTTGAATTCGTTCTTAGGTTCCCATCTCCTGCCAAGCGAGTTTAAACTCTCCCCAACAGCACCAGCAAAACTCCCTGCGAGGATATTGGTCCCGACGCTGTGGAGGTGCAACCCGTCCGATTTGTACAGGTCCCATCTCCCCCAGAAGCGGTCCCAACGCCTCAAGAATTTAAAGCCCTCCCTCCTACACCAATTTTCCAGCCACGTGTTCATCATCTCTATCCTTCTATTCTTATACTCATTAGCATGAGGCACCGGTTGTAAGCCGGAGATTACTACCTTTGAGGTCCTACCCTTTAATTTTCTTCCCAGCTCCCTAAATTCTTCCTGTAGGACTCATCCCTCATCTTACCTATGTCTTTGGTCCCGATATGGACCACGACCTCTAGCTGTTTATCCTCCACCCCCCCACCCCACTCCCGCCCCCCCCCCCCCGCCCGCAAGATGTCCTGCGTCCGCTCTGTGACATCCTTGACCCTGGAACCATGGAGGCACAAAACTATTCGGGAGTCACGTCTACGGCCGCAGAAACGCCTGTCTGTTCGCCTAACTATAGAATCCCATGTCACTAGGGCTTTTTTGTTCTTTGTCCCTCCCTTCTGTGCAACTGAATCACCTGTGGTACCTTGGAATTGGCCCTGGCTGCACTCCCCAGAGGCACCATCGTTCTTACCGATACTCAGAATTGAATATTGATTTGAAAGCGAGATGGACTCACGGGGAAACTCCTGCGCTACCTGCCTAACACACTTACTACGTCTGGTGGTCACCCACTTCCCCTCTACCTGCACGCCTTTAAGGTGTGGGGTAACAGTTATATATGTATACTTGTATTTACTCTGTATAGCCACTAGAAGGCTCATCCCCTGGAGTCCTAAGGGATCCCATAATCCCTTGGGAGCACAGGTATTTAAGGAGGCTTCACAGGTTGGAGAGGCACTCTGGAGACCTGCAATAAAAGACTAAGGTCACACTTTACTTTGAGCTCAAATGGTGTTCAGTCTGACTCTTTCTCCATACACAACAACTGGCGACGAGATACAGATAGGGAACCCAAAGATGCAGAGAACAGTGGGCATCCTGGAGAAATTCTCAGAGGGAGATGATTGGGAAACTTTTGTGGAGCGACTCGACCAATACTTCGTGGCTAACGAGCTAGATGGGGAAGAAAGCATTGCCAAATGAAGGGCGATCCTCCTCACCGTCTGTGGGCAGCAACGTATGAGCTCATGAAGAATCTGCTCACTCAAGCGAAACCCACGGAGAAATCGTACGACGATTTGTGCACACTGGTCCGAGAGCATTTGAACCCGAAGGAAAGTGTTCTGATGGCGAGGTATCGATTCTACACCTAGAAAAGATCTGAAGGCCAGGAAGTGGCGAGTTATGTCACCGAGCTAAGACGCCTTGCAGGACATTGCGAATTTGAAGGACATTTGGAGCACATGCTCAGAGACTTTTTCGTACTTGGCATTGGCCATACTTCGCAAACTTTTGACTGTAGAGACCCCAACCTTGAGTAAGGCCATAGCGATAGCCCAGGCGTTCATTGCCACCAGTGACAATACGAAGCAAATCTCTCAGCACACAAGTGCTGCTACAAATACTGTGAACAAAGTGATGTTGTTTTTGAATCGTAACGTACAGGGCAGGTCGCACATACCTGTAGCTGCACGTCCACAGATGACTCAGAGTCCACCATCAATGATGATGAATGCAAGGCCATTAACACCTTGTTGGCGCTGCGGGGGTGATCATCGTTTCCATTCATGCCGATTCAAAGGATATGTTTGCAAGGGCTGTGGAACAATGGGACACCTCCAATGAGTGTGCAGGTGAGCTGCAAAGCCTGATAAACCTGCAAATCACCATGTTGCAGAGGAGGACAGATCCATGGAGGATCACGACGAACCAAAGCCTCAGATCAAGGAGGCAGAAGTACATGGGGTGCACACGTTCACCATGAATTGTCCCCCGATAATGCTGAATGTTGAACTAAATGAACTCTCGGTGTCAATGGAGCTGGACACGGGCGCGAGCCAGTCCATCATGTGCAAAAAGTATTTCGGGATGGCAGGACTGACATATTAAGAAAGACTGGATCAACTGGGCTTGTATTCACTGGAGTTCAGAAGAATGAGAGGGGATCTCACAGAAATGTTTAAAATTCTGACGGGTTTAGACAGGTTAGATGCAGGAAGAATGTTCCCAGAACCAGGGGTCACAGTCTAAGGTTAAGGGGTAAGCCATTTAGGACCGAGATGAGGAGAAACTTCTTCACCCAGAGAGTGGTGAACCTGTGGAATTCTCTACCACAGAAAGTTGTTGAGGCCAATTCACTAAATATATTCAAAAAGGAGTTAGATGTAGTCCTTACTACTAGGGGGATCAAGGGGTATGGCGAGAAAGCAGGAATGGGGTACTAAAGTTGCATGTTCAGCCATGAACTCATTGAATGGCGGTGCAGGCTAGAAGGGCCGAATGGCCTACTCCTGCACCTATTTTCTATGTTTCTATGTTTCTATGAAAGGTTGTGGTGCAACAAGGCCTCAAGGCCAGTCTCAACTCCAGTTCGCACGAAACTAAGAACTTACACGAAAGAACTGATTTCTGTAATTGGCGGTGCTACCGTAAAGGTCTCCTACGATGGAGCGGTGCACAAGCTATCACTCTGGATGGTACCGGGTGATGGTCCCACGCTTCTCGGCAAGAGCTGGCTGGGAAAGATACGCTGGAATTGGGACGACGTCCGAGCGCTATCGCCCGCTGATGACACTTCGTGTTCCCAGGTCTTAAACAAATTCCTTTCGCTGTTCGAACCAGGCATCGGGAAATTCCAAGGAGCAAAAGGGCAGATCCACCTAATTCCGGGGGCGCGAAGGCGAGAGCAGTACCGTACATGATGAGAGAAAGGGTAGAGATCAAGCTAGACCGGCCGCAAAGAGAGCACATCATTTTCCCGATCGAGTTCAACGAGTGGGCCAGTCCTATCGTCCCAGTCCTCAAGGGAGACGGCAGCGTCAGAATCTGTGGCGATTACAAAGTAACTATCAATCGTTTCTTCCTGCAGGACCAATACCCACTACGAAAGGCCGACGACCTCTTTGCAACGCTGGCAGGAGGAAAGACGTACATGAAGCTGGATCTGACTTCAGCCTACATGACGCAGGAACTGGAGGAATCATTGAAGGCCTCACCTGCATCAACACGCACAAAGGTCTTTTTGTTTATAACAGATGCCTGTTTGGAATCCGATCGGCGGCGGCGATATTCCAGAGAAACATGGAAAGCTTACCAAAGTCGATCCCCAATACCGTGGTCTTCGAGGACGACATCTTGGTCACAGGTCGGAACACAGTTGAGCATCTGCAGCATCTGGAGGAGGTTCTTAGTCGACTCAACCACATGGGGCTCAGGTTAAAACACTCAAAATGTGTTTTCCTGGTGCCTGAAGTGGAGTTCCTGGGAAGGAGGATTGCGGCGGACGGCATCAGGCCCACCAACACGAAGATGCAGGCAATTGAGAACGCATCGAGGCCACAGAACATGACGGAGCTGCGGTCGTGTCTGGGACTCCTAAACTACTTTGGTAACTTCTTATCGGGTCTCAGGACACTGTTAGAACCATTGCATGAGAGGGGACCTCATAGAAACGTTTAAAATTCTGACGGGTTTAGACAGGTTAGATGCAGAAAGAATGTTCCCAATGTTGGGGAAGTCCAGAACCAGGGGTCACAGTCTGAGGATAAGGGGTAAGCCATTTAGGACCGAGATGAGGAGAAACTTCTTCACCCAGAGAGTGGTGAACCTGTGGAATTCTCTACCACAGAAAGTAGTTGAGGCCAATTCACTAAATATATTCAAAAGGGAGTTAGATGAAGTCCTTACTACTCGGGGGATCAAGGGTTATGGCGAGAAAGCAGGAAGGGGGTACTGAAGTTTCATGTTCAGCCATGAACTCATTGAATGGCGGTGCAGGCTAGAAGGGCTGAATGGCCTGCTCCTGCACCTATTTTCTATGTTTCTATGTCTTACTATGGAAAGGGAACAAATGGATTTGTGGCAAATGCCAAGAAAATGCCTTTGTAAAAGCGAGAAAATTGTTATGCTCAAACAAATTGCTTGCGTTGTATGATCCATGTAAGCATTTGGTAGTAGCATGTGATGCGTCCTTATATGGTGTCGGGTGTCTATTGCAACAAGCTAATGATTTCGGGAAACTACAACCTGTTGCTTATGGAGTCTGTCTGAGGCTGAGAGAGCCTGCAGCATGATTGAGAAAGAAGTGTTAGCATGTGTCGATGGGGTAAAGAAAATGCATCAATACCTGTTTGGGCTAAAATTTGAATTGGAAACTGACCATAAGCTACTTATATCCCTGTTCTCCGAGAGTAAATACCAATGCATCGGCCCGCATCCAGAGATGGCCGCTCACGTTGTCCGCATACAACTACGCCATCCTCCACAGGCCAGGCACAGAAAACTGCACCGATGCTCTCAGTAGGCTGTCATTGTCCATCACGGGGTGGAAATGGTGCAGCCTGCCGATCCAGCCATGGTTATGGAAGCATTTGAGAGTGAGCAATCACCCGTCACTGCCCGACAGATCAAAACCTGGACAAGCCAGGACCCCTTATTGTCTCTAGTCAAAAGCTGTGTGCTTCACGGGAGCTGGTCCAGTGTCCCAGTGGAAATGCAGGAAGAGATAAAGCCGTTCCAGCGGCACAAAGATGAAATGTCTATACAGGCAGACTGCGTCCTGTGGGGCAATCGAGTAGTGGTCCCCAAGAAGAGCAGAGACACCTTCATCAATGACCTCCACAGTACCTACCCAGGCATCGTAATGATGAAAGCGATAGCCAGATCCCATGTGTGGTGGCCCGGTATCGATGCGGACTTAGAGTCCTGCGTTCACAGATGTAATACATGCTCGCAGTTAAGCAATGTACCCAGGGAGGCGCCGCTAAGTTTATGGTCTTGGCCCTCCAAACCGTGGTCTAAGGTACACGTCGATTATGTAGGCCCGTTCTTGGTTAAAATGTTCCTTGTGGTTGTAGACGCATACTCCAAGTGGATTGAATGTGAGATAATGTCGGCTAGCCCCGTTGCCACTACTGAAAGCCCACGGACCATGTTTGCCAACATGGCTTACCCGATGTCCTGGTGAGCGACAATGGGCCATGTTTTACCAGTGCTGAGTTCAAAGAATTCATGACCTGTAACGGGATCAAACATGTCACATCTGCCCTGTTTAAACCAGCGTCCAATGGTCAGGCAGAGAGAGCAGTGCAAACCATCAAGCAAGGCTTGAAGAGGGTAACTGAAGGCTCACGGCATACTCGCCTATCCCGAGTCCTGCTTAGCTACTGGACGAGACCACACTTACTCACTGGGATCCCACCTGCTGAACAGCTCATGAAAATAGTACTTAAGACAAGGCTCTCGTTAGTTCACCCTGATCTACATGAACAGGTAGAGAGCAGGCGGCTTCAACAAAGTGCATACCATGATAGCGCAAATATGTCACGCGAGATTGAAATCAATAATCCTGTAATTGTGTTAAATTATGGACAAGGTCCTAAGTGGCTTCCCGGCACAGTCGTGGCCAAAGAGGGGAGCAGGGTGTTTCGGGTTAAACTTTCAAATGGACTCATTCACTGGAAACATTTGGACCAAATCAAACTCAGATTCGTGGACTATCCTGAGAAACCCACCTTGGACACTACCTTTTTTGATCCCCCAACATACTCACCAGTGGCAACCGGTACCACGGTTGAACACGAAGCAGAATCCATCATCTACAGCAGCCCAGCAGGGCCCAACACACCAGGCAGCCCAGCAAGGCCAGCTGCACAGCAGCCCAGTGAGGGCCCAACAAATGATTCAACAACACCAGCTTTCACACCGAGACGATCAACTAGGGCAAGAAGTGCCCCGGATCGACTCAGACTGTAAAAAGTTACACTATTGACTTTGGGGGGGCGGAGAGTGTTGTTACATATGTATACTTGTATTTACTCTATACAGCCATCAGAGGGCCCATCCCCTTGAGTCCCAAGGGATCCCATAATCCCTTGGGAGCACAGGTATTTAAGGAGGCTTCACAGGTTGGAGAGGCACTCTGGAGACCTGCAATAAAAGACTACGGTCACACTTTACTTTGAGCTCACAGTGTTCAGTCTGACTCTTTCTCCATACACAACAGTAACCACCTCCTGAAACGTGCTATCCACATATTTCTCAGCCTCGCGGATGCACCTTATTGACTCCACCCGCTGCTCCAGCTCTGAAACGCGGAGCTCGAGCTGTTGAAGCTGGAGACACATCCTGCACACATGGTTGTCTAGGCTGCGCGAAGCGTCCAGGACTTCCCACATGCCGCAGGATGTTCACTCCATGGGACTGGGCTGCGCTGCCATCCTTCTAATTAGACTTATCTAATTTAAAATCTACTTAAAAAGAAATAGAGAAAAGTGAGCTACTCGCCAACTCATCTCACCGACCTCTGTGACCTCCCGAACTCACCGACCTCTGTGACCTCCCGAACTCACCGACCTCTGTGGCATCCTGACCTCTCGGCCTCCGAACTCACGACCTTTCGACCTCTGAACTCCCGACCTACTTAAAAAGAGTATGGACACAACATGTACCATTGGGATATTACATTATGTCCGAGTCAAGTATTAAAATAATTAAATATTGACATATTTTAAACCATAAGCCCTCTACACTGGGTGTAATTAAATATTGGGAAGCCCCGCCACAAACTCCGTTTCCTAGCCATCGACTCCATCCCTCTCCCTAGCATCTGTCTAGGCTGAACCACATTGTTTGCAACCTTGGTGTCATATTTGATCCTGAATTGAGCTTTCAACCACATATCCGCAGCGTAACTAAGACCACCTATTTCCACCTCTGTAACATTGCCCGTCTCAGCCCTTGCCTCAGCTGAAGCCCTCATCCATGCCTTTGTTACTTTTGGACTTGACTAATCCAATGCACACCTGGCTAGCCTCCCACATTCTACCCAACGTAAACTTGAAGTCATCCAAAACTCGGCTGCTCCTGTCCTAACTCGCACCAAGTCCTGTTCACCCATCACCCTCTGTGCTCGCTGACCTACATTGACTCCTGGTTAAGCAACGCCGCGATTTCAAAATTCTCATCCTTGTTTTCAAATCCCTCCATGGCCTCACCTCTCCCTATCTCTATAACATCCTTCAGCTCCACAACCCCCCGAGATATCCGCACTCCTCAAATTCTACCCACTTGAGCATCCCTGATTATAATTGCTCAACCATTGATGGCTGTGCCTTCTGTTGCCTAAGCCCTAAGCTCTGGAACTCCCTCCCTAAGCCTCTCCGCCTCTCTACCTCTCTTTCCTCCTTTAAGATGCTCCTTAAAACCTACCTCTTTGACCAACTTTTGGTTACCTGCCCTAATTCCTTATGTGGCTCGGTATCAATCTTTTGTCATAACACTCCTGTGAAGCACCTTGGGACGTTTTACTATGTTAAAGGCGCTATATAAATGTAAGTTGTTGTTGGGTGCTAGAAAAAATGCAGCAGGGGCTCACTTTTGACTTTTGGGTGACGGTTTTGAGAGAGCGCTGGTCGCCCATTCTGGGTGATGAGACCCCCACCATTTTGAGGCCTCAGCTTCATTTAAATCTGGCAGGTGAGTCTGCGGGGAATCACACAGACATCCTGCTGCAACTTGCTAGATTGAGGCCTCAGGATTGGGCCGGGGCAGCAGCCAGCAAGGCGGAGGTTGGGGGGGCGGTTGGAGGTTTGCGGAGGGTTGGGGTTCTGGGGCAACAGTGGCCCAGATTACTTTAATGGATCCTGTAGGGTGCACCGCTGCTCCTCTTGGATCATAACATTGAATTTGGCACTTTTCTTTTGCCGGGGCTCTACACTCCATCACCCGTGGAACTGGTTGGAGTGAGGATGGTGCAGCTCTGACCAGTGTCAACCGAAGATGCCGATCGGTGGTAATGAGTTACTCATACTAGGTTCAATCCCTGTTCAGTACTGTTATGTAGGTAAACGTTATAACTGTGTAAGACTTGCCACCAGAGGGCGGACCTATTGGAGGCCCAAGGGACACCTGCACACCTCATGCAAGCGAGAATAAAAGGTTGTCTGCCATGCTGCTTTGGCACTCTAGAGTTTTATTAAAGAGACTAAGGTCACATCAGTTTAAGCTTACAGTACTCAGACTTGTGGAGTTATTCTAAACATAACAATTGGCGACGAGTAACAGATCACAAACTTTCATGTGGTTATGGCTGCCATTGGTATTCTTGAGCGATTTGTGGAGGGTGATGATTGGAAAGCCTTCGTTGAATGTTTCAACCAGTACTTCATGGCCAACGAGCTGGATGCGGATGATAAAGCGATCAAGCGCAGGGAGATTCTCCTCACCATTTGTGGATCTACAACATACAGCCTCATCAAGCATCTGCTAGCACTGATGAAACCAACAGAAAAGACATATGCAGAGTTGTGTACGCTGATTTGGGCCGAAGGAGAGCATCTTAATGGCCAGATACCGCTTCTATACGCACCATCGCTCTGAGGGCCAGGACATGGCGAGTTATGTCGCCAACCTAAGACCCCTTGCGTGACCTTGTGATTTTGCTGGATATTTGGGGGAAAGGCTGCGGGACTTTTTCATGCTTGGAATCGGCCATAAGATGATTCTTCGCAAGCTGCTGTCTGCCGAATCCCCACACCTGAACAAGGCCATCACGATAGCCCAGACTTTCATGTCCACATACGATAATACTAAACTGATATCTTCTCAGCATCAAAGCTATTCGGCAAGTACTTTGCATAAAATAACGGCGTTAGCAGGCAGAACTGTACATGGCAGGGCCTACACGTCTGCAGTTGCAAGACCTAGGATGACCCAGAGTCCGCCGTGGGGGGTGAATGCGAATCCATTAACACCATGTTGACGCTGCGGGGATAATCATAGAGCCCATCAATATCGATTCAAGCACTATGTGTGCAAAGGCTGCGAAACAATGGGACACCTCCATTGTTGCCTCTCTTACTCGTAATGCGACTCACCACATGGCAGAGAAGGCAGAAGATGGTCAATCCGAAGCGGATCACGCATTACGAGTAAGAGAGGCAACTCAACATGAGGCCGAGGAAGAAGTGTATGAGGTACACACCTTCATCACCAAGAGCCCTCCTATAATGCTGAAAGTCAAATTAAATGGCATTCCAGTTTTGATAGAGTTGGACATGGAGGCGAGTCAGTCAATTATGAGCCAGAAGGCTTTTGAGAAACTGTGGGGCAACAAGGCACAAAGGCCCAAACTGAGCCCGATTTATAAAAAGCTGTGCACTTATACCAAAGAGCTCATACCAGTCATTGGCAGTGCGGAAGGTATCGTATGATGGAGCTTTGCATGACTTATCACTGTGGATTGTACCAGGCGATGGCCCAACGCTGTTCGGCAGAAGCTGGCTCGGAAAGATTCGATGGAACTGGGATGACATCAAAGCACTATCTTCGGTGAATGATGCCTCATGCGCTCAAGTGCTGAGCAAATTTCCGTCGCTATTTGAACCAGGCATCGGCAACTTCACAGGCACCAAGATGCAAATCCATCTAGTTAGTCCCGAATGCACGGCCTGTTCATCACAAGGCTCAAGCGGTTCCATATATGATGAGGGAGAAAGTCGAGATCGAACTGGACAGACTTCAATGAGAGGGAATCATATCACCAGTTGAGTTCAACAAGTGGGCCAGCCTAATTGTTCCGGTGTTGAAAAGCGATGGCATGGTCAGAATCTGCGGAGACTACAAGGTAACTATCAACCGAGTCTCGTTACAAATCCAGTATCCACTACCCAAGACGGATGACCTGTTTGCATCATTAGCAGGGGGGAAGTCGTTCTCCAAATTGGATCTAACCTCCGCTTTCATGACACAGGAGCTGGTTGAATGTTCGAAAAGATTGGCGTGCATCAATACGCACACAGGACTGTTTATGTACCACAGATGCCCTTTTGGCTGCTGCCATTTTCCAGAGGAACATGGAGAGTCTGCTGAAATCGGTTCCACGCACCGTTGTGTTTCATCCTGATCACCAGTTGTGACACCATCGAAAACCTGCACAACCTGGAAGAGGTTCTAAGCCGACTAGACAGAGTGGGATTCAGGCTAAAATGCTCCAAGTGTGTTTTCCTGGCGCCAGAGGTCGAACTTTTGGGGAGAAAGATTGCGGCAGACAGCATCAGACCCACGGATTCAAAGACGGAGGCCGTCAAGAATGCACTCAGACCACAGAATGTGACGGAGCTGCGTTCGTTCCTGGGACTCCTCAATTATTTTGGTAACTTTCTATCCGGGTTGAGCACTTTGCTGGAACTATTGTGAATATTGCTATGTAAGGGTGATGACTGGGTTTGGGGTAAATCTAAAAAGACAGCCTTTGAGAAGGCCAGAATTCTGCTATGTTCTAACAAGTTACTCGTATTGTATGACCTGTATAAACGTTTAGTGCTAGCTTGTGATGCATCTTTGTACCGGGTCGGGTGTTACAGCAAACCAATGTATCAGGCAAATTGCAACCGGTTACATATGCGTCTAGAAATTTATCTAAGGCTGGAACAGCCTACAGTATGGTCGAGGAAGAGGCGTTAGCATGCGTATACGGGGTTAAGAAAATGTACCAATACCTATTTGGACTCCGATTCGAGCTCGAAACCGACCACAAACTGCTCATTTCGCTGTTTTCAGAAAGCAAAGGTATTAACATCAATGCTTCATCCCGCATCCAAAGATGGGCACTAACATTGTCCACTTATGACTATGTAATCCGCCACAGACCAGGCACAGAGAACTGTGCTGATGCTCTCAGTCGGCTACCATTACCCACCGTCGGGGTGGAAATGGCACAACCTGCAGACTTGCTTCTGGTCATGGATGTTTTTGAGAGCGAGGGATCACCCGTCACGGCTCGCCAGACCAGGACCTGGACTATCCTGGACCCTGTGCTATCACTAGCAAAAGATTGCGTCCTCAATGGGAACTGGTTGATTGTTCCCGGGGAAATGCAAGATGAAATGAAGGTGTTTCACCGACATAAAGATGAAATGTCCATCCAGTCGGATTGTCTCTTATGGGGTAATTGCGTGGTTTTGCCAAAAAAGGCAGGGAAACGTTTATACGTGACCTACACAGTACCCACCCAGGCATAGTCATGATGAAGGTTATCTCCAGGTCACCCGTTTGGTGGCCTGGCATTGACTCAGATTTGAAGTCATGCGTACACCAATGCAACACTTGCTCACAGTTGAACAATGCACCAAGGGAGGCTCCACTGAGCCTGTGGTCATGACCCTCCAAACCGTGGTCCAGGATCCATGTAGATTTCGCTGGCCCCCTTCTAGGAAAGATGTTCTTAGTAGTAGTGCACACTCACTCTAAATGAATTGAATGTGTAATCATGTCATCCTGCACGTCCACTGCCACTATTGAAAGCCTCCGGGCCATGTTCGCCACCCATGGTTTGTCCGACATCCTTGTCAGCGACAATGGACCATGTTTCACCAGCTCGGAATTCAACGAGTTTATGACCCGCAATGGCATCAAGCATGTCAGGTCTGCTCCGTTTAAGCCCACATCCAACGGTCAAGCGGAACGGGCAATCCAAACTATCAAGCAGAGCTTGAAATGTGTGATGGACGGCTCTCTGCAGACCCATTTATCTCGGGTTCTGCTCAGCTACCGGACGCAACCCCACTCGCTTACCGGGGTTCCACTGGCGGTATTGTTAATGAAGAAAGCACTCAAAACCAGGCTCTCCTTAGTCCACCCGGATCTTAATGATCATGTGGAAACCCGGCGTCACCGGCAAAACATGTACCACGATCGCGTGCCTGAATTGTGTGACATTGATGTAAATGACCCTGTGTTTGTCCTTAATTACGGTCATGGTCCCAATGGGTTGCTGGCATTGTTTTGGCCAAGAAGGGGAATAGAATATTTATTGTCAAAATATGTAATGGACAAACGTGCAGAAAGCATTTGGATGAGACCAAACTGCGATTCACTGACAACCAGAAACAACTTGAAGAGGACATCACCATCATCGATCCACCAACACACACCCAACCAGCAATCGACCTCGCGGTCAATCAAGAGGATGAACCCATCATGCCCAACAGTCCGGTCAGACCAGCTGCGCTGCAGTGCAGCAATGGTCCGACCAACTCACCCATGCCAGGGTTCGAACTCAGGTGTTCAAGCAGGGAGTGAAGGGCCTCGGACCGCCTCAACTTGTAAATAACTTGTATCAAAGACTTTGGGGCGGAGTGATGTTATGTATGTAAACATTATAATTGTGTAAGACTTGCCACCAGAGGGCGCACCTGTTGGAGGCCCAAGGGTCACCTGCACACCTCATGCAAGTGAGCATAAAAGCTTTTCTGCCATGCTGCTTTGGCACTCTGGAGTTTTTTTAAAGAGACTAAGGTCACGTCAGTTTAAGCTTACAGTACTCAGTCTTGTGGAGTTATTCTAAACATAACAAGTACTGCATCAATGAATGTATTTCAGATAGGGCCACAGCAAGGCCAGAATCTTCCCAGCCCTGTGAGTGCAGCTTTGAAGGCGGGCCCACTGTCAAAATGGCCCTGATTGACAGCGCGTTGGAAGTCCGCTCTGAACCCGCCTCCGTGTCAGTTTCTGAAGTGCCGGTTCTGCGTGTGAATCGCAGATCCGACAACAAGTGGCGGCCCAGTCAATTAAGATGCTTAACAGGTACTTTAAAGGTTTCTAAAAGGATTTTAACCAGGCACTTACCATTTTATTAAGTTTTTGATGTGTTTGCCGTCCCTCGGGGAACACGCCAGTTAAGTGTGTCAGCTTCTCAATGACTCTCTATTGCTTTGACTAGTTGACAGCTGCAGAAATGGTATAAAAGTTCCAATCATGGAGCTCTGTCTCGTGGCTGCTGCATCATTCAAATGGGAAACTTCACTCTGAGTACAAGATGTTGTACAAGTGATAATCATTTGTTTCGTGTGTGACATGCGATAGTGTCGGCTGTGGTTCAGTGGGTAGCATGCTTATCTCTGAATCAGAAAGTTGTGGGTTCAAATCCCACTCCAGGGACTTGAGCACAAAAAAATCTAGGCTGACACTCCAGTGCAGTGCTGAGGGAGTGTTGCACTACTGGAGGTGCTGTCTTTTGGATGAGACGTTAAACTGAGGCCCCGTCTGCTCTCTCAGCTGGATGTAAAAGATCCCACGGCATTATTTCAAAGAAGAACAGGGGAGTTATCCCCTTGTCCTGGCCAATATTTATCCCTCAATTAACATAACAAAAACAGATGATATGATCATTATCACATTGCTGTTTGTGGGAGGTTGCTTGTGCGCAAATTGGTGCTGCGTTTCCTAGATTACAACAGTGACTACACTCCAAAAGTACTTCATTAGCTGTAAAGCGCTTTGAGATGTCCCATGGTCGTGAAAGGGTTATATAAATCCAAGTCTTTCTTTCTTTTTGCCTTTCTGTTCACTTTCCAATGTCAGAAACCTTCAAGATTTGGAAGACACTTTTGAGATGTGTGTAGGTTGGAAGTGTTTGCAGTGCACTCTCTATCCACTGTTACCTCCTTGGAGCAACCTCTCTCACCATTGAAAGATTGCTTCTGTTATATCAACCTCACCTGTTCCAGCAACATCGGTACCCTTGAAAAAAATCTCACCTTGATCCTCAGAATCCTACCACGATCAGCTCCAACATCAACGTCACAAAGCATCACCAACAGCAACACCAACCTTCTCTGCAATCACCTAATGCTGCACAGTATACAGGCCATCAGCGCCCGCCCACATTGCTGCCTGGGACGCCAGGGATGGCCTCACCATGACCACATTTGCTTCACTTGATGCTGTACACCTTGGCTGCCACATGATGTCCATAAAGCATCCCTGCAATGCCCAAGCCATTCCTTCCACACTCATCACCATTGCGGGGGTTACCGTTATATCTCACCATTCACCACGATTCATGATGGCACTTCCAAAGGAGCACACAAATCTGTCCAAGAACGTAAAGTGTTCAAAATAAGGATTTCAATGTTTGACAACATATCAACATAAACATTACATGAAAGTTGACTAAATCATCCAAGTGCCTACCCTTGTGTGTTGTTAGTTGGTATGATTGGACAAGGATGAGGGTGAATGCGAGGAGTGGCTGGTGAGATGGTGATGTGATAATGTAGATAGAGAGGGATGGGTAAAGGTGTAAGATAAGTTGGTGTGAGTAAGGATGTAAGATAAGTTGGTGTGAGTAAGGATGTGCAGGAGTAGGGTAGGGAAGGCAGAGTGATGGGGATGTGATGAGTTCCACAGCAGGGTGAGGTTGAGTGTGGCTTTGCAGCAATGCTTCTTGATCTACTGAGATGATTGAAAGGTTTGTGCCACTGTAGCCTGATCCTCCTGTCGACATCCCTGCTTGTGTCCTCTTGTGCAATGTGCAACCAGGCTGTGTTGATGTCCTGAGGAGGTCCCTTCCACCCATGGGAAGGGAAGAGGACCTCCCTGTATGCTGTGACTCCCTCCATAAGCATCTGGAGGGAGTGATGGGAGAGCCTAGGTACAGCCGTGCACCTTTGTACAGTGCTTGTCAGTGTTTGCAGCACCTCAATGCTGTAGAACACTGACAGCACAACTGCCAAAATGAATGTGAGCATGGCCCCTTTAAGGAAATTGGCTGATGATGCGTCATCAAATGACGTCATCAGACCCACTTCTTGTTAATTGGCTGGGAACCTCGCAGGGCGGGCTTAACAAGCCCAATCTAGGAAAGATTGTTTCGAGAGGGTGGGCTGCAGAGAGGAACGGGTTCTCCACATGCCCCCGATGCCAGCCTTACCCGACTCGCCATGGGTGGTGAAGTCGCGGCCCAAGTGTTATTGAAGGGGAAAATCAGACAGAGTTCCTGCTGCTGATCATAATGCAGTGACTCCTGTTAAAAGTTTGCGTATGTCATTGTGAAGTGGAGACAACATCAGGTTTGACTGTGACATCTCCCATGGTTGACTAGCCCGCCAACACTCTCTAGGCTCACATATAAATAATTGCCACTTGGTTGAGGTACCAGAGAATACCTAGTGCTTCTGGAATTGTACTCCAGCATGAGCAGAACAAAAGAAATAGGAGCAGGAGTAGGCTACCTGGCCCTTCGGGCCTATTCCGCTATTTAATAAGATCATGGCTGATCTGATCATGGACTCAGCTCCACTTTCCTGCCCGCTCCCCATAATCCTTTACTTCCTTTTCGCTCAAAAATCTGTCTTAAATATATTCAATGTCCCAGCCTCCACAGCTCTCTGGAGCAGAGAATTCCATAGATTTACAACCCTCTGAGAGAAGAAATTCCTCATCTCAGTTTTAAATGACAACTAGGGAAGAAGTACAGAAAAACATAAACTATTGGATCTTTCAGTGAACAGTTAATGCTGTTAATGCTCCAAGAATTTGAATTTAAAAATAACTCACTAAAATTCAGAGCCCAGGACTGCCAGCATGGTGCTTTTACCAGATATCACCACAAATTACCTGTGGATGTTTAATGAATAGCAAATTCTGTTAGTGCTCCAAGAAGTTAATTTTTAAAATAACTTCTTTAATTCATGTTGAGTGCTGCCAACCTGATGTTTTCACTGTTTGAGAGACTTCAGCAGATATCACCAGTGGGAATAACTGTCAAATATTTTGTTTTTTTTCAGGAGAGTTCCACTTGCCCTCATTTTAGATCTGAAATAATCTCCAGGTGGGGTTGATTTTATATATAAAATTACATTTATAAAATAAAACACCTTGCATAGCACGCACATCTTGTCCACAAACATAACATTTTTATGTCAGCTTTTAGAATTGGGCAAACCCTGTATCAACATGTCACCATTCTTTGTCAGCGGCAGTACCCAATCAAAAGGCTTTCTGAAAAAATTATCATCCGCCATTTTGTTCTCAGTAACTCAAATTTCTAATGTCCAAAAATAAGGTTTTAAAGAAAATAAAAAATCAGACGTTACGTACATAGAATAATTTAATAGCTTCATTGAAGATTTTATTTAAAGGCAGCCTCTCTCAAAAGCCTGTGTTTGGACTTTATGATGAAATTCAGCTTCAGCCAGTAATGGATCGGTTGCCGATTATACACCTTGCTCAATTTTCCTTTCAGTTGACTATAATGTCATGCATGTAGACCATGTATACTAACGATATAGTCACATAAGGTGTGCCACCTGAGGGCACTGCAGTGGGAGACCTGAGGGTCACCTGCATAGATGTGCAGGGCCCAGTATAAAAGGCTGCCCACCATGCTTGTGCCTCACTCTGGAGTTACAATAAATGGGACTAAGGTCACAACAGCTCAAGTACAATACGAGACCTCATGGAGTCATTCATAAGAGTATTAAAGACATAACAACTGGCGACGAGATTACAAACTTTCACGCAAAAATGACTAACATTGGTGCATTAGAAAAGTTCTCAGAGGGTGAAGATTGGGAAGCCTTTATGGAGCGGCTCGACCAATATTTCGTAGCAAACGATCTGGTAGGTGATGATCCGGCCACGCTGGCAGATAAGCACAGGGCTATCCTGTTGACCAGTTGTGGGCCCACGGTCTATGGCCTCGTCAGGGACTTGCTTGCACCAGAGAAAACAACGACCAAATCATACGAGGAGCTGAAAGTGCTAATTCGGGACCAACTCAAACCGAAGGAGAGCATCCTCACGGCCAGGCATCGATTTTATACACACCGCCACCCTGAGGGCCAGGAAATCGCAAAGTACGCTGCCGACCTCAGGGGGCCGGCAGGACCGTGTGAATTCGGCGCATCCCTTGCTGATGCGTTGCGGGACGTCTCGTAATTGGCATCGGTCATGAGGCCCTTCTTCACAGGCTACTGTCTGCCGAAACCTCCGTCACTCTGCAGAAAGCCATCAGCATCAGCCAGGCATTCATGACCTCAAGCTGTAGCTCCAAGCAGATGATGATTCACTCTCAGGACTCAAACCTGGCAAGTACTGTAAATAGAATGGCGCCTTTCAAAGGCAGAACTGTTGAACGTGAATCTGTCCAGGGCAGAGCTCAGAGTCCGCCGAGGGGTGCAAACGTAAGTCGAGTAGCACCATGCTGGCGTTGCGGAGGTAATCACAGGGCTCATCAGTGTCGGTTCAGAGACTATGTGTGCAAAGGCTGTATGCAGCACAAAGGGCCACCTCCAGCAAATGTGCAAAAGGGCTGTGACTCACCACATGGAAGAGGAGTCAGCAGATGGCTGTGAATCCAGCGCGGATTACGAGGAGATGGCTAGAGAGGCAGTTCAGTCCCATGACGAAGTGTATGGAGTATATACCTGCACCACAGATTGTCCTCCAGTGATAATGGAAGTCGAGATAAATGGCGTTCCAGTCTTCATGGCAGTGGACACGGGGGCGAGTCAGTCAGTAATGAGCCAGGAAGCCTTTGAGAGGCTATAGAACGATCAAGCTGAATGACCCAAGCTGGTCCCGGTTCAGGCAAAGCTGTGCACCTACACCAAGGAACTGATATCAGTTGTTGGTAGTGCGGATGCCAGTGTATCCCATGATGGCGCGGTGGACAATTTACCATTGTGGATTGTTTCAGGTGAGGGACCAACGCTACTTGGAAGAAGATGGTGGGGAAGATTCATTTGAACTGGGAAGACTTCATCCCTCTAGCGATTGACGTCCCCGTGCTCAAAGGCAGAGCAAGCCCCCACCTTCGGTTGGACCAGGCACCGGAGAGCAGATCCGCACAGCCCCCGAGGCACAGATCATCACGACTGTGTGGCGATGATCCGGCCGAGACGACCCGAACACACCTTCCCGGTTTCAGTGGCAGGACTCCTGGGGAGGAAGATTGGATCCGAGAGCTTCAGTGGCAGAACCCCTGGGAAAGAAGATCGCGGCAGTCGACATCATGGACAGGGAAAAGATGGCATCCAAACCACGAGGTGCAGCGCTAATGGAGCAACGGCATGTGGTCCCACGCAAGGGTAAAAGTAGTAAGGCCATTTTAAAGGAGGCAAGCAACCTGCCATTTTTGAATGAACCGCTTGAAATTGGTTACCAATGTAAAAGTCCAGCTGTAATGAGCAAAATGTTGTTGAGCGATGTCGGGAGCAAATTCTAATCAGCCAATGTAGCGGGTGAACACCTAACGGCCGTATATAGGTCCAGCGGGCTACCCAATGCTGTAGCCTGCATCCCTGGGACCAGAATGATGTATCATAAAGTGTTCCCACAGCTGACAGAAGTAGACAAGCCGCAGAGTAAACGATCCCCGGAGAGCAGAGGCACCAGTAGCGATACCCTGCCTCAGATCGGTTTAACATTGCAGGCACCCGATGGTATGAACCGCCACGGGCCAGAAACAGTAAACTGCACCTATGCTTACAGTCGGCTACCGTCGCCTACCACCTGGGTGGAAAAGGTGCAGCCCACAAACTCATTTGCCACCACGGCAATGCCCAAGAGCAAAGGGTCACCCGCAACGGATTCTCCGAACGGGACCTGGACCAGCCAAGATCCCAAACTAGAGAGTGCTCACAACGGTGCCCTCAAGGAAAGCGAGTCAGCAGTCCCCTGCGAACTCTAGACAAGACGAGGCAGCCCCACCGTCGCTTAGACGAAACACTCACTGGCTCAGACCACTTCCCAGGGAGCAGCAGTGACACTGTGCAAACGAAAAGGACAGGGAGATCACAGACATATCAGCTGTCTTTGGGCCTGCCCGACACTAGGAGTAACAGCAAGAGCCCTGAGCTCCGGCAACTCGAGCAAAAATGAGCTCACCTCACTCACAGACCCACTAGCATGGGGCGCTGCACTGCCACCAGACGACCCGGATCTCATTCGGCCGTGCTGGAACTAAGCTGTCCTTGTGAACCTGTACTGATATACCTGTACTGATCATGTAAATGTATCACACAAAAAGAAACGCAACTGTAATCCACCCAACAAATGTACCAAGATGTAAATGTAAAACCCAGGTGATGAACTTGAATGCAACTTGCATGTAACGGGCCATTAGCATGATCTCTGTGTAGGGGTGGGGGAGGGGGGGCGGTGGGGAGAATGGGGTAGTCATGGACTCACAACCAGAAACCACTGGGACCTCCACTGACAACAAATCTCGCTACCAACCCTCCAGTGGTCAACCAGGAAGAGCAAAGCCCAGGTCACTGTCAATGTACGGGTCAATTTGCATTAAAGACTTGGGGGAGAAGTGATGTCATGTAAGTAGACCACGTATACTAACTGTATAGTCACATAAGGTGTGCCGGCAGGTGGGAGACCTGAGGGTCAGCTGTATAGTTGTGCAGGGCCCAGTATAAAAGGCTACCCACCATGCTTGTGCCTCACTCTGGAGTTACAATAAATGGGACTAAGGTCACAACAGCTCAAGTACAATACTAGACCTCGTGGAGTCATTCATAAGAGTATTAAAGACACAACATATAGCAGGCGGCCAATCTGCAACCACCCGTTTTGCTCCTCCACCAAAGTTAAATCTCACCCCCCCCCCCACCCCGCCCAGGCCCATGGTTTTGCCCAAAATCCAGAATAGGATCAACTGAAGAGAGATCCTGCAGTGTCAGCAGACGCAGAGTGCCCAATTTCCCAGCTAGGCCGATAATGTAATGGTTCACTCTCAGTCTCTCTGACAACATCTATTTGGTTGTTTATTTGATAAACAACCTAGAGGACAAATTTCAAAATCTTTATTCAGGTAAAATGCATATAAAGCATTTTTAAAACAGAGACGAGGTAATCTTGACTTTGAGCGACAGTTTAAAATGGCCGCCCATTTTATATCCCTTCTGATTTTTATTTCCATTGTCTTCAGTGCTAGAAAAAAACAAGGACCATTCCTCAGTGCTATTAAAGTATAGGATTGTCCCAGCACAGCTAAACCAGACCCACATTTGTCCTATGCTGTTATTGTATCCTCCACACGCTGGAATATGCTCTTCCCCAGCCCTCTCCTACCCACCACAAGCTGGAGTTTGTGGGGTCACTGGGAAGGCACCTAATTAGCAGGGGGAAGACAAGCAGAAGTGCCATTACAGACACATCTCTGGCGCTAACCTACCTTACATGGTCAGAAACTCCGACACCTGCCTGCCATGGAGGGAAAGGTGCTCATGTTCCCTGTCTTCCTCAGTTCCATGTGTATGAGGGACAAACTGAAAAATCTGTTTTAAAAGGGCCCTGTCACCAGAGTCCTGGCATGTACTCCACCCATGATTCCACTTTTACTCATCTGTAGGCCAGCGCATCTCAAATCAGCATTCAATACTCCAGGTGGGCAAAACTGTGACCCACCAGTTGGGTCTGGACTGCAAAGATATTCCCGGTCCCAATTGAGCCAGTGGAGTGGGAACTCTTGGTGTAGGGGTCCCTCACCTCGTTCCACCCCCATTGACAACATTTGCAGTTTAAGGGGTGGGGGAGGTACTGTTGTATATTATACAAAGAATTACAGATGGCAAGGGAATGCTTGTGGCAAATAGGAAAAATAATCTGTCCCAACATCTCTTTCATGGATTCCAAGTAAATGGTAAAGGGTAAAGGGTGGCTTGTTTAAAAGCTAAATATAAATAGCTCAGGAACAATGGAGCTTTTCATTCTCAGCAGATACGTCTATCAGGTCAGTCAGAAATATCAACCAATTGGTAGGATAGACGCTGCTTAGTATTTGACTGCGAGCAAAGTGCACCATTTATTTGACAGTAACCCTTTCTACTTTGCAGTCATGTTCCATAATTTTTTATAGTGCTATTTGCAAAGAAAAAAAGTGTTCCAAAAAATGTGGTGCTCACAGGTAGAGCTTCTAAAGTAAACTATTTGATTGGCCTTGTGCTCACAGTTAATGGCAGGTACCTGGGGTCTGAAAATGTTCAATGCTTTGTAGTAATACATGGGATAGAAACGCCTAGTGGGACCTGCGTTTTATTTCAGATCACCTTTCTTTTATTGAGACATTGCAAAAATGCTTCTTGTTTTTGAATTGATTTTTGAAGCATCAATTGATGGAGTAAATAGGGAGAAACTGTTTCCACTGGCAGGAGGGACAGTAACCAGAGTGCACAGATTTAAGATAATTGGCAAAAGAACCAGAGGGGAGTTGAGGAGACATTTTTTTATGCAACGAGTTGTTGTGATCTGGAATGCGCTGCCTGAAAGGGCGGTGGAAACAGATTCAATAATAATTTTTAAAAAGGAATAGGATAAATACTTGAAAAGGAACAATGTGCAGGGCTATGTGGAAAGAATAGGGGGGAGTGCAACTAATTGGATAGCTCTTTCAAAGAGCCGGCACAGGCACGATGGGCCGAATAGCTCCTGCTGTGCTGTGTGATTTTATGATATAAAGGTTAGGAAGGGGACCAGTTATAATAATTGAGTGCTGATGGATTAAGGACCTACCTGATTGATGAACTACTGCAGTGCTTGATTGTATTATATTCAGTAGCAGATAGGTGGAGTTAGCACACTAACCTTTCACCTTTGGGAACTGGGTTTCTATCCTAAATATTTCCTCTCTTCTAAATAAAATAAATCTGAATACCTTGAACTTATTTCTAATAGGTACACGCCCACAACACAAATCTGCCCATATCTAGAAATGCCAACCATGAACTATTTAAGCTTTTCGATCACTTGTCAGCATTTCATAGCTAAAGTCAGCTTTTATCAACGGGGTTGAACTTGGTCGGTATTAACCACTCAGATAATTTGGGAGGTGAGACTGGAGCCCGTCATAAGCAGATAGGTTAGATGGCAGGACTGCAACTAGTCAGACATTACCTGCAAGTATTGCTGGCTCCACACAAACACAAGACAGAAATATTGAGGCCGAGAAATTGGATATTGATTAAAAACCTGCTGGTACCATTGCAGGCTGCAGTACTGGCAGGACAGGTAAATTAGTGCTGGTGGTTAATTAACATTAGCCCAGCGCTAAACTAGTGAGGTTTGTTCTGGCAGGAGGTCCCAATGTACCGTGGCCATAACATCATTGCAGTAAGGACAGCCCGCTCTAAAAACAAGGCTGTCATTTCAGAAAGCAGTTTGTTCCCTTAAAGGGGAACCAGCCTGCTGAAATGAAACAAAATTATGTAAAAAAAGGCAGTTTTTAGCACTTACACCTCAACTGCCTTCTAAAAACAAATTAACATTGAAAAGAATTCCCAAATGGGAGTTATTATGGGCCCAAGTTTCCACATGATTTGCACCTGATTTTTAGGAGCAACTGGTGGAGAACGGACTGTCTTAGAAATCGCAATTCTCCACATTTTTTTTCTGCAGTTCTAGTCAGGTAGAACAGTTCTACTTTGGAACAGAATTTTTTCTTCAAAAGGGGGCGTGTTCGGCCACTGATGCCTGATTTCAAAGTTTCCACAGTGAAAACGTACTCCAAACTAAGTTAGAATGGAGCAAGTGAAGATTTTTGTAGAACTGAAAAAACCTGTTCTACACATTAAAAAATCAGGCGCAGGTTACAAATTAGGCGTCCAGAACGAGGTGGGGGGGCGGGGGGGGGGGAAGGGAAGTCATTAAATTCTACAATAAATCCTTATTTATATTTCTACAAATATTATACAAATAAATCCAACCTGAATAAACATTTATAAGCAAAGAAAAGATTAAATAAACCATCTTCCTACCTGTGTGAAAGTGCTTCAGGCACAGAGAATGCTGTAGGAAACCTGAGGCACCCGTTCTTCCCGCGGGGGGGGAGAGGAGGCGCCCGTTCTTCCCGCGGGGGGGGGAGGGGAGGCGCCCGTTCTTCCCGCGGGGGGGAGGGGAGGAGGCGCCCGTTCTACCCGCGGGGGGGAGAGGAGGCGCCCGTTCTTTCCCGCGGGGGGGGGAGGAGGCGCTCGTTCTTTCCCGCGGGGGGGGGAGGAGGCGCTCGTTCTTTCCCGCGGGGGGGGGGAGGAGGCGCTCGTTCTTTCCCGCGGGGGGGGGGAGGAGGCGCTCGTTCTTCCCGCGGGGGGGGGGAGGAGGCGCTCGTTCTTCCCGCGGGGGGGGGGAGGAGGCGCCCGTTCTTTCCCGCGGGGGAGGGGGGGGAGGCGCCCGTTCTTTCCCGCGGGGGGGGAGAGGAGGCGCTCGTTCTTTCCCGCGGGGGGGGGAGGAGGCGCTCGTTCTTTCCCGCGGGGGGGGGAGGAGGCGCCCGTTCTTTCCCGCGGGGGGGGGGAGGAGGCGCCCGTTCTTCCCGCGGGGGGGGGGAGGAGGCGCTCGTTCTACCCGCGGGGGGGGGGAGGAGGCGCCCGTTCTTTCCCGCGGGGGGGGGGAGGAGGCGCCCGTTCTTCCCGCGGGGGGGGGGAGGAGGCGCTCGTTCTTCCCGCGGGGGGGAGAGGAGGCGCTCGTTCTTCCCGCGGGGGGGGGAGGAGGCGCTCGTTCTTCCCGCGGGGGGGGAGAGGAGGCGCTCGTTCTTTCCCGCGGGGGGGAGGGGAGGAGGCGCTCGTTCTTTCCCGCGGGGGGGGAGAGGAGGCGCTCGTTCTTTCCCGCGGGGGGGGGGAGGAGGCGCTCGTTCTTCCCGCGGGGGGGGGAGGAGGCGCCCGTTCTACCCGCGGGGGGGGGGAGGAGGCGCTCGTTCTACCCGCGGGGTGGAGGAGGCGCCCGTTCTACCCGCGGGGGGGGAGGAGGCGCCCGTTCTTCCCGCGGGGGGGGGGAGGAGGCGCCCGTTCTTTCCCGCGGGGGGGGGGAGGAGGCGCCCGTTCTACCCGCGGGGGGGGAGGAGGCGCCCGTTCTTCCCGCGGGGGGGGGGAGGAGGCGCCCGTTCTACCCGCGGGGGGGGAGGAGGCGCCCGTTCTACCCGCGGGGGGGGGGAGGAGGCGCCCGTTCTTTCCCGCGGGGGGGGGGAGGAGGCGCCCGTTCTTTCCCGCGGGGGGGGGGAGGAGGCGCTCGTTCTACCCGCGGGGGGGGGGAGGAGGCGCCCGTTCTACCCGCGGGGGGGGGGAGGAGGCGCCCGTTCTTTCCCGCGGGGGGGGGGAGGAGGCGCCCGTTCTACCCGCGGGGGGGGGGAGGAGGCGCCCGTTCTTTCCCGCGGGGGGGGGGAGGAGGCGCCCGTTCTACCCGCGGGGGGGGAGAGGAGGCGCCCGTTCTTTCCCGCGGGGGGGGGGAGGAGGCGCCCGTTCTTTCCCGCGGGGGGGGGGGAGGAGGCGCCCGTTCTTTCCCGCGGGGGGGGGGAGGAGGCGCCCGTTCTTTCCCGCGGGGGGGGAGAGGAGGCGCCCGTTCTACCCGCGGGGGGGGGGAGGAGGCGCCCGTTCTTCCCGCGGGGGGGAGGGGAGGAGGCGCTCGTTCTTTCCCGCGGGGGGGGGGAGGAGGCGCCCGTTCTTTCCCGCGGGGGGGGAGAGGAGGAGGCGCTCGTTCTTTCCCGCGGGGGGGGAGAGGAGGCGCTCGTTCTGTCCCGCGGGGGGGGAGAGGAGGCGCTCGTTCTACCCGCGGGGGGGGAGGAGGCGCCCGTTCTACCCGCGGGGGGGGGGAGGAGGCGCTCGTTCTGTCCCGCGGGGGGGGAGGAGGCGCTCGTTCTTTCCCGCGGGGGGGGGGAGGAGGCGCCCGTTCTACCCGCGGGGGGGGGGAGGAGGCGCCCGTTCTTCCCGCGGGGGGGGGGAGGAGGCGCTCGTTCTTTCCCGCGGGGGGGGAGAGGAGGCGCTCGTTCTTTCCCGCGGGGGGGGGAGGAGGCGCCCGTTCTTCCCGCGGGGGGGGGGAGGAGGCGCTCGTTCTTCCCGCGGGGGGGGGGAGGAGGCGCTCGTTCTTTCCCGCGGGGGGGGAGAGGAGGCGCTCGTTCTTTCCCGCGGGGGGGGGGAGGAGGCGCTCGTTCTTCCCGCGGGGGGGGGAGGAGGCGCTCGTTCTTTCCCGCGGGGGGGGAGAGGAGGCGCTCGTTCTTTCCCGCGGGGGGGGGAGGAGGCGCTCGTTCTTCCCGCGGGGGGGGGGAGGAGGCGCCCGTTCTTCCCGCGGGGGGGGAGGAGGTGCCCGTTCTTCCCGCGGGGGGGGAGGAGTGCCCGTTCTTCCCGCGGGGGGGGAGGAGGTGCCCGTTCTTCCCGCGGGGGGGGGGGGGGGAGGAGGTGCCCGTTCTTCCCGCGGGGGGGGAGGAGGTGCCCGTTCTTTCCCGGGGGGGGGGGAGGAGGCGCTCGTTCTTTCCCGCGGGGGGGGAGAGGAGGCGCTCGTTCTTTCCCGCGGGGGGGGGGAGGAGGCGCCCGGTCTTTCCCGCGGGGGGGGGGAGGAGGCGCCCGTTCTTTCCCGCGGGGGGGGGGAGGAGGCGCCCGTTCTTTCCCGCGGGGGGGGGGAGGAGGCGCCCGTTCTTTCCCGCGGGGGGGGGGAGGAGGCGCTCGTTCTACCCGCGGGGGGGGAGAGGAGGCGCCCGTTCTTTCCCGCGGGGGGGGGGAGGAGGCGCCCGTTCTTTCCCGCGGGGGGGGGGAGGAGGCGCCCGTTCTTTCCCGCGGGGGGGGAGAGGAGGCGCCCGTTCTTCCCGCGGGGGGGGGAGGAGGCGCTCGTTCTACCCGCGGGGGGGGGGAGGAGGCGCTCGTTCTTCCCGCGGGGGGGGAGAGGAGGCGCCCGTTCTTCCCGCGGGGGGGGGAGGAGGCGCTCGTTCTTCCCGCGGGGGGGGGGAGGAGGCGCTCGTTCTTTCCCGCGGGGGGGGGGAGGAGGCGCCCGTTCTTTCCCGCGGGGGGGGGGAGGAGGCGCCCGTTCTTTCCCGCGGGGGGGGGGAGGAGGCGCCCGTTCTTTCCCGCGGGGGGGGGGAGGAGGCGCTCGTTCTTTCCCGCGGGGGGGGGGAGGAGGCGCCCGTTCTTTCCCGCGGGGGGGGGGAGGAGGCGCTCGTTCTTTCCCGCGGGGGGGGAGAGGAGGCGCCCGTTCTACCCGCGGGGGGGGGGAGGAGGCGCTCGTTCTTTCCCGCGGGGGGGGGAGAGGAGGCGCCCGTTCTACCCGCGGGGGGGGTAGGAGGCGCTCGTTCTTTCCCGCGGGGGGGGAGAGGAGGCGCCCGTTCTACCCGCGGGGGGGGAGAGGAGGCGCCCGTTCTACCCGCGGGGGGGGAGAGGAGGCGCCCGTTCTACCCGCGGGGGAGGGGAGGAGGCGCCCGTTCTACCCGCGGGGGGGGGAGGAGGCGCCCGTTCTTCCCGCGGGGGGGGGGAGGAGGCGCTCGTTCTGTCCCGCGGGGGGGAGAGGAGGCGCCCGTTCTGTCCCGCGGGGGGGGGGGAGGAGGCGCTCGTTCTTTCCCGCGGGGGGGGGGAGGAGGCGCTCGTTCTTTCCCGCGGGGGGGGGGAGGAGGCGCTCGTTCTTTCCCACGGGGGGGGGGGGAGGAGGCGCTCGTTCTTTCCCACGGGGGGGGGGGGAGGAGGCGCTCGTTCTTTCCCGCGGGGGGGGAGAGGAGGCGCCCGTTCTGTCCCGCGGGGGGGGGGGAGGAGGCGCTCGTTCTTTCCCGCGGGGGGGGAGAGGAGGCGCCCGTTCTGTCCCGCGGGGGGGGGGAGGAGGCGCCCGTTCTGTCCCGCGGTGGGGGGGAGGAGGCGCCCGTTCTGTCCCGCGGGGGGGGGGAGGAGGCGCCCGTTCTACCCGCGGGGGGGGGGAGGAGGCGCCCGTTCTTTCCCGCGGGGGGGAGGGGAGGAGGCGCTCGTTCTTTCCCACGGGGGGGGGGAGGAGGCGCTCGTTCTTTCCCGCGGGGGGGGGGAGGAGGCGCCCGTTCTTCCCGCGGGGGGGGGGAGGAGGCGCTCGTTCTTTCCCGCGGGGGGGGGGAGGAGGCGCCCGTTCTTCCCGCGGGGGGGGGAGGAGGCGCCCGTTCTTCCCGCGGGGGGGGGGAGGAGGCGCTCGTTCTTCCCGCGGGGGGGGGAGGAGGCGCCCGTTCTTCCCGCGGGGGGGGGGAGGAGGCGCTCGTTCTTTCCCGCGGGGGGGGAGAGGAGGCGCTCGTTCTTTCCCGCGGGGGGGGGAGGAGGCGCCCGTTCTTCCCGCGGGGGGGGGGAGGAGGCGCTCGTTCTTTCCCGCGGGGGGGGGGAGGAGGCGCTCGTTCTTCCCGCGGGGGGGGGGAGGAGGCGCCCGTTCTTCCCGCGGGGGGGGAGGAGGTGCCCGTTCTTCCCGCGGGGGGGGGGGGGGGAGGAGGTGCCCGTTCTTCCCGCGGGGGGGGAGGAGGTGCCCGTTCTTCCCGCGGGGGGGGGGAGGAGGTGCCCGTTCTTCCCGCGGGGGGGGAGGAGGTGCCCGTTCTTCCCGCGGGGGGGGAGGAGGTGCCCGTTCTTCCCGCGGGGGGGGAGGAGGTGCCCGTTCTTCCCGCGGGGGGGGGGGGGGGAGGAGGTGCCCGTTCTTCCCGCGGGGGGGGAGGAGGCGCCCGTTCTTCCCGCGGGGGGGGGAGGAGGTGCCCGTTCTTCCCGCGGGGGGGGAGGAGGTGCCCGTTCTTCCCGCGGGGGGGGGGGGGGGAGGAGGTGCCCGTTCTTCCCGCGGGGGGGGGGGGGGGAGGAGGTGCCCGTTCTTCCCGCGGGGGGGGAGGAGGTGCCCGTTCTTCCCGCGGGGGGGGAGGAGGTGCCCGTTCTTCCCGCGGGGGGGGGGTGGGGGGAGAGGAGGCGCCCGTTCTTCCCGCGGGGGGGGAGGAGGTGCCCGTTCTTCCCGCGGGGGGCGGGGGGGTGATGGAGGAAGTGCCCGTTCTTCCCGCGGGGGGGGGAGAAGGTGCCCGTTCTTCCTGCGGGGGGGGGGAGGAGGTGCCCGTTCTTCCCGCGGTAGCGGGGGGAGGCGCCCGTTCTTCCTGCGGGGGGAGGGGGGAGGTGGGAGGGGAGAGGAGGTGCCCGTTCTTTCCCACGGGGGGTGGGAGGAGACAGTGAGAAGGCTGCAAGTGCTAATGTGCTTTTATTAAAAAAATGTTCAAAAATTAAACAGCTACAAAGAACTACAAAAATGGCCGAGTGCCAATGTTTTTTTCACACTGAGCATGCGCGAACGCTCCAAGGCGCACACGCAGCGTTGCCGGCAGGAAAAAAACTAATTTAAATAGTATCCGCCCCCTCCCACTTAGAAAATCGGCGCGAGTGTAGGCTCCGCCCCCCTGGGCGCCGCGCCAGGCAGACAAGGAGCTGCAGAACGCTCCAGAATCGCGATTTTTTTTTTTAGGCGCCGTTTTAGGCGCGAAAAACGGCGCCCAGCTCGGAGGGGTGCCCGTTTTTTATCGTGTGGAAACTTGGGCCCTATATATGGAGAAAGAGTCAGACTGAAGACTGTGAGCTCAAAGTAAACTGTGACCGTAGTCTTTTATTGCAGGTCTCCAGAGTGCCTCTCTGTGAGGCCTCCTTAAATACCTGTGCTCCCAAGGGATTATGGGATCCCTTGGAACTCCAGGGGATGAGCCCTTTGGTGGCTGTACAGAGTAAATACAAGTTTACATATACAATAACACTCCCTCCCCCTTCAAAAGTCAATAGTGTAACTATTTACAATGTGAGTCGATCTGCGGCCCTTCTTGACCTGGTTGAATGTCTCGGTGTGAAAGCTGGTATTGTTGGATCATTTGTTGGGCCGTCGCTGGGCTGCTGTGCAGCTGGCCTTGCTGGGCTGCCTGGTGTGTTGGGTCCTGCTGGGCTGCTATGGATGATGGGTTCTGCTTCGTGGTCAACCACGAATGTGCAAAGTTAATGTGCAAAGTTAAAGCACATGGGATTGGGGGTAATGTACTGACATGGATTGAGAACTGGTTGTCAGACAGGAAGCAAAGAGTAGGAGTAAATGGGTACTTTTCAGAATGGCAGGCAGTGACTAGTACCGCAAGGTTCTGTGCTGGGGCCCCAGCTGTTTACACTGTACATTAATGATTTAGACGAGGGAATTAAATGTAGTATCTCCAAATTTGCGGCTGACACTAAGTTGGGTGGCAGTGTGAGCTGCGAGGAGGATGCTATGCGGCTGCAGAGTGACTTGGATAGGTTAGGTGAGTGGGCAAATGCATGGCAGATGAAGTATAATGTGGATAAATGTGAGGTTATCCACTTTGGTGGTAAAAACAGAGAGACAGACTATTATCTGAATGGTGACAGATTAGGAAAAGGGGAGGTGCAACGAGACCTGGGTGTCATGGTACATCAGTCATTGAAGGTTGGCATGCAGGTGCAGCAGGCGGTTAAGAAAGCAAATGGCATGTTGGCCTTCATAGCGAGGGGATTTGAGTACAGGGGCAGGGAGGTGTTGCTACAGTTGTACAGGGCCTTGGTGAGGCCACACCTGGAGCATTGTCTACAGTTTTGGTCTCCTAACTTGAGGAAGGACATTCTTGCTATTGAGGGAGTGCAGCGAAGGTTCACCAGACTGATTCCCGGGATGGTGGGACTGACCTATCAAGAAAGACTGGATCAACTGGGCTTGTATTCACTGGAGTTCAGAAGAATGAGAGGGGATCTCATAGAAATGTTTAAAATTCTAACGGGTTTAGACAGGTTAGATGCAGGAAGAATGTTCCCAATGTTGGGGAAGTCCAGAACCAGGGGTCACAGTCTAAGGATAAGGGGTAAGCCATTTAGGACCGAGATGAGGAGAAACTTCTTTACCCAGAGAGTGGTGAACCTGTGGAATTCTCTACCACAGAAAGTTGTTGAGGCCAATTCACTAAATATATTCAAAAGGGAGTTAGATGAAGTCCTTACTACTCGGGGGATCAAGGGGTATGGCGAGAAAGCAGGAAGGGGATTCAGCCATGAACTCATTGAATGGTGGTGCAGGCTCGAAGGGCCGAATGGCCTACTCCTGCACCTATTTTCTATGTTTCTATGTTTCAACCGTGGTGTCGCTTGCCACTGGTGAGTATGTTGGGGGATCAAAAAAGATAGGGTCCAAGGTGGGTTGCTCAGGATAATCCATGAGTCTGAGTTTGATTTGGTCCAAGTGTTTCCAGTGAATGAGTCCATTTCAAAGTTTGACCCGAAACGCCTTGCTCCCCTCTTTGGCCACGACAGTGCCAGAAAGCCACTTGGGACCTTGTCCATAATTCAATACAAATACAGTATCATTGATTTCAATCTCGCGTGACACATTTGCGCTATCATGGTATGCACTTTGTTGAAGCTGACTGCTCTCTACCTGTTCATGTAGATCAGGGTGAACTAACGAGAGCCTTGTCTTAAGTGCTTTTTTCATGAGCAGTTCAACAGGCGGGATCCCAGTGAGCGAGTGAGGTCTCGTGCGGTAGCTAGGCAGGATTCGGGATAGGCGAGTATGCAATGAGCCTTCGGTTACCCTCTTCAAGCCTTGCTTGATGGTTTGCACAGCTCTCTCTGCCTGACCATTGGACGCTGGTTTAAACGGGGCAGATGTGATATGTTTGATCCCGTTACGGGTCATGAATTCTTTGAACTCAGCACTGGTAAAACATGGCCCATTGTCGCTCACCAGGACATCGGGTAAGCTGTCAGTGGCAAACATGGCCTGCAGGCTTTCAGTAGTGCAGCGGATGTGCTAGCCAACATTATCTCACATTCAATCCGTTTGGAATATGCGTCTACAACCACAAGGAATATTTTACCCAAGAACGGGCCTGCATAGTCGACGTGTACCTTAGACCACGGTTTGGAGGGCCAAGACCATAAACTTAGCGGCACCTCCCTGGGTACATTGCTTAACTGCGAGCATGTATTACATCTGTGAACGCAGGACTCTAAGTCCGCATCGATACCGGGCCACCACACGTGGGATCTGGCTATTGCTTTCATCATTACGATGCCTGGGTGGTTACTGTGGAGGTCATTGATGAAGGTTTCTCTGCCCTTCTTGGGAATCACTACTCGATTGCCCCACAGAAGGCAGTCTGCTTGTATAGAGACATTTCATCTTTGCGTCACTGGAACAGCTTTATCCCTTCCTGCATTTCCACTGGGACACTGGTCCAGCTCCCGTGAAGCACACAGCTTTTGACTAGAGACAATAAGGGGTCCTGGCTTGTCCAGGTTTTGATCTGCCGGGCAGTGACAGGTGATTGCTCACTCTCAAATGCTTCCAAAACCATGGCTAGATCGGCAGGCTGTGCTATTTCCACCCCCGTGGTGGGCAATGGCAGCCTACTGAGAGCATTGGCGCAGTTTTCTGTGCCTGGCCTGTGGCGGATGGCGTAGTTGTATGCGGACAATGTGAGCGCCCATCTCTGGATGCGGGCCGATGCGTTGGTATTTATCCCTTTACTCTCAGAAAACATGGATATAAATGGCTTATGGTCAGTTTCCAATTCGAATTTTAGCCTATTGATGAATTTTCTTTACACCGTAGACACACGCTAACGTTTCTTTCTCAATCATGCTGTAGGCTCTCTCAGCCTTAGACAGACTCCTGGATGCATTTTCCTGAAATCATTAGCTTGTTGCAATAGACACCCGATGCCATATGACGACGCATCACATGCTAGTACCAAATGCTTACATGGATCATACAACACAAGCAATTTGTTTGAGCAGAACAATTTTCTCGCTTTTACAAAGGCATTTTCTTGGCATTTGTCCCATACCCATTCATCCCCTTTTTGTAGTAAGACATACAGGGGTTCTAACAGTGTCCTGAGACCCGGTAAGAGGTTACCAAAGTAGTTCAAGAGTCCCAGAAACGACCACAGCTCCGTCATGTTCTGTGGCCTCGGTGCGTTCTCAATTGCCTCCATCTTCGTGTTGGTGGGCCTGATGCCGTCCGCCGCAATCCTCCTTCCCAAGAACTCCACTTCAGGCACCAGGAAAACGCACTTAGAGCGTTTTAACCTGAGCCCCATGTGGTTGAGTCGACTAAGAACCTCCTCCAGGTGCTGCAGATGCTCGACTGTGTTCCGACCTGTGACCAAGATGTCGTCCTCGAAGACCACGGTATTGGGGATCGACTTTAGTAAGCTTTCCATGTTTCTCTGGAATATCGCCGCCGCTGATCGGATTCCAAACGGGCATCTGTTATAAACAAAAAGACCTTTGTGCATGTTGATGCAGGTGAGGGCCTTCGATGATTCCTCCAGTTCCTGTGTCATGTAGGCTGAAGTCAGATCCAGCTTCATGAACGTCTTTCCTCCCGCCAGCGTTGCAAAGAGGCCGTCGTTCTTTGGTAGTGGGTATTGGTCGTAAAGGGAGAAACGATTGATAGTTACTTTGTAATCGCCACAGATTCTGACGGTGCCGCCTCCCTTGAGGACCGGGACGTTAGGACTGGCCCACTTGTTGAACTCGATCGGTGAAATGATGCCCTCTCTTTGCAGCTGGTCTAGCTCGATCTCTACCCTTTCTCTCATCATGTACGGTACTGCTCTCGCCTTGTGATGGATGGATCGCGCTCCTGGAATTAGGTGGATCTGCCCTTTTGCTCCTTGGAATTTCCCGATGCCTGGTTCGAACAGCGAAGGGAATTTGTTTAAGACCTGGGAACACGAAGTGTCGTCAGTGGGCGATAACGCTCGGACTTCGTCCCAATTCCAGCGTATCTTTCCCAGCCAGCTCCTGCCGAGCAGCGTGGGACCATTGCCCGGTACCATCCAGAGTGGTAGCTTGTGCACTGCTCCATCATAGGAGACCTTTACGGTAGCACTGCCGATTACAGGTATCAGTTCTTTTGTGTAAGTTCTTTGTTTCGTGCGAACTGGAGTTAAGACTGACCTTGAGGCCTTGTTGTACCACAATCTTTCGAAAGTCTTTTTGCCCATGCTGGACTGGCTCGCGCCCGTGTCCAGCTCCATTGACACCGGGAGTCCATTTAGTTCAACATTCAGCATTATCGGAGGACAATTCGTGGTGAATGTGTGCACCCCATGTACCTCTGCCTCCTCGGTCTGAGGCTCTTGTTCGTCGTGATCCTCCGTGGATCTGTCCTCCTCTGCAAAATGGTGTTTGCAGTTTTGCAGCTCGGCTGCACACTCATTGGAGGTGCCCCATTGTGCCACAGCCCTTGCAAATGTACCCTTTGAATCGGCATGAATGGAAACGATGATCACCCCCGCAGCGCCAACAAGGTGTTAATGGCCTTGCATTCATCACCCTTGATGGTGGACTCTGAGTCATCTGTGGACGTGCAGCTGCAGGTATGTGTGACCTGCCCTGTACGTTACGATTCGAAAACAACATCATTTTGTTCACAGTATTTGTAGCAGCACTTGTGTGCTGAGAGATTTGCTTCGTATTGTCACTGGTGGCAATGGACGCCTGGGCTATCGCTATGGCCTTACTCAAGGTTGGGGTCTCTACAGTCAAAAGTTTGTGAAGTATGGTTTCGTGGCCAATGCCAAGTACGAAAAAGTCTCTGAGCATGTGCTCCAAATGTCCTTCAAATTCGCAATGTTCTGCAAGGCGTCTTAGCTCGACGACATAACTCGCCACTTCCTGGCCTTCAGACCTTTTCTAAGTGTAGAATCGATACCTTGCCATCAGAACACTTTCCTTCGGGTTCAAATGCTCTTGGACCAGTGTGCACAAATCGTCATATGATTTCTCCATTGGTTTCGCTGGAGTGAGCAGATTCTTCATGAGGCCATACATTGGTGCCCCACAGACGGTGAGGAGGGTCACCCTTCGTTTGGCAGCATTCTCTTCCCTATCTAGCTCGTTGGCCACGAAGTATTGGCCGAGTCGCTCCGCAAAAATTTCCCAATCATCTCCCTCTGAGAATTTTTCCAGAATGCCCACTGTTCTCTGCATCTTTGGGTTTGCTATCTGTATCTCGTCGCCAGTTGTTATGTATGGAGAAAGAGTCAGACTGAACACTGTGAGCTCAAAGTAAAGTCTTTTATTGCAGGTCTCCAGAGTGCCTCTCCAACCTGTGAGGCCTCCTTAAATACCTGTGCTCCCAAGGGATTATGGGATCCTTTGGGACTCCAGGGGATGAGCCCTCTGGTGGCTGTACAGAGTAAATACAAGTTTACATATATAACAACAGTCTTCAGCTCTTAATACTGAATTGCCTTCTGCACCTAATCGAAAATGCTAAAAGTGCTTCAGCACTAACACAAATGGCTCATCAAGCCAGGGAAGGAGCACCCAGGGTCGCGCACACAGCACTCCAGCTTTGTGCAGGGGATCAACACTGCAAGAGAGGACCTCTACCCACAGGGGCCAGGAGCCCTCCAGACCACCGAGGTCGTCACTACCAGCATTGCCGCCTCCACGACCTGGCTCCAGTATCCAAAGAAGCTTCATAACCTCAGACCACTGGTCAATGTCAGTGAATGCATCTTCAAAAGTCGTCTCCTACCAACTATACCACTAGCCTCACAAACTTCTCAGTGCATGATTCCCCACCCTCCCCATTACTCACCTATCAACAATCTACACCAAACATGAGGCACACCTCCTATTTTAAGCTTCACCTCACCACCTTGGAGGAGACAATGCTTGTCATCCTTTGTAAGGGCATGGCTGCCCCATTGGCCAGTGGCAGGACTGAAAGGATAAACGATGTTGGTATCCTAATACCCTATCCTCCTTCTTGCATGCTCCTCTTGCTTTCCCGCCTTCCCGTCACAACAACTCCATCCTTGCACCTTCCTCATTTCACACACCCAGAAAGTATAGCCTGCCCAGCCAGTGGGTGACCAAGAGGAGGGACAGGAGAGTGAAGAAGAAGAATAGGAAATCGATTTCACACTCTCAGCCACCAACTCCTCAAGGTCGACCAGCAAGGCCATTTGCAGTGTACCCCACTGAAAGTCAGCAGCCATCCACCAGCCATGCTGCAGCCACTGGATTAGCACTGCGTGACATCAGTAGGATAGGCAAAAGCATACACCAGACAGTCACTAAGGGAATGCATAAGCGTGATGAGTAGAATTCTTGATGTCATATTGGATGGATAGATGTATAAAGTTAGATTGGAAAGTTAAATTTGTGGTGAATTTTATTTCAACATTGTGGCCAAGAATGCTGTGATGTTCATTAACAGAGGGAAGGTAAGGTGTGGGACTAATGTTGGAATGGGAAGTGGCGTTGTGGTCACTAGGACCGCAGGCGGATGATTCCATCCTGGATATCCCGGCCAGAAAGAGGCTGTCTGGGTTACATCCTTCCTTCTACTTCCTCCTCTTCTGCATCTTCCTCTTCTCTCTGCGAGCGGATGCTGTAAATCTGAAATAACAGCACAAAATGCTGCAAATACTCAGCAGGTCAGGCAACATTGCGACCTGAGCCGTGAACTCTGTTTCTCTCTCCACGGATGCTGCCTGACCTGCTGAGTATTCTGTGCATTTTCTGTCTTCTCAGAAGCCTTCCTTTATCATCCGAGGAATTGGAAGCATCTAGCAGCACTCCCTGCACACTGAAAAAAACTTTTACCTGTAGTGCATCAAGCCACTACTTCAATTTTAAAAAATCCAGTTAAATGCTTAAATTCAAACCTACTTCAAAGATTTGTGTCTCTCTTTAAGAAGTGCTGTCACATCTCTGTCAGTCTGCTGCACGCTCGCTTTTCATGGTACACGTAGGACCCAGTGCTAAGGTCAACGTTTGCAGAGTGTGATGTTAAGTCGGCGTTGTATGCCGACTGCCATCACTCTCTGCCAATTTGCATAAGGCCCTCACCAAATGGCAGCCATGGAGTCCTGTGCTAGAGAAGGACGCCATTTTTCAACAGGATTCCAGCTCTAACAGAGGGTGATAAGGTACGAAATTTCTAGGCCTCAAATTTAATTTATGGTTTTTGAGAGTGCCGGTTACACGTGTTTATTAATGTTTGTCCCCAAAGAAGTTACATATAACAAGCAAGCTGTTAAAACGACAACAACAACAACAACAAGTTGTATTTATATAGTGCCTTTAATGTAGAAACATTTCCCAAGATGCTTCACAGGAGTATTATGAGATTTTAAAAAAATTCACACTGGGCTCATAAGTAGAAATTATCGCAGGTGACCAAAAGCTTGGTCAAAAAGGTAGGTTTTAAGGAGCGTCTTGAAGGAGGAAAGGGAGGTAGAGAGGCGGAGGAGTTTAGGCAGGGAGTTCCACAGCTTGGGGCCCAGGCAGCTGAAGGCATGGCCACCAGTGGTTGAGCGATTATAATCAGGGATGCTCAAGAGGGCAGAATTAGAGGTATGCAGACATTTTGGGGGGTTGTGGGGCTGGAGGAGATTACAGAGATAGGGAGGGGTGAGGCCATGGAGGGATTTGAAAATAAGGATGAGAATTATGAAATCGAGGTGTTGATTAACCAATATAAATCAGCGAGCACAGGGGGGATGGGTGAGCGGGACTTGTACGAGTTAGGACACAGGCAGCCGAATTTTGGATCACCTCTAGTTTATGTAGGGTAGAATGTGGGAGGCCAGCCAGGAGTGTAATTGGAATAGTCAAGTCTAGCGGTAACAAAGGCTTAAGCAACGGATGAGCTGAGGCAAGGGCGGAGACGGGCAATGTTGCGGAGGTGGAAATAGGCGGTCTTAGTTATGCTGCGGATATATGGTTGAAAACTCATTTCAGGGTCAAAAAAGCCAATCTAACACTTTAAATTTTTTTCCCTCAGAAGAAACTTTCTGGGTCATATCTGGCTGTATTCCTGTGTGAGTTTATTTTCTTCAATACTGGTTATCGCTGGTTGCTTTATTTGGTAGTGCCAGTGTACTTTTGTAATTGTCAAGGTTTGCAAATAAAATAAGATTGGAGTGATTATGCATTTTACTTAAATAAAAAAAATATTCCTGTGATTCACATTCAGAGTTACAATAGGTTCCACAATGCCATAAATGCAGCAATTCAGCTGTTAAAAATCAAAATCATAGAAAATAATTCTCATGCCCTTCGGCATTCACAACCCCTTCAGTTATTTCGAAATCACATTAATTTTATCTGCACAGAGAAGATCAGATCAAACCACGAGAAGAATGTTCTGGAGCAAACTGACCTCTATTGTCTTCACAGCCGGTTTTAATTCGCAGATGGATAAATAAATTTGGGGGGAATTTCCCCACCCCAATTTCGCCCTTACCTCCTGAAAGTAGCAGCTTGAACTGGGCTACTGTTCCATAGGTACTGATTGATCTCTGATACTTCACCTAATTAGGCATTGTCCATGTATGAGCCTGGACCGTGAGTGTCAGCAGGCTATTGAACTGTGCAGGGCATTAGAGCTAAGCCTGATCCAGCCCTTATCTAAAAGCTATAAACATGTCTTTGCAGCAGGGATCACCAGATAGCGATCAAGAGCAAGAACCATGGCTGATATTGTTTTTTCTCTGTCACCAGTCAAGTCATACTGAATGGAATTGTAGGGCCCTGACTGTGATCATTTAGCTCAGCACTGAAGAGAGATCAAACCTGGGATCTGTATGTGCAGCAAAAATTTTAAAGCAAATTATATTTATCATCATCATGGGAGTCTAAATAAAATGCAGGGGGAGGAAGAAATTAATTGTTCCTCTGACATAAAGTGAAAATCTTGCTTTCTCAGCATCAGACTGGATGTTTGTACTGCTTAATCTCATCCTTTCTGCCTAATAGCAAGTGTTGATTTTTATTAATTATTTACTTTTGTTTGTAAATTTAAAGCTGAGGGGTGTAAATGCTAAAGAATTATACTTTCCATTGTCATCATCATCATCATCATCATAGGCAGTCCCTCAGAATCAAGGAAGATTTGTTTAGGTGGCTGAACAGTCTAATACGAGAACCACAGTCCCTGTCACAGGTGGGACAGATAGTCGTTGAGGGAAAGAGAGGGTGGGACAAGTTTGCTGCACGCTCTTTCCGCTGCCTGCGCTTGATTTCTGCATGATTTTGGCGATGAGACTCACGATGCTCAGCACCCTCCCAGATGCACTTCCTCCACTTAGGGCGGTCTTTGGCCAGGGACTTCCAGGTGTCAGTGGGGATGTTGCACTTTTTCAGGGAGGCTTTGAGGGTGTCCTTGTAACGTTTCTGCTGCCCACCTTTGGCTCGTTTGCCGTGAAGGAATTCCAAGTAGAGCGCTTGCTTTGGGAGTCTCGTGTCTGGCATGCGAACGATGTGGCCTGCCCAGCAGAGCTGATCGTGTGGTCAGTGCTTCAATGCTGGGGATGTTGGCCTGGTTGAGGACGCTAATGTTGGTGCGTCTGTCCTCCCAGGGAATTTGTAGGATCTTGCGGAGGCATCGTTGGTGGTATTTCTCCAGCGACTTGAGGTATCTACTGTACATGATCCATGTATCTGAGCCATACAGGAGGGCGGGTATTACTACAGCCCTGTAGACCGTGAGCTTGGTGGCAGTTTTGAGGGCCTGGTCTTCAAGCACTCTTTTCCTCAGGCGGCCGAAGGCTGCACTGGCGCACTGGAAGCGGTGTTGAATCTCGTCGTCAATGTCTGCTTTTCTTGATGAGGCTCCCGAGGTATGGGAAATGGTCCACGTTGTCCAGGACCACGCCGTGGATCTTGATGACTGGGGGGCAGTGCTTTGTGGCGAGGACAGGCTGGTGGAGGACCTTTGTCTTACAGATGCTTAGCGTAAGGCCCATGCTTTCGTACGCCTCAGCAAATACGTTGACTATGTCCTGGAGTGCAGCCTCTGCACAGACGCAGGCGTTGTCCGTGTATTGTAGCTCGACGACAGAGGTTGGGGTGGTCTTGGTCCTGGCCTAGAGATGGCGAAGGTTGATCAGGTTCCCGCTGGTTCTGTAGTTTACATTGTGCATACCCACTGTCTGTGTTAATGCAGATTATTGCTTTTTCCATCTCAGCTCCAATCTCAGAAGAACACCCACGACTACGCCTGCATTGTAGTAGCCAGAGAATCATCTGCAATGGCTTCTTTTCCCACTCCAACGCAGTTACCTCGGGAGTCCCCCAAGGATCTATCCTTGGCCTCCTTCTATTTCTCATCTACATGCTGCCCCTCGGCGACATCATCTGGAAACAGAACGTCAGGTTCCACATGTATGCTGATGACATTCAGCTCTACCTCACCACCACCTTTTTCAACCCCTCCACGGCCTCTGATTTGTCACATTGCTTGTTCGACATCGAGTATTGGATGAGCAGAAATTTCCTCCAATTAAATACCTGAATTGGGAAGACCGAAGTCATTGCTCTTTGTCCCCGCCACAAACACCGGACCCAAAATTCAGTACCGCTGGAAAGCTGGTGCTTCCCTCATCTTTTTGTGGCCATTAGTGCCAAAATTTTTTCGTGGCTGGGCCACTCCATATTCAGCTCCAAAAGTGAACAAATGGGTTCCAGCGCTAATGAACCCTTCCAAAGTGGAATTTTCAGCGGTGTGGCTGTCTTAATTTGAACGTAATCACCACTGAGAAATTCAGCATGCAGGTAAGGGTTTCTAATGAGCCAGCTGCCCCCTGGCCTTTTTAAAGGGCAGGGTTTGCAGCAAGGCCCTGAGGGGCGAAGGAGGTTGGAAGGATGGTTGGTGTAACAGGTGCAAGGAGAGCCAACAGGTTCACAAATATGGAGCTGGATACACTGATGGACGGTGTGGAGGACAGAAGAAGAATACTGTTTCCTGATGTGGGGAGACCTGGCAGACAGGCAGTACATAATGCATGGAAGGAGATTGCAGGGGAGGTGTCAGGCATCTCCATATATGTGAGGACGCACCCTCCCAGAAGGGTGCTGGCCAGTCTGCACCCAGCCCTTCCAGGGTGGCGATGGGTCGACGCCTCCTAGCGCTGGGGTGACGGGGATCCCCCTCTCCTCCTCCTCCTCCTCCTGTGCCACCTCCTCCTCCTCCTGCACCTCCTCCTCCTCCTCCTCCCCAGGAGGTACTACTGGCTCGACCTCCAGTGGCTGTCTCCTCATGATGGGCAGGTTGTGCAACATGCAGCAGACCACGACGATTATGGGGACCCGTTGAGGAGAGTACTGTAAGGTGCCACCAGAACGGTCAGGCACTGGAACCTCTGCTTAAGGATGTCTATGCACTGCTCGATGATGCACCTGGTGGCACAATGAGCGTCATTGTATGCATGCTCTGGCGCTGTCCTGGGGTTCCGCTGAGGAGTGAACAGCCAAGTGGACAGGAGATATCCCTTGTCCCCAAGCAGCTAACTTCAATCCTGATTCGGGCCGGTGATGAAGGCGGGCACACTGGTCTGGTGCAGAATAAACGAATCATGGCTGTTGCCGCCCTTGTCTGCTGCCTGTCTACATGGTGCTGGCGGCGACACCTTCTCCTGTATGTCGCCCTGCTTCTGACCAGGTGTCGTCCTCCCAATACTCCTCCCATCCTCAGGGTGAATCCTGCCAAACAGGTCTCTGCAGCCCACAGGACTCCACTAAAGAGTCAGACCCGAAAGTTGTACAAAAGTACAGGGGTATGTGGAATTGGTATGGGTGGAGCTACGGAATAACAAAGGGCAGAAAACGCTAGTGGGAGTTGTGTATAGACCTCCAAACAGTAGTAGTGATGTTGGGGAGGGCATCAAAAAGGAAATTAGGGGTGCATGCAATAAAGGTGCAGCAGTTATCATGGATGACTTTAATATGCATATAGATTGGGCTAACCAAACTGGAAACAATACGGTGGAGGAGGATTTTCTGGAGTGCATAAGGGATGGTTTTCTAGACTAATATGTCAAGGAACCAACTAGGGGGGGATGCCATCTTAGACTGGGTGTTGTGTAATGAGAGAGGATTAATTAGCAATCTCGTTGTACGAGGCCCCTTGGGGAAGAGTGACCATAACATGGTGGAATTCTGCATTAGGATGGAGAATGAAACAGTTAATTCAGAGACCATGGTCCAGAGAAGGGTAACTTTGAAGGTATGAGGCGTGAATTAGCTAGGATTGATTGGCGAATGATACTTAAGGGGTTGACTGTGGATGGGCAATGGCAGACATTTAGAGACCGCATGGATGAACTACAACAATTGTACATCCCTGTCTGGCATAAAAATAAAAAAGGGAAGGTGGCTCAACCATGGCTATCAAGGGAAATCCGGGATAGTATTAAAGCCAAAGAAGTGGCATACAAATTGGCCAGAAATAGCAGCGAACCCGGGGACTGGGAGAAATTTAGAACTCAGCAGAAGAGGACAAAGGGTTTGATTAGGGCAGGGAAAATAGTATGCGAGAGGAAGCTTGCAGGGAACATTAAAATGGACTGCAAAAGCTTCTATAGATATGTAAAGAGAAAAAGGTTAGTAAAGACAAACGTAGGCCCCCTGCAGTCAGAATCAGGGGAAGTCATAACTGGGAACAAAAAAATGGCAGACCAATTGAACAAGTACTTTGGTTCGGTATTCACTAAGGAGGGCACAAACAACCTTCCAGATATAAAAGGGGTCAGAGGATCAAGAAAGAAGGAGGAACTGAGGGAAATCCTTATTAATCTGGAAATTGTGTTGGGGAAATTGATGTGATTGAAGGCCGATAAATCCCCAGGGCCTGATGGTCTGCATGCCAGAGTACTTAAGGAGGTGGCCTTGGAAATAGCGGATGCATTGACAGTCATTTTCCAACATTCCATAGACTCTGGATCAGTTCCTATGGAGTTGAGGGTAGCCAATGTAACCCCAATTTTTAAAAAAGGAGGGAAAAAGAAAACGAATTATCGACTGGTCAGCCTGACATCGGTATTGGGTAAAATGATGGAATCAATTATTAAGGATGTCATAGCAGCGCATTTGGAAAGAGGTGACATGATAGGTCCAAGTCAGCATGGATTTGTGAAAGGGAAATCATGCTTGACAAATCTTCTGGAATTTTTTGAGGATGTTTCCAGTCGAGTGGACAAGGGGGAACCAGTTGATGTGGTGTATTTGGACTTTCAGAAGGCTTTCAACAAGGTCCCACACAAGAGATTAATGTGCAAAGTTAAAGCACATGGGATTGAGGATAGTGTGCTGACGTGGATTGAGAACTGGTTGGCAGACAGGAAGCAAAGAGTAGGAGTAAATGGGTACTTTTCAGAATGGCAGGCAGTGACTAGTAGGGTACTGCAAGGTTCTGTGCTGGGGCCCCAGCTGTTTACATTGTACATTAATGATTTAGACGAGGGGATTAAATGTAGTATCTCCAAATTTGTGGATGACACTAAGTTGGGTGGCAGTGTGAGCTGTGAGGAGGATGCTATGAGGCTGCAGAGTGACTTGGATAGGTTAAGTGAGTGGGCAAATGCATGGCAGATGAAGTATAATGTGGATAAATGTGAGGTTATTCACTTTGGTGGTAAAAACAGAGAGACAGACTATTATCTGAATGGTGACAAACTCGGAAAAGGGGAGGTGCAATGAGACCTGGGTGTCATGGGTACATCAGTCATTGAAGGTTGGCATGCAGGTACAGCAGGCGGTTAAGAAAGCAAATGGCATGTTGGCCTTCATAGCGAGGGGATTTGAGTACAGGGGCAGGGTGGTGTTACTACAGTTGTACAGGGCCTTGGTGAGGCCACACCTGGAGTATTGTGTACAGTTTTGGTCTCCTAACTTGAGGAAGGACATTCTTGCTATTGAGGGAGTGCAGCGAAGGTTCACCAGACTGATTCCTGGGATGGTGGGACTGACATATCAAGAAAGACTGGATCAACTGGGCTTGTATTCACTGGAGTTCAGAAGAATGAGAGGGGATCTCATAGAAACGTTTAAAATTCTGACGGGTTTAGACAGGTTAGATGCAGGAAAAATGTTCCCAATGTTGGGGAAGTCCAGAACCAGGGCTCACAGTCTAAGGATAAGGGGTAAGCCATTTAGGACCGAGATGAGGAGGAACTTCTTCACCCAGAGAGTGGTGAACCTGTGAAATTCGCTACCACAGAAAGTTGTTGAGTCCAATTCACTAAATATATTCAAAAAGAAGTTAGATGAAGTCCTTACTACTAGGGGGATCAAGGGGTATGGCGAGAAAGCAGGAATGTGGTACTGAAGTTGCATGTTCAGCCATGAACTCATTGAATGGCGGTGCAGGCTCGAAGGGCCGAATGGCCTACTCCTGCACCTATTTTCTATGTTTCTATGTTTCTATGTTTCTATGTGCAAACCTCTGAGCAGCACTCAGCAGGTTTAATGGAGCCAAAACAATGAATACAATTATATGAAAAGATAAATACTGCAGATGCTAGAAAATGAAATAAAAACAATAATAATTAATAAAACTATATCAAAAGATAAATACTGCGCATGCTGAAAAATGAAATAAAAACACTAATAATTAATAAAACTATATCAAAAGATAAATACTGCGGATGCATGCTGGAAAATGAAATAAAACAATAATAAGTAATAAAACTATTTACCTACCAAAGGGCCCCAGCGGTGTTGTGTTCGAGCACCGCATCGAAAACCTCGCGGGGGCACTGCTGGGAAAAGTCCTATCTTTTCCTCGGTGAATTTCACAGTCCTGGTGGCTTTCCAGCAGCCCACATGCTGCTTTCCTCTCTGCTGAAAACCTGCCTTTACAGCGGCTTCACTGCACCTTTCCGGCGGAAGTGAACACCGCTGAAATCCTCCCCGAGCTGAATATGGCTCGGGGAGGGAAAAATACCCAACCGCGGCAGCCCATTGATTTTTTCGATCAAACTCCGCGGTAGCCTTCCCTTCGGGGACAGTTAATTTCGGACCCACCATTTCCTAACCACCGACTACAACCCTCTCCCTGGACACTGTCTGGCCGAGACTGAACCAGACTGTTCACAATGTTGGTACCCTATTTGACACTGAGCTGAGCTTCCGACCCCTTATCTTCTCCGTTATCAAGGCCACCTACTTCCTTCCACCTCTGTAACATCGCCCGTCTCCACCCCTGCCTCAGCTCATCTGCTACTGAAAAACTCATTCATGCCTTTGTTGCCTCGAGACTTGACTATTCCAATGCTCCTCTGGCTAGCCTCTCGCCTTGCATCCTCCGTAAACTTGAGCTCATCCAAAACACTGGCACCCATATCCTAACTCACATCAAGTCCCATTCACTCATCACCCCTGTGCTTGTAATGCCCCGATTTTAAAATTCTCATTCTTGTGTTCAAATCCCTTTGTGATCTCTCCCCTCCCTATCTATATAACATTCTCCAGCTCTACAATCCTCTGAGATCTCTGCGCTCCTCCAATTCTGATCTCTTGTACAGCCCTAATTTTCTTCGCTCCACTATTGGTGGCCGTACGTTCTGCTGCGAATTCCCTCCCTATACCTCATTACCTCTCTACCTCACTCTCCTCCTTTAAAACCTACCTTTTTGACCAAGCTTTTGGTCACCTGCCCTAATAACTCCTTACGTGGCTCGGTGTCAAATTTCATTTGATAATCTTTCCCCTGAAGTTTCTTGGGACATTTTACTAAGTTAAAGGTGCTATATAAATGTCGATGTGGTATGACATTTTTCCATTTCCTGCGCTCACCATCTTGTATGGTTTTCTGAATAAGATTACTAATTTAGTGCCACTTAGTTCCAAAATAGAGAATGTTTTGTGCTATGGGACTGTGCCCACTTGAGACTGCCCAAACTTCAAACCCTTACAATCAAGGCATTCTGTCTGCTTTCTGTATCAGTCTGAGCTGGAGTTAGCTTATTTTTTAAACAATTTCAGTTGTAGCACAATGATGTTTCTGAAACAGTTAATTTAATTACGATGAGACCTGCCCTTAATGAGTACTGATGGTTCCCCTTTGTGTGTTCGGCGCGAGTGCCATTGATTAATTTATTAATGAGGTGCCCTTGAACAGTGCCCTTTCATTTCCTGCTCACCAGGTCTTGTTGTAGCATACCGATGTCTGAGTGTTTGTTCACAGTTACAACACTCAGCATTGATCTCTGGGACAGATAGTGCCTTGCACAGCAGAGATTGTCAATAAATGTCTCTGAGTTAGAATGGGCCTGGCTGCTTCCATGTTGTTCATTACATGTTCAGTGACAGTGTGTGTAGAACGTGGAGATGTGAATTAATAAGATAAACTTGAAAAGGTAACGAGATTGTGCCCCTTGGGTCAGGTTCTGCAATTTATTTCAAGGGTACGTTGAGGAAGAGACACAGCACAGATAAATTTGAACAACATGTGAAAGTTGACGGGCAGGTGAGAGCAGCTGAGGGAGCATCACACTGTATGTGTCACAGAATGTGGGGGAGTGGATTTCAACTCGTTACACTGCTGAAATTTAAAGAGATAATAGCTTTCTTTCAGTGAGAGAAACAGAGTGATGGATGATTAATAGCTCTTTAATTCTCAGCTTATAAAAAGGATGTAGAGGCACTGGGGAGGGTGCAGAAAAGATTTACAAGGATGATACCAGAAATGCGAGGGTATACCTATCAGGAAAGGATGAACAGGCTGAGTCTTTTTTCACTTGAAAAAAGAAGGCTGAGGGGTGACCTAATAGAGGTTTTTAAAATTATGAAAGGTTCTGATAGAGTGGATACAGAGAGAGTGTTTTCACTTGTGAGGAAGAGCATAACTAGAGGTCATCAATATAAAATAGTCACCAAGAGATCCAATAGGGAATTCAGGAGAAAATTCTTTAGCCAAAAAGAGTGCTGAGACTGTGGAACTCGCTACCACAGGGAGTGGTTGAAGCGAATAGTATTGATGCATTTAAGGGGAGGCTAGACAAGCATATGAGGGAGAAGGGAATAGAGGGTTATGCTGATAGAGTTAGATGAGGAAAGACAGGAGGAGGCTCGAGTGGAGCATAAATGCCGGCATGGACTGGTTGGGCTGAATGCACTGTCTCTGTGCCATATATTCTATGTAATTCTATGTAATAAGCTTGCTGTAGGGACGTTTGTTACCTGGGCATAGTCTTTGTTGCAGAACTTTGGCCACTTGGATCTCCTGCGCTTTCTCCACCCAGCATCTGTTCTTTAGGTTGCGAGTTTGTAGAGCTACTTTCTTGCTCTCGAGTTGTGTTGCTGTTTCCAGTCCAAGAATGCTTTGCTCTTGCGACTTATTAGCTCCTGGATCTCTTGGTCGTTCTCGTCGAACTAGTCTTGGTGTTTCCTAGTCTAGTGACCGAGCATCTCTTCACTATGGAGGCCTTGAGGGCAGACCAGGTCCTGTGGACACTCTGCATCTCTGGGTCACTGCGAGTCGCCAGGTTAGCAATGAGGCGCTGGCTGAATAGGACTTTCTTAGCCGGGTCTTGGAGTGCTCCAATGTTGATTTTCCTGCAGCATTGTTTCTGTTGCTGTCGCTGTTTTAGGGCTACATTGATGGTGATGACAGAGCGGATTAGTCGGTGATCTGTCCAGCAATCATCAGCTCCTGTCATGGTGCGGGTGATGAGCACGTCCTTGCGATCCCTTGGATGACAGGGTTTTGGTTATGACGAGGCCATATTCTAAGCATTTCTTCAGGAGGAGGGTACCGTTGGAGTTGGATTTCCCTACCCCCGCTCTACCAATCACACCTCCCCAGAGGTCTGTGTCCTTTCCAACTATGGCGTTAAAGTCGCCCAGGAGGAGCAGCTTGTTGCCCGTTGGGACTCAGGACAGGGATTGTTCAAGACTGGAGTAGAATTCCTCTGGTCTCGTCTCTAGCTCGACTGTTGGGGCATGCGCACTGATAACTGTGGCGCATTGGTTTCGGGCTAGGGTGAGCCGAAGAGTCATGAAGTATTCGTTTATCCCGCAAGGAGAGTCTCTGAGACTGCCAACTAGTTTGGTTTTTATGGCGAACCCAACTCCGTGGAGGCGGCGATCTTCTTCTGGTTTACCTTTCCAGAAGAAGGTGTAACCAGCACCTTGTTCTTTGAACTGGCCTTCCCCTGCCCATCGGGTCTCGCTTAGGGCAGCAATGTCAATGTCAAAACGTTTGAGCTCCCGGGCAATGATAGCAGTATGCCGTTCTGGTTTGTCGCTGTTGGTATTGTCCATGAGGGTCCTGACCTTCAAGGTCCCAAACTTCATTTTGAAGGGTGGAAGATGCCTGTGCATGAGTTCTTTTAACGTGGGGTGGCCGTTGCGTACAGGCTACCGCACGGGCTTGACAGAGCAAGATCTTGGTCCAGTGGCAAGGGGGTCAAAGCCTATTGGAGATCAGGCTCTGCTGTATGGGCCTAGGACATATAAAGACACATACTCCTACTGTTCACCTTTCTCCTTCTATTCCTGGGTTTCATAGAATGCAGTGGCGGCGTCACGATCTCGCTGCTGGTTCACGCTGCACGGCTCCTGGGTCATGACCCACTGCTGGTTCACGCTGCGCGGCTCCTGGGTCACGACCTCGCTGCTGGTTCACGCTGCGCGGCTCCTGGGTCATGACCTCGCTGCTGGTTCACGCTGCATGGCTTCTGGGTCACGACCTCGCTGCTGGTTCACGCTGCGCGGCTCCTGGGTCACGACCTCGCTGCTGGTTCACGCTGCGCCGCTCCCGGGCCACGACCCACTGCTGGTTCACGCTGCGCTGCTCCTGGGTCACGACCTCGCTGCTGGTTCATGCTGCGCCGCTCCTGGGTCACGACTTCGCTGCTGGTTCACGCTGCGCCGCTCCTGGGTCACGACCTCGCTGCTGGTTCACGCTGCACGGCTCCTGGGTCACGACCCACTGCTGGTTCACGCTGCGTGGCTCCTGGGTCACGACCTCGCTGCTGGTTCACGCTGTGCGGCTCCTGGGTCATGACCCACTGCTGGTTCACGCTGTGCGGCTCCTGGGTCATGACCTCGCTGCTGGTTCACGCTGCGCCGCTCCTGGGTCACGACCCACTGCTGGTTCACGCTGCGCCGCTCCTGGGTCACGACCCACTGCTGGTTCACGCTGCGCCGCTCCTGGGTCACGACCCACTGCTGGTTCATGCTGCGCCGCTCCCAGGTCATGATCCACTGCTGGTTCACGCTGCGCGGCTCCTGGGTCACGACCCCGCTGCTGGTTCATGCTATGCCGCTCCCAGGTCATGACCCACTGCTGGTTCACGCTGCGCGGCTCCTGGGTCACGACCCCGCTGCTGGTTCATGCTATGCCGCTCCCAGGTCACGACCCACTGCTGGTTCACGCTGCGCCGCTCCTGGGTCAGGACCTCGCTGCTGGTTCACGCTGCGCGGCTCCTGAGTCACGACCTCGCTGCTGGTTCATGCTATGCTGCTCCCAGGTCATGACCCACTGCTGGTTCACGCTGCGCGGCTCCTGGGTCACGACCTCGCTGCTGGTTCATGCTATGCCGCTCCCAGGTCACGACCCACTGCTGGTTCACGCTGTGCGGCTCCTGGGTCACGACTCCATTGCTGGTCACGCTGCACTGTTCCTGGGTCACAACCCCACTGTGTCGCTCCTGGGCCTCGACTTCCGTTCCTCACCGCTTCCAACCTTCGGGCCTCCCGCTGCTCTCCGACTTCTTCTGGGCCCGACCCCGCTGTGTGTATCCTTCTGTGCACTCCCTTCCGCATCACCCTCAGATGTCCTCTGGGTTTACGTCTCTCTGGGCTGGCATTTGAGAGGGAAGTTGTGAGCGATAGCAATTCTTTGATGTGCTGGGTTGCAGATGGACCGACTTCTTGTTGCTGCTTCGTTTCTGGCAGTTTGCGAGGCATCTCTTGCGAGGAAAAGAGGAGGGGAGATTATAATGGATTGTTGAGGAGCTGAGTTCATGTTATGTTCAGGAAAAGGGATGATGTGGATTTCATGATCGAGCTTTCTGACAGGTAACATGGAGTGCAATAGGAGGAAATTAGAGGCAAACATATAGGTGCCGAAATTGCTCCTTTTTATAGCCCCATTAGCATCTCCGGGGCCACGCCCGCAATTAGCACCCTGGGCTGCCCTGCGCCGACCCCATTCCTTGTTGCTGGGGAAATTGCCCAGCGGGCCGTGTGGCTGGCACAGGCAGATGTCAACGGGGTGCCCCTTAAAGGGCAGGCCTTTAGTGTCCCGGGCTGCCATTTTAATTTCTTGGCCGACTCTTGTGTCGGCCCGACAATGGCAGTCCTCGCGTCGACCGGGCCACCATCGTGCAGCCCGGCATTCCGCTTTGGGTGCTGGGCTGCTGGCCTGGTTGATCATGTCCTTGGTGGCCCAGTGGCTGGACACCAAAGGGCCTGCAGAGTGCGCAGCGGCCCTCCCCTTTAATTGAAGGGAAGGGGCATTATAGCGCAGCAGCGTTACGTGGATGCTCTGCATAGCGCCAACCTCCTCAGCGCACTGCTGGACTCAATGTGGTGCTGCCGCCCGGGACCGACCCTCCAGGGAAGCGGACGCCGGAGACAGTGTTCCACTTCCTTTCAGGGGCGCACGGCCCAATTCCGCGTCTGGGCTGGGACTTCTGAGCCGCACAATAAAAGTCCTGGCCCCGAAAGATTATTGCCCCAATCAGGACGAGGGGCAATTTCACCCCCATAATGTCTGGACAAACCTTCAGCATGCATCTGTCGAGGGATTTTTCTACCAAGCAGAAAATTTGAACTAATGTGTTATATATATTGAGACTGAAGGCCCGAGGGGACTGGGACTGCGATTATAGGCCTTCGGGGACTGGGACTGTGATTACATGCTTTCGGGGCCTGGGACTATGACTACATGCCGTTGGGACCTGGGACTGGGACTACAGGCTTTTGAGATTTGGAACTGCGATTACAGGCCTTCGGGGCCTGGGCTGGAGTTGCAGGCCTGCAGGGCCTGGGACTGTAATTACAGGCTTTCGCGGGGCCTGAGGATGTAATTATAGACCTTCGAGGCCTGGGACTGTGGTTACAGGCTTTCGGGGCCTGGGGCTTCAATGACAGGCCTTTGGGGCCTGGAGTTGCGACTACAGGCCTTCGGGGCCTGGGGCTAGAGTTGCAGGCCTACGAGTGCAATGTATGCATCTGTGAGTGGCTTAGCCAGTCACGTGATGTTCACAAGACTCAATAAAATCCCAGCCAGTTGGGTTTGGGGGAATCCACGATGAGGCAGGTGGTTGCGAGCCTGGTAGATGAACTGGTAATGTGTTGTGTGATTGTTAAACCTTTGCTAATAAACCAACTCGTTCTTAAAAGCAATGTGTTGCTATGAATTCTTAAGCAAAGACCCCATGGAGCAAATACATTACAGCAGGGCATGGGACTAACTCAGTAGGTCTGTCTGGTGCTAGATTGATGCTGCAGGTGATGTAATAATGCGGCAAAATATAATTCTTTATTAGCTCTAGAAAGGATAATAGGTTATAATTATAAGAAGCTCACAAATGAATTGGTTGCCTACACCTTATTTCCTCACCCATTGCCAGCGTGGGAAAGTGCTGGGACCTTTAACATTAGAGGAGCAACTCCAGGGCTAGTTCCTTTCAAATTCTGTGCAATGGATGTTTCGTCCCGTTCCTGTGCATGTGATTATGGAAGGGAAGCCCTCCCGGCTGTTACTGCCAGAAGCCCACTGAAATGAGCATGTGATAACTCAGACAGCTGGGCTACAATATCAGTTCCTACTGCTATCTGTTCTTTCTCCCCACACTTACAGGACCATGTGTGACTACCCAATCCATGTTATTTCTATACAGAATCTCAAGGAGTGGACGGAAGAGTGGCCTCGGGACTCTCATGATTTGTATAATGTAGTTCTGCCTTTCTGTGATGGTTTATGATGTTATTTGAACCCTTTGATTGTGCTACTGGCTCATAACACTGAGCTATCCATTATTCTATATTCAGTGAAAATGCAGACTGCTGTGAGGAAAGCACCAGCAGTGAGTGTTTTGTGTGTTTTGGAGCAACTGGAATGGATTATAAATCAACGGCTGACTTGAGTTGCTTTTTTTATCAGCATGTTAGCAATGCTTAAAGGGACTCGGCCATCTGCTTGTACTGTCCTCTAACATCTAGGGACAATAATATGCTCCCAACGCAGTGATGCTGGGACCACTGCTCTTTGGATGATGTGCGCACGCACTGCAGCACAGTGAACTTACCTTCTGATATAATGAGAGATAAACTGATAGGTATATTATCACAGCCCTCCTGACATACAGATCAAGACACTGAGTGAGCACCAGGGTCAGCGGGTCCAGTAAACAGGACCAGCTGCTCTTAAAACATTTCTGGTCACTCATAAACCTCTGAAGAGCTGGAGAAATGGCTGCAGCAAGGGTCCGAGTCAGAACTGCTGAAGTTAATGAAGCAGCCTTGCATGTGCTGCTGCAGCGTGTTCCAAAAGCATCCAGCGCCTGCTTCTGTCAAGGTCTGTCTCTCCGCACCAGGCACAACACTCAGCGACACATTAGCTTCATGTACTCTCCTTATTAACATTCCATTGTGCACAAGTCTCTGGGCCCAATCTGACTTTATAAATCATATTCTGAAGTCTGAATTCAATGACACTCCCTCTGCCCGTTACAAGCTGTAATGAGGCACTTGTGCTGACAAAGTATATGCACATTTAGAGTTGAGTCTGTTTGTTGAAGACAAATAATTAAGAGCTCGGACTATGTTCCACATCATTTTTTGCTAGTTTAACCACTAATTCAGTACTGCCTAATTCCAACAATGTCATTTCTAACCCTCCAAGGGACTTGCTGTGAATAAGTGTGCAACGTGCCAGCGACTGAATGGCACAACTTCACCATCGCTCCTCTGCTCTCAGTACGTCTCACTGAATCTCATTGACTCGTCAGAGGGCTTATGCATAGCTTCAGAGCCTGCTGAGATTTCAGGAGAACATAATGGTGGAATAAGGAATTTTCATCCAGCATTGTATGATGCCGAAATTGCCGCTTCCCTTAAGGCCTGTTATCGCCAGAAATCAGCGGCCATGCGGCAGAGTGCAATGGCTGCCGATTTTTCGTGTAATGGCCGCCATTTAAAAAATTCCGCGGTATCCCGGCGGTGACCCGCTCCCCCCCACCACCCCACTGCTGCCGATCCGTCCTAAGTGTGTCATAAGATCGCGCACCGTCGATGTTCCCCCCCCCCGATGACGAAATTCTGCCGAACATCTTTTGCTTCTGCCGCGCGGTGCCAAAAGCTGCTTTTATCTGCTGGTGCAGTGAGGCTGTAGTCCTTGTAAAATGGCAGTGCGGCTCCCATTAAAGGGGAGGACCTACTGCTGCTGCCGCCATGTTTTTATCTGTCGGCCGACTGCCATGTCGGGCCGACAATTATGGCTCCGAGTTCGGCCAGGCCGCCAGCAGGCAGCCTGACACCCTCTCTTGGTTGCCAGGCCGCTGGCCTGGCCAGTGGACCGAACTTAAATGATCGCACAGGCTCTATCCTTTAAGTGAAGGGGAGAGCCGTGGTGACGCAGCGGCGTTATGACATCATCAGCGCTACGTTGATGACTGACAGCGGCGGCCACTCCGCTCCTGCCCCCCCAACTTCCGCTCCCATTGTGACCGACTTCCGCTGGGAAAAAAAATCCAACGAGCAGAATTTTGCTCAAGAGGCCACCGCATCCACCGATAAAAACATGAGAAACAGGGTGGGTGCACCCCCTTTCCAGCGGTGGGCAATTTCAGATCCTCTTTTAACACCCAATTGTAGAGGGCTTGGGAGGAGATAGATGAGTATTGTAGTGTCCCTGCACCTTGTTACAAACTCACACGAGGTATGGATATATCAGACATGGTCACTCTGTGACCTTCACTTTATTCCCAGGACCATGGAGTGCTGACCCTGGGTGGGACCTCCCCTTTTATACCTGGAAACCCAGGTGAGGAGTGTCTCCTGCAAGCTCACCCCCTGTGGTCTGGGTGTGCATTTCAAGGGTACAGGTACAATGTGCATGAGTTACAGTTATATAACTATTGTCATTGCAAGATGGTGAAATACATGACAAGTATCTTATCCCTTTCCAAACTACTGATCCACTGTTAAAATATATCAGCAATCTAGAATAGTTGAGGAAAACTGTGGCCACTGTCATTTTAGGACAAATGTTTACAAACTGGAGGCCTTACAGCCTATGGGATCAGATCTCAGGGGCTCTGTGAACTCATCAGATGTTAGTGCACCTGGAACCAACACTTCTGTACGCTACATTTGTTCTTTGTATGTATGTCGTTGTTGACTTATTAGTGTTTAATTCTATTGCTGTGTGCGAATTAACATATTTTCTTCAGTGGTGATACTGTTTTCTTTTGTATGGGGGTCCTCGGGAGTGCCAATGAAATTGGGGAGCTCTCCACACACACACATTTGAAGACCACTGTTTTATGGGCGTACTGTCGATTTGATCTCGGGAAAAAGAAAAACTCAGCTAGTACAATCATAGAGAATTAGGGGTGAGAGGTGTATCGTTACTTCTTATTTGGTAGTAGCTGGATCTGTGGAAATGAAACCGCGATAACTGTTATGATGTTGTGTTACTGAAGCTGTTTTTACTGTGAGAAGACGAAAGAAGCATATGATGCAGTCCAGCAAAAACAAGGACCATTACTGGTCCGTCTTATGACTTGGCTTTCCTGTTCAAACGCACTGCAGGCCCGACACATGCCAAGATCAAGAAAATGAGACCAAAGCTTTCAAAATTGTTCACTTGAAACCTCATGTGCTGTCCGGAGCCTCTCCAAGGAGGAAGCAACTGTCAACAAACACATGAAGACTTTTGATAATGACTCTTCTGGGAACTTTATAACACAACTTTATTGTAAATAGTCCCTTGAAATTTAACATGGATAAATGCTGCATTTTGCACCTTGTTTAAAAAATGTGCATTTTAGGTACACAATGGCCTGGAGATTCCGGTTGGAGGCTCGGCGCTCGCGTGCACCTCGGAACCACAAGGAAACTCCATACTTACCTGATGGGCTCTGGTGCTTTGGACTCTTGCAGTCCTGGGCCTACAGGCACATGCCTGCTTAAAGGCCCACAGATCCCAGGAGCGCATGCAGTTCGCAAGCGTCCCCGGGGTCACGTGGGCCAGGCCAACCAATGGCAAAGGGAAACGCACGCGGAAAACTGGAACTTGCGGGTCACTTACGGCGCTGTATGCTGTGCGTACGCTGTCATAGGCCCTGTAAAATCCGGGCCAATGAGTGAATTCGAATTAGGACAGGGAGACTTAGAAAGAAGCCTCGAAATTATGGCACTTTCATCACTTTCAATATCCAGACAATGTGGAGAAGCAATTTGAAAAGCTAATGAAATGTTGGGATATATAGCCAGGAAAGTAGAGTATGGGGATAACTTTCCTTGCACCCTCCACCTGAATCACACAAGTCAGGATGCAACCCGAAGTGTGCTCTGCCTGACCTGAGCCCACACTAATTTGTGGATTCATGTCATTTAAATCAGCCTGACATACCCCAGGCGCAGGCTCACTCCTGGGCAGTCCTTGGGCTGAAAATCCAGCTGCTACTGCAGGCATTCTGGAACCTGTCTAAAAATGACAGCAAGAACCCCTCTAGATCCGAAGCTGTTCTTGCGAACCTAGAAAATGAAGTATCTGCCCTTTTCCCAGCTTTATCTTCTTGCTACCTTCTCCTCCTCAGATACTCTGGTATGAGTGGGGCTGTGTGTGGGGACGAAATGCCGATTATCCTGGAAGCTGGTCCATCATTAGGGCCCAGGCATTGCCACTGGGAATTGCAGCTCCACCTCAGGAAGAGGAGCCATGGAGGAGGCACCGTCCCAATGCTGCTGATGCAAGGGCCGCACGCCAGTGCCTTACCCTGTGTCGATTCTGATGAATCAACGACTAGATGACTACTGGGCCTCATAGTCACATCGCTATGTGCCAGGCCGATGGCCCAGTTCCGTGAAATTCTCAATTCATACACATGATGGCAATGCAATGGTCAAATCATAATGTTATTATCTCTAACAAGAGTGCGCCCTCAAGTAGCACAGCAACAACCCTTCACCAGCAACTAATAAACAATGTAACAAATGCCCCTTGAAACAGCATAACATACAAGCAACTTCATGATTAGATATACAAATGCCCCTCCCATCTGAAATGCAAAACCAGCTCCCTTGAACCATATTATGCCAAGACCCTTTCACAAATAACAAGCGTCAAACATTAGCAACGAAATAGGTACAATATATTTACAAGATGTGGACATCAGGCAATAGTTGGAAAAGTCCTTATTGGGACTTGCTCACATATTTCCCACCCCTTCCCTTTTCCCCACTCCTACGCCTAGTGCTCCTCCTTAATGTGTCCGTAGTGCCTGCAGCAAGGCTGCTTGAAGGCTGCTGTGTCTGTGATGCAGAGACTGCAGATGGCCTAGGAGGACGCCTTGGCCCAGCTCTGGGCCTGGAAGGCCCGGCTGCAGACTGTACCACCTCAGCATGTGCGGCAGCAGTCTGGGATGAGTGGAGTGCAGACTGTGGCAGGTGCAAAGGCAGAGTGGCAGTGGTGGGAGCCGGAATGCTGTCATCATGAGAGAGGACAGCACCTTCTATTTCCATTGACACACAGCCACTCCCCCGGGGCAGAGCTTCAGCATCCGGAGCAATTGGCTGAAGCACAGATTGCTGGCCTGTTTCGGCACCTTGAGTTCCCCATTGGACTGTGGGGAATCCAGAGAGGATGACAGCAGTCAGTGCTTGCGTGGCATCAATCTGAGTCTGTATGAGAGCAGACTGAGTTTGCATGGTGGCAGACTGAGTCTGCAACGCAACAGACTGAGAGTTGTTGCCACCAACCTGTGACTGTATCACATCTCGAAGGCCTTGTGCAGCTTCGGCCTGTGCTCTGATAGCTGCTGCCATGTCAGCCATGGCACGCGCCATCACCTCTCTGTCCCCACGGTCGCTCGTCGACTCCAACATCCTTTGACACTTGCCAAGGATGGGCTCGATGGGATGCTCAGAAGCACAGGCAATGCTTGAGGCAGCCTCTCCCTGTAAGGTATACAAGAACTCCATGAGGCTGAGTACTGTGAGCTTAACTTAGTGTGACCTTAGTCTTCTTTATTACAACTCCAGAGTGCCTAAACAACATGGCAGCCAACCTTTTATACTGGCCCTGCACGTGTGTGCAGGTGACCATTTGGACTCCAACAGTCACGCCCTCTGATGGCAAGTATTACATAGTTACATACATAACATTCCTCCCCAAAGTCTTTGGTACAAGTTCTTTATAAGTTGAGGCGATCCGGAACCCTTCGCTCCTGGTTGATCATCTAAGTTCAAACCCTGGTGTGTGTGAGTTGGCCGGACCTTGCTGCACTGCACCGCGGCTGGTCTGACCGGACTGTTAGGAACGGTGGGTTTATCCTCGTGATTGACAGTGAGGTTGATTGCAAGCTGGGTGTGTGTTGGTGGATCGTCGATGGTGACATCCTCTTCAAGTCGTTCCTGGCTGTCAGTAAATCGCAATTTGGTCTGATCGAAATGCTTTCTGTACGTTTGGCCATTTATCAGTTTGATTATAAACACCCTATTCCCTTCCTTGGCCAAAACAGTGCCAGCAACCCACTTGGGACCATGACCGTAATTCAGGACAAACACAGGGTCGTTAACATCAATGTCACGTGAAACAGCCGTGCGATCGTGGTACATGTTCTGCCGGTGTTGCCGGGTTTCCACGTGATCTTTAAGATCCGGGTGGACTAGGGAGAGCCTGGTTTTGAGGGCTCTCTTCATTAACAATTCTGCCGGGGGAACCCTGGTAAGCGAGTGGGGTCGCGTCTGATAACTGAGCAGAATGCAAGACAAGCGGGTCTGCAGGGAGCCGTCCGTCATGCGTTTCATGCTCTACTTGATTGTTTGGACTGTCTACTCTGCTTGACCATTAGATGCGGGCTTAAACGGAGCAGACCTGACATGCTTGATGCCATTGCGGGTCATAAATTCGTTGAATTCCGAGCTGGTGAAACATGGTCCATTATCGCTGACAAGGAGGTCGGGCAAGCAATGGGTGGCGAACATGGCCCGGAGGCTTTCAGTGGTGGCTGTGGACGTGCTAGATGACATGATTATGCTCAATCCATTTGGAGTGAGTGTCCACTACTACTAAAAACATCTTTTCTAGAAAGGGGCCGGCAAAAATCTACATGGATCCTGGACCACAGTTTGGAGCCTCCCGTGGTGCATTGCTCAGTTGCGAGCAAGTGTTGCACTGATGCACGCATGGCTCCAAGTCCGAGTCAATGCCGGGTCACCAAACATGCGACCTGGCAATTGCCTTCATCATGACAATGCCTGGGAGGGTACTGTGTAGGTCATGTATAAACATTTCCGTGCCTTTTTTTGGCAAAACCACGCGATTATCCCATAAGGTGGGAGAGAGAATGCTGTCCACATCTTAAGAACTAAGGCACGCAAAACTCTCAAACTTAATAATGAGTGCCTACTAATAAATGCAACTTCTTCAATAGAAATACATAGAATTACAAAAAGTGTAAAGCTCAGAAACAGGGAATTCAGTCCAACGCTGGTGTTTATGCTCCACACGAGCCTCCTCCCACCCTTCTTCATCTAGCCCTCAGCATATCCTTCAATTCCTTGCTCCCTCAAACCTATCTAACGTCCGCTTGAATGCATCTATTCTGGAAATCTTCTTAATGCTTCCACGTCTTAGTAATGAATAGCTCCACATCTGGAAGTTTTTACTACATGAAAGGTGCTATATAAATGCAAGTTGTTGTTATTCAATTCAGAACATCAGAGTCGGTATTGTGGAGGGACAGGATAACTTGTTTCCTAGTAAAGGGCTAAGTCCCTGAATTCAAATACAGGCATATTTTGTTTCACTGGCAGCTCTGATTGAGTTGGGAGACTCTTTAAAAAAATCCTTTGTTCTGGTGTATCTTTAAAAGATTTTATAATGGTATATGTGAGGCTGACCTTTTCATAGTTAACAACCATCATGAAGCTGTCACAGACAGAGGCAGGCCAGAGATTCTCTGCGCCTCCAGTGCGCCATCGCAGCCTTCGGTCGCCTGAGGAAGAGAGTGTTCAAAAATCAGGCCCTCAAATCTGGCACCAAGATATAGTCGACAGGGCTGTAGTGATATCCGCCCTCCTGTATGGCTCAGAGGCGTGGACCATATATAGTAGACACCTCAAATCGCTGGAGAAATACCACCAACAATGTCTCCGCAAGATCCAGCATATCCTCTGGGAGGATAGACGCACCAACGTTAGCGTCCTCGATCAGGCCAACATCCCCAGCATCGAAGCAATGACCACACTCGACCAGCTCCTTTGGGCAGGCCACATTGACTGCATGCCTGACACAAGACTCCCAAAGCAAGCGATCTACTAGGAACTCCTACACGGCAAGCGATTCCCAGGTGGGCAGAGGAAACGTTTCAAGGACACCCTCAAAGCCTCCTTGATAAAATGTAACATCCCCACCAACACCTGGGAGTCGAGGCCAAAGACTGACCTAAGTGGAGAAAAAGCATCCTGGAGGGTGCTGAGCACCTTGAGTCTCGTCGCCGAGAGCATGCAGAAATCAAGCGCAGGCAGTAGAAGGAGCGTGCCGTAAACCAGACTCCCCACCCACCCTTTCCTTCATCGACTGTCTGTCCCACCTGTGACGGAGACTGTAATTCCCATATTGGACTGTACAGTCACCTGGGAACTCACTTTTAGAGTGGAAGCAAGTCTTCTTCAATTTCGAGGGACTGCCTATCATGAATTGTCAAACTGACACAGAAGTTTTGTTGGGTACCCTGCTTCCAACTCCGCCTACAGATTTTTCCATATTCCAAAGAGCAATAATTCTGCGTTTACTGCAAATCTACTAATTGTATTTCATACGGGAGCAAAATTTGAAAAAAATACTTTATTCCCCAGATAGTCTCGATGTGCTAAAAAATACCAGAATTTTTAAAGATTAATTGCAGAGTTGAACCATTGCACCATTCAGCAAAGTGGAAGAGGAGTGAGGCCATTCATGTTTTTATGAGCACTCAGTTGAAGAGTGGGCTTGACATGTATGGCTGTAGTTTTCAGTGGCATTGGAAGGAGTGGCTGAGCTGAGGAAAAATAAAAACTGAAAATGGGGCAAAATATGCTACTACTTTGGATGGAAATACTTCCGAGTATTTGAGAAATATTGCTTTCTCCACATTTGAAGCTGTATTTTTCTCATTTTTCCCACATGGAGGATGGTGGTTAGACAGTTTAAGTGATTGCCTCGAATGCTGAGTGCACACCAGCATGATAACCACATAGAGAGGAAGTCACTGGCAAAACAGCATCAACTGGCATAAACACACAGCCCAGATTCCTTGGCAAGGTCCCAGCCATCATAATGGTTCCTCCACACATTGACAGTGCTCAGGAGCCATTCCAAAATTAACTTCCTGTCTAGTCTTAGAGTAACCCAAGGAAATTCGTCTCCACCACCATCACAGACCACAGTGGAGTTATTTCAGATAGAATCAATCTGCATTCATGCTCTAGTTTGAGAGAGAGAGAGAGAGAGAGAGAGAAAGAAAGTATTTTCTTAGCTAAGTAGAAGCAAATAAAAAAGCCACAGTTGAACTTTTAGATAGCAGCCTGCAGTGTGGACACACTCATGTGCATGTACAAACTCTTAAATTCACATCTGTCTGAAAAGTTTGAAAATTGTGTCTTCCCTGCCCTCCCTCCCTCTTTATTAGACTGGTGTATGTACTGCGATCTAATTTATGAGATTTAAATTGAAAATGTCTTTGCACGTCAAATATCAGGATGCTGTTCAGAGACACACGTTTCCTGCACAAAATTATGATTATTTATAGGCTGGTAAGAACTTGAAAGTCTGGAATCCAGCAGTGTAGCCTCCCATGGGGCATTGTGGTCAAATCTAGAATTCTTGGATTGATGCACAGTAAAACTCTATTAAAATGCCATTAAATCCAATAATAGACTCAATGGTGTCCAAATTTAACATAGTTGCTCCCGTTTTTATGGGCCTAAATAGGGCGCAGTGATAACTAATTTAGCACTGCAGAGTCCCATGACCAATCTGCAGGGTGTTTGGGACGCTGCTAAATTGGTCGACCCTGGCGGTCGCTCGAATTGAACACAGGCCTCATTACAATACTGATATTAGGCTCCTTTGCTAATTTTAGACCTAGACCCCTATATTTGCTTGCTATGTTCGGAGCTTACTCTGCACATGTTCCAACTATCATTTGTGGGTCTTGAGCAGCTGAACCAGGGGTCCTCAGAGGGCGCTGAAGGTTGCTCAAAAAATGCCCAAAACCTGGAATTGTGTGGAGCAGGAATGCTTCTCCTGCCGTGACTGCTCCTGACCTGCTCCCCCCTGGACGTACCTCATGCTTACAGACGATCTATGTCGGTATTTGTTTTAATTCATTCATGGGATGTGGGCATCGCTGGCAAAGCCAATACTTATTGCCCATCCTTAATTGCCCTTGAAAAGGCATGTCTGATTGGCGTCCGTAGCTTGCCTGATTTGTTCCGATGAGGCCCGAGGATGAAGTTCCTTTGGTCCTCTCTGCTGTCGTTGCACACTGTCAGAATTGCACCTGATTTGGGTCACTAAGAAATTTAGATCCCACTAGATATTAACCATATTTTAGTTTCTTTTTTCTGAATCTAAAAATTTGTACCAAATTTTCAGGTGGTCATCATCCAACATACATGCATGTGTCTAGACAAATACAGGAGAAATGAACAAAAGAATTACATGAAAACATGAAAAACGGAGGAGGTAGATTTTATTTCATTGAGAAACCAAGATGAAGTGCCAATATCCGTTGTATGGACACTCCATGGGCTGGATTTTCGTTATGTTGTCATCTCTGTTTGTGGTCCAGAAGAGCAGTAATGGTGGAGGAAGAGCTTTCTGGGTGGACGGCCAGCTTCCAGCCCCCCGCCGGAAGACTTGTTGCCGGTTTTGCGAGGGCGCAGAGCAGCACCGCCCGTTTTGACTGCACGTTGAATTTTGTTGTGCGCTGACCCTATAGCACCCCGTAATGCGCCTTGGTGGGACCGCCTGGAAAATCAGGGGGTCAAAGCTGTCCCGGCGGTGCTGAGTGATGGAATTGGTGAATGAGATAAGTTTGATTGTTTTGTTTAGTTTTATTTTTGCCATGTAGCTTATTGTGGGGTGTTTAAGGTATTGGGAACGTTTGCTGTGTTTTTAGTCGCGATTTAGTTTTTGCCATAGAAGCCTCTCATAGGGCACTCCGAGGCCGGCTCTTCAACAACAGATTTTCAGTTGTTCAGCCGGCCATGCACCCTAAAAGAGGTGTGTAGCGCCTCCCTTAGCTCCCCGCCCCACACTTGGGGCCCAGCTGATGAATTTTGCTGACTGAGGCGCAAACTTTTCTCGGGCGCTATAATTACCGCCTCGCCATGAATAACGAAATGGACGGTAACGAAAATCCAGCCACGAGAGTTGAGAAAAGTAAGAGATCAAAAAAGTAAAAGTACTACATCAGGAAGTAGCATTTGTGTGATGCCAAGTTTGTGTTTTAAATGCCTGAATGGGAGATTGAGGGAGGTAAGGTGTTCCACAGTATTGTGGTTCTGGAAAATAATGAGTGGTTAGTATCATGTAGGTCATGGAGACGACATAAGTATTTTAACTATTTCTTATTGGCATCAAAGGGTTTCCCAATGGTAATTTCCCCCTTTGACATGTTTGGAAAAAAAAGGAGGGCCTGTGGAGAGATGCGAGGCAGGTCAGACTACACAGGAGATGCTCTGCACCCATCTGTTAGTACAGGTACCTGTATATCTGAAACTGCAACCAGCCTATCTAAAATCTTGTGGTATAAATAACACCAGTCTCATAAAACTCTGAGGGAAGCAAGTGCTGGAAATCAATCTTCCCTCTAATTTGTTTTTGGTGCACGGTCCCTTTAAGTGGCCGCGCGACCCAATCAAATTTTCGCGCATGTGTTGTTTCTCCCAGTGAGTGCCGCGCAGCTTAACGGGCACATTGCTAAAAACACAACGCATATCTCTGGGTAACTAATCAATATCACAATCTATGATGAGACAACCTTAGCTTATACAATACTTGTTGACCTAAATATTGGAGAACGTCTGATTTGGGGTGTGACCCTGGTGCAGCACACACTGCACGCGACTATTGAGGCCAGTTGAAGGACCTTGGAAATTGGTCCATCGGCTTTATTTATTTATTTATTTGTTCCCGGGATGTGGGCGTCGTTGGCAAGGCCGGCAACTTTTGCTCATCTCTAATTGCCCTTGAGAAGGTGGTGGTGACCCGTCTTCTTGAACTGCTGCAGTCCCCTGCGGTGAAGGTACTCCCACAGTGCTAACTTTGTTGTACCAGTTTGTTGCAACTGAGAGGCTCGCTGGGCCATTTCAGAGGGCAGTTAAGAGGCAACCACATGGCTGTGAGTCTGGAGTCACATGTAGGCCAGACCGGGTAAGGACGGCAGGTTTCCTTCCCTAAAGGACATTAGTGAACCAGTTGGGTTTTTCCGACAATCTGGTAGTTTCATAGGGCCCAAATTTGGCCCTCCGATTTTTTCGGCGCACTTACGTGAGGTGCGCCAACTTCCTGCGCTCAAAACAGCGCTGAAAAGATATCCCTGTATTCTGGCCCCTCTGCTGACTCTCCTGGGGCTTGGCGCGCCGTGGCGAGTCCATTGCGGGTGGAGCTAGGGCCCTGCGCCTAAAAGAATGCCGGTAGCTGTCCGCAGGCGCAGTAGAGCGTTCGCGCATGCGCAGTAGTTCCTCTCATGATTGTGACGATGCGTACCTGCAGCGTGGGACCCAATGTGTCCCAGCTCTATCCCGGGCCGAGTGGCCTGCCGCACAGGCCGGCCGCTGCCTTCCTGCGCTGAGGGCTACAAGAAACAGGGTGGTGTGGGGAGACTTTTAATTGGGGGGGGGGAAAGGAGGAGAGTTTCTTTAAATGATTTAGAAAAAGTCTCTGTCAATGGCACAATGCAATTGGCTGTGAAGAGGTGAGAATGACCAGAGAAAATTTTCCTTAAGTTTGGTCTCTCAGTGCCAGTAAATATCTGGTCGTGACTTTTGTTTTGGTAGTAATCATGACTTAGGTCAATTTTTTAAAAATCCCACCAATTCTTAGTGAACAACGGCATGGATGCCCATAGATACCCTTTTAGGAACATTCCATCAGCACCCACGGGTGCCTTATTGGGGACCTTGCGCAAGTGACCATCGTTCATTCATGTGTAAGCCCGAGCCTTGACAATTGGAGAAAGGCAGGCCATGTGACTACGAGGGACATCACAGCCTGTTCCACTTTTCACCTGACCTCTACACGTAGAACAGTTCCAGCAGGCTCAATGGATAGAGACCAGGAGCTGGAATCCCGGTTGATTTTCCACTCCCTTACCCGATGACAACAAGGCCAGTTGTATTACTCCTATCATTGCACCACCCAGGATCACTACCTCATGATGGTGTGATGACACAAGATAACAACTTGCATTAATATAGCCCTGCTAGCAAAATATTTGATTCATAAATGGTTTTATGAAACCCTTTGTCTTCTGATATAAATGATATTAAAAAGTGCATATTTTATGAAGCTTTATATAGTGGAATGTGTAAATTATGCAAAAGTTACAGTACAAGATCTATATTAGTTGTTGTCAAGGTGTTTTGCCAGATCCTCTCTGCTTCCCTTCCCCCGCCTATCTCTGGCTACCTGTGCTAATTTCTTAACTCTCCGCAAGGGTTTTCTATGCGGTCACAAGTAGCCACATATGCTGGCCTAAGTTAGTTTGGAGCAACTATTAGCTGTCCAAACTGGCTTAAATGGCCAAAACAGGCATAGGTGGTTGGTAACGCCCCCCTTTTGGAAAAAAAAAAGGAAACCAAAAAAAATCCTAACTAACTCACTTACACTGGCGCAAATTAAATGTGCAGAATGGGGATTTTTAAGATACTCCAAAAAAATCAAGTTGCTCCAAAAAAACAGCAACCCCAGGCCAAATTTGGGCCCATGGTCACCATTACTGATACTGATTTTATTCCAGATTTACTTAATTAACTGGATTTAAATTCCTCAGCTGCCGTCGTGGGATATGAATTCAAGTCTCCAGATTATTAGTCTAGGCATCTGGATTACTAGTCCAGTAACATAACCCACTACCGTACCCCCATTTGCCTCATTTGCTTCTTACCGGTGAGCTGCAGGCATAAGTCGCTGCCGCTGTAGAGCTAGCTTGTCGGTCATGGAGGGGGAACAATTTCAGCCGGCCGAAGTCTTCAGAAGAGTACTGGAAAGGTAGGGGTTGGGGTGTGAACGGTTGCCATCAGTCATCCATGGATTTAATGTGGAGCCGGGAAGAACTCATCTATTCCTGCTCCATTCAGCTCCGCAATAAGATAAGTAAATAAGTACAAACTTACCTTTCTGATGACAGCCTTTAGCGGCCCCTTTAAGAATGGCTGGTTTGGCAGCATGCATACACGCACATGCTGCAGTCATACACAATTGAATTTTGCCTATGCAAAGAGGCTAATGCCGGTTCAGGCGTATGCCCTGCCGCTTACAGAGGAGCCTTTACCAATATGGTGGGCAGTGCATTTCTGGCACGGAATAAGTGCGCACATACTGCTTGCCATATTGGACCCCTACACATCCATTTTATACCTCTTCTAGTCAATTTCTAGGCCAATGTGAGTGGCTTGCCATTGTACTAGTAGTTGCTTTAGTCTCACAAATATCGGCCTCTCGGTGGCAAAGAAAATTGTCAGATTTGAACATTTCCGATAATCTAATCAGTTACAATTTTGACCGAACTACAACAGATGAGAAAGCAAGATTGTTTCTCTAATTCCAAGAACAACTACAACTGATAAGGATTAAGTTGGTTCTAAGCTACTGACAAGATTCCACTACCCATTACTTGACAAGTCTGCAAAGGAAATCATTCAAAGAAACTAATTTGATTTGTTTGTCTGTTTGACTCTTTCATGAACTGTTTTAAAACTCATATGCCAATGCAGTGATTGCTTTAATTATAGTTTATAGAAGGTTTCCGTCAAAGCCAGTACTATATTTTGGATCAGTTATACCAATCATTCTTTTATCTCTCATAAAAATTCTGTCTTTAGCCAGCATTGGTGTTATTTATACCAGAATAGCACCTTCATCAGTTTGACGCTCCCTGCACTACTGAATTGAAAAGAAGCATTAACTGCTGTGTCTGTGCTACTTCAATGGGTGCTGCTTCTGTTCCCTCCTTAAAGCTCTCTCATAACTTCGGTAAATCTTCCTTTCCACTCCTGGTCCATCCTCAGGTACAATTGCTAATCCTCTCCTCCAACTCTAATTTCAGTTAACCTGATCACAAGATATAAATAAGATGATGAAACCTACAGTACTCAGACCTGTATTGTCGCAAATTAGAATTATGCTACCCAATAAACCTGAGCTCTTGTTCTTTCAATGCACTTCCTCCCCCAAGTGTGCCTAATATAGATCTACAGCCAGCATTGATATAAGCCAGGTGCGCTGTTGTTTTAGCGGTGCTATGCATCCCTCTAACATACAAACAACCACATTTGCCAAGCAGATTGTAAAATCAGCATTCTTGTAGGAATTCTGGATAATAAATTGCTTCCTTGTAATGATTCATAGCCCTTTTGCCACATTGGAATATTTGTATTCTGAACTGGTGCACAGGAAGCTTTGGGACATGGAGGTCCTACTGAGACACTGAGCAGAGCGCGATGGTCCCCATGCGCTGCATGGCAGCTTTCGCTCATCTTCAAGTCTGAATCTTCCACATGAAGCTTGCATCCATGCAAAGTGGATAGCCACTCTACTTTTTTAAACTTTTGAGTGGATTTGAACAGAGTTGGTTTTAAAAAAATAATAATAATTCTTGGGATGTGGGCATTGATGTCAGTGCCAGCATTTATTGTCATTCCTAATTGCCTTTGAGAAGGTGGTGGTGACTCAACTTCTTGAACCGCTGCAGTCCGTGTGGTGAAGGTGCTCCGACAGTGCTGTTAGGTAGTAAGTTCCAGGATTTCGACCCAATGGCAATGAAGGAACAGCCATTTATTTCCAAGTCAGATTGGTGTGCGACTTGGATTGGACTTGGAGATGGTGATGTTCCCAAGTACCTGCTGCCCTTGTCCTTCTGGCTGGTGGTAGTTGTGGGCTTGGGAGATGCTGTCGAAGAAGCTTTGGCGAGTTTCTGCACTGCATCATGTGGATAGTACACACCGCAGCCATGGTATGGCAGTGGTGGAGGGTTGGATGTTTAGACGGGTGGTTGAAGTGCTGGATCAAGGGTTTTGTTTCCTCAGTTTCTCCCCTCTGTTGAAGGCAAAAAGTACGTTTTGTAAAGTCCTGCTGGACAGGATCTACAGCCTTCACTGGGTCCTAAGGTTCCCTCAAGTGCAAAGAATTACATGTGGGCATCAGGGCTCCATATTAACCCATGGACTTCAGAACAAAACGGCTGTTCACACATTTATTGTTCAGGTGGTATGTGAAACATTGGCTCTTAGGAGAACAGGACACATACCTTTGTCTTTCCCTGATGCCAGCAAACTTCTCATTTATTTGCTAACCATCGCACAAATTTGGAAAATTCAGCAGGCTGCGTCAATGCAGAAGTCACACATAACGAGGTTACACAAAGTTACATATGTCATCATGGCCTGCAGCATGGCCACTGTGAAAACTTAAGACTCATTTTTGTGGTCTGCACTGAATTAAGCATCTTCCTCTTTTGTTGAGCGAGCCTAGTGATATAGTCTGCTGAGGGAAGGTCGGGGAAAAGTTGTCCATGTGGGATGGTGCAGGGAAAGCAGGGAGACATTAGAAAAAAAAGAGAAAAAAAATGCAGATTCTGAGATACCTGTGGGGAATGCCTCCGCTGTCAAAGCCGTCCTTTCATGACTGGAAGAAGCACTGCAGTAGAAGCAAATGATATAATGGAGCACAAACTAGCTCTTTCATTGCCTTGTTGCTGAAAGCAATACATAGATATGTCATTCTCTGTTTCATCTCCACAACTTTCTCTCCCCACCCCAAACCAAAGGACTTACGTTATCGGTGACCTTGTCTGTTTTGGCAGCAACAGCTTTTCTTAAAGGTAATTATAGAAAACAGCTTCTTTCAGAACTGTTTACTTTGACAATTATGCACAGTGATGTAATTCTGAGCACGTGTTACCCTCACTACCCCAGAAACTAATTTATCATTGACATCTGGTCAATCATGATGTGTAATACCACTGAAAACACACACAGAAGCTAACACTTCACCTCTAGCTCGCAGTTTAATAAAAAATGACACATCTGACAGTGTAATTACTCACAATCAAGTGCAATAAATATATTTTCTTTCACTAATGTAGTTTTTGAGAAAAGCTAATTGATTTGAATGGAACAGAACCCAACTGAGGGAGCAGTAAAAATAAAAGCGCCTTATGAGTGGCTGTAGCTGTTGTGAATCTACTTATCTCTGAGGAACAGTAACAGAAATACACAGACTGTATTTTAAAACGCTCCCTTGAAAATGAGAGGGTAAATTCCAAGAGCTCAATTTTGATATATGTTTACAGTCTGTATAAAAAAAGCAGCTGATGTATATTGAATGTGTGAGGTATGTTTGTGTTGTTCCTGGGATTACTTTCGCCCTTTTGCCTTCAAATCCCCGCTGTTTCTCCAGTAAATCAGAGGATGAGCTATTCTACAAAGACAGGAACATTATATACCATGTGAAATGTAGGTGTGTTTCCTTTAAGCCTGGAATATCTAATTTCTATTAAATAAACACTGCGTTTATAAAGGACACTGTACAGAGGGGGCTGCTGCTGTTAAGCAAGCATAGGATAAGTTCAAACAGATTTCAGTTAAGGGGCTGCAATAATCCTTACTCTAGTAATTAGCACCACTGGAGAGTTCCTCTGTTTCTTTCCTTGAAATGTAACACAAAAAAATCACATTTGAAGAGTGACAGAGAATTGTGACAGATAGTAAATAAATGAATAAAGAAAGAAAGACTTGCATTTATCTAGCGCCTTTCATGACCACCAGACATCTCAAAGACCTTTACAGCAAATTAAATACTTTTTGAAGTGTCGTCACTTGTAATGTAGGAAACGCGGCGGCCAATTTGCGCACAGCAAGGTCCCACAAACAGCAATGTGATAATAACCAGATAATCTGTTTTAGTGATGTTGCTTGAGGGATAAATATGGGACACCGGGGAAAACTCCCCCCTTCTAAAATAGTAAAGGTGCCATGGGATTTTTCACATCCACCTGAGAGAGCAGACAGGGCCTCGGTTTAACATCTCATCTGAAAAACGGCACATCTGAGTACTACACTGGAGTGCCAGCATAGATTTTTACACTCTAGTCCTGGGATGGGACTTGAACCCACAACCTTCTGACTCAGAGGCAAGAGTGCTACCAACTGAGCCACTGGCTGACACAAATGTGTATTAGATGTGTTATTTTATAATATTAATTGACCTTGCACAAAGTTGCTGCTGGATAAATATTTAAATACAAATTGCTCAACTGTCATCATCATCGGCAGTCCCTCGAAATGAGGATGACTTGCTCAATTGTAATTGTTGCTCTGTTTCCCATTCCAAGACTTCTGTTTTTCCCACTTTCTACATTCGTATCTTTGTGTCTCACATGGCTTTTGTGCTGCCATCTAGCTAAAGGAAGCGAATTACGACTGTGTTCAAATTGATCACACTCGGAGAACTTTAGTTGATTGGAAGCATAAGTATTGAAATAAAGTGTTGGAATTTGGATTTCTTGAAAAATATTTGCTACTTACAATAGCTTTGCATGAGCAATAATCTCTCAAAAAATCCCTCTAAATGTGCTGTACATTGCTCTCCATATATTTAGCTGTCTCTCTCAATATTAAAGTTGTGTTATTAGAGACTTTTAAAGTAATGGTCAATCTAGCGCTGTTTGATCTGCAAAGCTGTGAACTGGAGAAGATTCACGCACAATTCTTAGCCTCTTTCTGGCAGGCGAGAGGCCTGATGGTGGTTGGATGCTGCTGGGAAGCCTTGTAGCCAAAAAATGAGTGGCTCAGGAAGGAATGAAGGGAGGGAGGAAGCAGCAGGCAGAGCAGGATTGTGGAGGTGGGGTGGAGTGGGGGGGGGGGGGGGGGAGGGAGAGCATAATAAGAGAAGAAGCGGGAAGGGTGAGAACAACAGCAGAATAGAATCGGACAGGCAAGGTTCGAACCATTTGGAGACGTAGCTGAGGGGACCAAGCCTGAAAGTCAATCATGTTGTGCGGTTCAGGATCTTTTAACCATTTTTGTGCAGAAATGATGTGGAAAAATAGGAGTTACTTGTGTTTTAAAAGCATACTGTATATTGACATTGTTGGCCTGAGAAAGTATGCAGTTAAGCTGAAGAGCCATCTTTGTTTCTAAATATATTGTAAATAATAAACAATTTGGTAGCTTGTAGCTTCCGTAATTGATAAATGACTCATCCCCATTGTGTTGAAAAGTTTTTGATCTCTTTCTAACTGTGAATGTTGTAAATGGGCATCTACACTGTTTCTCTGGAGTTCCCACCAATCTTCCGCAAAAGTTATAGTGGGAGATTGGGGAACCCCGTGGAAATTCTACCCCAATCTGTTTTAGTCAAGCAAGCTCATCCACTGAAGTGGGGCGACATAGCAAGTTCATTATTTAATGCTGTTACCTAGAAATAAGTTGTGTTGATTGAACTAAGTGAATCTGGTCATAACTATTTCTCTGTATGTTCACTTCACTGAGAAGCAACGCAGCTTTGTGATGAGAATCAAGTCTCACCATATCCAGTCAATCTGCTGCCAGAGAGACTAAAGAAATACACCCCCGGGTGACCCTGGGATCATGCTGTCATAAAAATAGAAAAAGGCAAGTAACAACTTGCATAAAAATAAGGCGCTCCAATTGCCACCAATTGACGCCACTGAACCTGAGCAGGTATCGATGGCAGCCTCAATTTGTAACACAGATGTAAGTAGAAGACATTTGCCTAGGTTAGAAGAAGTTTGGGTTTGATTAGCCATGATATCAAGTGTTATAGTTGCAGGAAGTGTGTTATTGTTACAGGAAGTGTGTTACAGGAAATGTGTGATGGCAAGTGCTATATGCATACTTTTCAATACATTACAGATATTAATGATTGGATGAAGGTATCATAAGCAAAATCTACAGATTTGCAGCTAATACCAAAATAGAAGGAATATGTGTTAAATGGAACAGTGGAACAATGTGCAGATCAGGCAAAAAGTCTAAGGGCTATTGTGGTTAAATCTATTAAGCTGTCAACACAATGCTTAACTGCAGTAAAAAAAAGCAAATAAGGGACCTGATTCCATTAGCAAAAGGATAGAGTGGAAATGTAAAGAGATTGCATTGTAAAGCTTTGGTCAGACCCTATGTGGAACACTGTGTGTAGTTCTGCCTAGGTACAGGCATCATTGGCCATGTGAGTGTACAAAGATGAGCAAAATAATTCCAGGAAAGTAAGTTATGAATAAGAGTTGAGGAAGTTGGGCCTTTGCTTTTTAGAAAAGAGGTGACTGTGATATGACTAAATTGAAGTTTTCATGCTCATTAACAAATTTGATCCAAAGTAATATCGAATTGTGCAACATGACACATGGTCCAAATAAGGAGGTTAGATGTAAGAAGATACATCATGTGGAATATTCCCCTTTATCAGAGTTGCAGGATAAATGACCAGACAAGGCTATTGAATTGGACAGTGTAAGTGAATTGAAGTGGCATTTTGCCGTGTTTCTGGAGAAAAGATTTGGAGACATGTTGATAAGGTGTAAATGAGAATGATGAAGGAGGGGTTGGGAGGATTCAGGAAAGAGTAAATTTAAAAGGAGCAAGAGGAATGTCAAGGCTCTAGAGCAGAGTAGAGTTTTGAGTTAAAATAAGCAGAGTGGGACAGGAAGGGATAGAGAGAGTAACAACGCCATCAGTGAGTAAGGTGATATCAGGGAAAAATAGAAAAAAGTTAAAGCTAAAAGCACAATGACCTAGATTTTCGATTTGCGTCGCAAACCGCGAGTTTCGGCAACTTTGGTCCGGGGCCGGTAGCACTGCGAGAGAGGCCTTGGGATGGGGAAAAACAAAATTAAATTGCAAAAAACATTCACACAACCCTTATCTACTAAATCGCTGAAAAATAATTTAAAAATAAACACGTTAACTTAGCTTTTTTGCAGGTCTTCATACGCAACTGTCTGCACCGACAGTTTGACCTGTCGGTATTCTAGGCGTGACGTACGGGTCGAGAGAGTGCCGAAAGTACGATGCAAACGCAATCTGTGTCGTTGCATGTCGGCGCACCTCTCTCCGGCGGTACGTGGAAATGCCACCGCAGAGGTTCACAAGGATCCCACCCACCGGGTTTTTGCTGCAGAGGGTCAAATCGCGGTGAAAACCCGGTTGCAAACCTGCCGAAAATCTGGCCCCTTTAGATCTGCATGAAGCATTCGCAACAAAATAGATGAATTAATAGCACAGATAGAAATGAATAGATTTGACCTAATAGCCATTACAGGGACGTGGTTGCAATGTGACCAAGACTGGGAACTAAATATTTCAGGTTACATAACTTTTAGGAGAAATAGGCAAATTGGAAAAGGAGGAGGAGTAGCCCTGATAATAAAGGATGGGATAAAGACAGTAGAGAGAAAAGATCTTAGCTCAGAAAATCAAGAAGTAGAATCAGTTTGGATGGAGCTAAGAAACAAGGGGCAGAAAACATAGGTCGGAGTTATTTATAGGCCCTCAAACAGTAGTTCTAATGTAGGGCAGAGAATAAATCAAGAAATTAGAGGCACATGTAACAAGGGTAATACAGTAATCATGGGGGACTTTAATCTACATATAGATTGTGCAAACCAAATTTGCAGTAATAGTGTGGAGGATGAGTTCATGGAATGTACACAAGATAGTTTTCTCGATCAGTATGTTGGAAACAGGCTATTTTAGAGCTAGTATTATGCAATGAGAAAGAGTTCATTAATAACCTTGTAGTTAAAGGGGCCTTTAGGGAAGAGTGACCATAATATGATAGAATTTTATATTGCTTTCGAAAGTGATTTAGTTAAGTACCAAACTAGCGTCTTAAATCTAAACAAAGCAAACGATGTAGGTATGAGGGTGAGTTGGCTAAGATAGATTGGGAAACTACATTAAAAGGTATGACGGTAGACAAGCAATGATGATGATGAATGGCTAGAATTTAAAGAGTGAATACAAAATTTACAACAAATATACATTTCTTTAAGGCACAAAAAACCTATGGGAAAAGTGGTCCAACCGTGGCTAACAAGAGTAGTTAAAGATAGTATTAGATCAAAGTCTTATAGTGTTGCCAAAAAGAGTAGTAAACCTGACGATTGGGAGGATTTTAGAATTCAGCAAAGGAGGACCAAGAAATTGATAATGAAAGAGAAAAAAGAATATGAGAGTAAATTAGGAAGAGACACAAAAACAGATTGTAAAGGTTTCTATAGGTATGTAAACAGGAAGAGATTCGTGAAAGTAAACATGGGCGCATTACAGACAGAGACAGGAGAAATTATAATGAGCAATAAGGAAATAGCAGTTACATTAAACAAATACTTTCTTTCTGTCTTCACGGTAGAAGACACAAAAAAACATTCCAGAAATAATGGGGAACCAAGGTTCTAGAGAGAATGCGGAACTTAAAGAAATCAGTATAAATAAAGACATAGGGCTAGAACCTCCACTTTTTTTGCATGCTTAACGCCCACTTAACGCCCATTTTACCACTGAAATGACATACAACGCCCAGATATCACCATTTTGGCACAAAATGGAAACTGACGGGCATTTTTAGAAAACTTATCGCCGAGCGTTACTTTTCCTATGTGGTTAACGCCGGGGAAAGATATTACCACCCGCCCACTTTTTTGGGCGGAAAAATCATCAGAATGGACGAAATCAACGCCCATAATATTGCCCAGTGTTACTTTCTGCATGGAATTAACACCGGAATTCAATAATAGCGTCCGCCCAGTTTTTTTTGTCGTAAAGAGCACATTTGGCCAAACTAACACCCAGGAGATCGCCAACCGTCACTTTCTGCACCTCGCACACACATCATCCACAATATCGCTCGCCCAAAAAACCGGCCACACAAAGTGGAACTGTTCTAAACGAACGCCAGTGGTATGGCTGGCAATTTTAAAATCCCACTCTTACGCGAGGAGCTGAAATCTGAACGATTTGCCTGAAAGAGCGTTGATGTGAATGACAACACTGACACACTGCTGTGTGTGTGCAGCTCAGACATCAATGGTGCCCATCACCTTGGTGCCAGTTAAAGTTTACGTTGATTGATGTTAAGTTGTATTTAACCCTTTTATGTTAAGGAATCAACAGTGTGTAACGGTACAGCTATCTGAGACAATGCGTAACAAGGTTATGTTCAATAACAAAAATTTTATACCAACATTGGTTTGAAATCATAAGTAACACATGCAATAACACCCAACCCCCACCCATACCCCACTTTTTCCACCATTGACATCAATCATATATTCAACATGTCCAGCAACACAGAATACAAAGGCAAAGCAGGAGCGTGGTTCCCAGCCCCCATACATTGTAACAAATTGCATACACCCAAATGGAGATATAACACAGCCATCACCTGCGGACATGCACCTCACTTTCCTTCCCCCCTCACCTTCTTCTCCCCACCTCTACTCCTTCCACTCCTCGCTCCATGGCGCCTGGCTGAGGAGCTCCTCAGACGGTGCCTCATTGTGGGGGGATGAAGGCAGATGCGGTGGTTGCATGGGTACGAGAGCGGGAGATGCCGAGGGGCCAACATTCTCTGATGCAGAAGCAGGATCTTGGTCCTTGCTCTCATCTGTCTTTCGCAGTGGTGGTGTGGAACCTAGGGGTGGAGTGCCATGCTCGGAGACCACTGGGAGTCCTGTGGCAGCAGTGTTCCTGGCTATCGCATCCAGGGCCTCCGCCAGCCGCGGAATGTACTCGGTCATGGTGGCCAGCTGTTGGGATATGCCCCCCAATGCTTCGATGAGCTGGTCACCAATGTCTCCAGTCCTCCTGGACAACTGTACCATCTCACCGCTGTCATGTGGAACAGACCTGCTGTGCCCATGGGATCTCTGCGGGGTCGGCACCATCCTGGGGACAAATGGGGTGCCCTGTGGCGAGGTGCTTGGGGCTAGTACCTCCAGAGTGGAGGCGGGAATGACTGGAGGACCACTAGATGGCCTTGGGGTGGAATGGCTTCTGGAGCGTGGCGATGCAGGTTCCTCGAAATCCACTTTCTCATCCGTGGAGAACAGACCCAGTGGATTGACGGGCGAGAATCGGAGCTCCTCAGCACCAGATACAGGATTGTCCGTCGACTCCTGCCCCGCGCCCCCACCTTCTGGCCTCTGTGTTCTTGCCTTGGGACATGCTGTTGGCTGAGCTGAAAAACACACATGAGGTTATTGGAGGAGAAGGGGGTGCTAGAGTCACAAGGTGAGTCCAGCGCTACACACAGCATATGCACGTCAAAAGCACCACCGCTCTCAAAATCATCGCAGGCATCACATTTCATGACCATCAACACATTTGCATTCCAATGATTTTCATGAGGCCATCATTATTTCTATGACAATTATATGATTGTTCGGATATGAGTGGGTGTGGCATCTATTGACTTTACATTACGCAATGGTGTAAGCTTTACTCACATGGCATCACTTCAGGGTCTGCAGATGCGTCCCGTGGCTGTCCGGGGGTGCTTCCCCACGAGTGCGAGCACACGCTCCTCCATGTCAGTGATGTCGCTGGCGGCTGGTGGCCCCCCACCCATTCGCCTCTGCATGGACCTCATCGTCGATAGCTTCTTCTGTAAAAGGTGACAGGACGACATGACATGAGATCATTGCGTGATATCATTGCTAGGTACTGTCACAGAGACTGATTCAACACATAACCGACAGATGTAATCATCATTATTATGATAATTATCATTCTTTACCTGAAGACACGTACCGTGACCGCAGGCTTTGAGTAAAACAGTCCTGGTAAAAGTGAAAGACCTCACATCTGATGATAGTCACTCATGACTGTTACAAATAAAATTATATAAATACATAAGTACATGTAAATCAATGTAATACTTCCTCTTACGGATCCCACAAGGTTGTTCCATTGTTTGCGGTATTGGTTGCCCTCATGTACCTCATTGGTCACCGACGAGATCACCTCTGCTATCTCAGTCCATATCTTCTGGCATGCCTTTGGGGTGGGCTTTCCACGCCCTCCATGTGTCAAATCACCCCAGCGTAACTCGACCTCCTGCAGAAGGGAGGCATTTGCCTCATCCGAGAACCTCCTGGCTCTTTTGTGCCCTCCAATGTGCTCCTCTCCCACCTCACTGCTCTCTCCAGCATCAGTCTCCACAGTGTGCTGTGATGCCTCCTCCTCTCTCTCCATTATAAGCCAAATTTGGGCAAATATGTAGCTGGTAACAGCTACATTTTGTTTGCCTACTTGCTGTGAAGCTCTAACGTCTCCCTTCTTCCTCCCAAAGCAGCCACACCACACCCAGCCACGCCTTCAGTCCATCTGAGCTCCCTCTCTCTCTGTCGCCTCTTCTGCGCATGTCATGATGACTCTTGACCTCTAGTATCGCGGGAATCATGTGTTGCCATGCTGTTGCTAAGGACGGCCACACTTTACGGCAGAAGGTCAAAAAAATTTAACGCTACCGCCCATTTCATATCGCTCGCGGTAACCCCCATTTTCAAAAGTGGAGACTAGGTGCTTTGAGAATGGGCGAGAAGCCGGCGATCTTAAAACCCTTTTTTAATGCCCACGCCGGAAATAGCGCCCATTTTTGGGCGATAACCACAAAAGTGGAGTTTCTAGCCCATAGTACTGGAGAAATTAATGGGACTAAGTGGTGATAAATCCCCTGGACCTGACAACCGGCATCCTAGGGTTTTAAAAGAGGTAGGTGCAGAGATAGTGGATGCACTGGTATTAATCTTCCTGAATTCCCTAGACTCTAGAACAGTCCCCACAGATTGGAAGGTAGAAAACATAACCCCACTATTTAAGAAAGGAGGAAGAGAAAAAATGGGAAACTACAGGCCAGTTACCCTGACATCAGTAGCAGGCAAAATGCTGGAATCTATTATTAGGGACTTGGTAACAGGGCACTTAGAAAATTGTAATATGATTAGGCAGTTAACAGGGTTTTATGAAAGGGAAATTGTGTTTGACATATCTGTTAGAGTTTTTTGAATATGTAACAAGTAGGATGGATAAGGGGGAACCAGTGGATGTAGTGTATTTGAATTTTCAAAAAGCATTCGCTAAGGTGTCACACAAGAGGTTATTACACAAAATTAGGACTTATGGGATTGGAGTTAATATGTTAGCATGGAGTGAGGAATGGTTAATGGACAGAAAACAGAGTAGGAATAAACAGGATTTTTTTGGGTTGGCAGACTGTAACTAGCAGGATACCGCAAGGATCAGTGCTTGTCCTTTAGCTATTTACAATCTCTATTAATGACTTAGATGAAGGGACTGAGTGTAACGTATCCAAGTTTGCTGATGATACAAAATTAGGTGGGAAAGTAAGCTGTCAGGAGGACGCAAAGAGGCTGCAGAGAGATATAGACAGGTTGACTGAGTAGGCAAAAACATGGCAAATGGAATACAATGTGGGGAAGTGTCCAGTTTGGTAGGAAAAACAAAAAGAGCAGAACATTTTTTGAATGGCAAGAGACTAGGAAATGTTTGCAGTCAGAGGGACTGGGTGTCCTTATACATGAATCACAGAAAGTTAGCATGCAGGTACAGCAAGCAATTGGAAATGCAAATGGTACGTTAGCTTTTGCTACAAAAGGATTGGAGTATAAGAATAAATAAGTCTTACTACAATTATACAGGGCATTGCTGAGGCCACACCTGGAGTACTGTGTACAGTTCTGGTCTCCTTACCTAAGGAAAGAAAAATTTGCCATAGAGGGAGTGTAGCGCAGGTTCACTAGACTGGTACCTGGGATGAGGAGATTTCCCTATGAGGAGAGATTGAGTAGAGTAGGCCTGTATTCCCTAGAGTTTAGAAGAATGAGAGGTGATCTAATTGAAACATATAAAACTCTTACCCTGGCTGGGGAATCTAGAACACAGAGTCAGAGTCTCAGAATAATGGGGTCAGCCATTTAGGACTGAGATGAGGAGAAATTTCTTCACTCAAAGGGTTGTGAACCTTTGGAATTCTCGACCCCCAAAGGACCGTGGATGCTTAGTCGTTGAGTATATTCAAGGCTGAGATCGATAGATTTGTGGGAACTAAGGAAATGAAGGGGTCATCATCATCATCATAGGCAGTCCCTCGGAGTTGAGGATGACTTGCTTCCACACTAGGAATGAGTTCCCAGGTGACTGAAGAGTACAATGCAGGACCTATAGTCTCTGTCGCAGGTGGGGCAGACGGTGGTTGGAGGAACGGGTGGTTGGGGTGCCTGGGTTGTTACACGCTCCTTTGGCTGTCGCGCTTGACTTAAGCTTGCTCTCACCGAAGAGACTCGAGGTGTTCAGCATTTTCCCGGATGTTTTTCCTCCACTTTGGGCGGCCTTGGGCCCTGGGATTCCCAGGTGTCGGTGGGGATGTTACATTTTTTCAAGAAGGCTTTGAGGGTGTCCTTGAAGCGTTTCCTCTGCCCATCTGGGGCTCGCTTGCTATGTTGGAGCTCCGAGTAGAGCGCTTGTTTTGGGAGTCTCGTGTCAGGCATGTGGGCGATGTGGCCAGTTCAGCGGAGCTGATCGAGCTTGATCAGTGCTTCGATGCTGGGGATATTGGCCTGAGCGAGGACACTGATGTTGGTGTGCCTGTCCTGCCAATGGATTTACAGGATCTTGCGGAGACAGCGTTGATGGTACTTCTCCAGTATTTTGAGGTGCCTGCTGTACATAGTCCATGTCCCTGAGCCATATAGGAGGGCGGGTATCACCACTGCTCTATAGATCATGAACTTGATGTCAGTTTTGAGGTCCTGGTCTTCAAACACTCTCTTCCTTAGGCGACCGAAGGCTGCACTGGCACACTGAAGGCGGTGTTGGACCTCGTCGTCGATGACTGCCCTTGTTAACAGTAGGCTCCCAAGGTATGGAAAATGGTCCATGTTGTGCAAGGCCTCGTTGTGGATTTTGATAACCATGCTCTCGTATGCATCGGTGAAGGTGTTGACGATGGCTTGGAGTTTGGCCTCCGAGTGCGCGCAGACGCAGGCACCGCCTGCATACTGTAGTTCGATGACGGAGGATGGGATGACCTTGGATCTGGCCTGCAGGCGTCGGAGGTTGAACAGTTGAGGTAGTAGAACAGCCATGATCTTGTTGAATGGCGGAGCAGGCTCTAAGGGCCAAATGGCCTACTCCTGCTATTAATCCTTATGTTCTTATGATCCTTGAACGAGATATAAACTTATTGGCCTAATAGCATTATCTAACATTTCTTATCATTTTATTTGGTGAATAAATACAGTGTAAAAGATAGGGCCCAAAGTGAAATAAATTTGGTTTGTCTCTCTCAGTTCCTACTGGGAGTAGGACAGCTGTACAAAAGAACTCATGATTTGGTACAAATTGATCTTCATTTATTAATCTTACTCAGAGAGGCAGCAACATGGCTGTGTTATGCTGTTGTAGAAGGGGATGTTCTTCTGAGTTTGGGGTGGGGTGGGGTGGGTAATGGAAAGGAAACTTTACTCTGGATCTAGCCTGTGCTAGGCCTGTCCTAGGAATACAGGTAACCCTCGATTATCCTGGTCCCTCGGGGATTGGGCTATACCGGATAAACGATTTCTCTGTTAGAGTGAGTTGATATTATAAAGTTAAAACTTCAATGAATAAATACTGGGCAATCAGCTACAAACTGTAGCAAGGCAGTTAAGTATGGACATTACCAGCATGCATGCAGGTGGCCTCGAGGAGGAGATTGTCTAGCTCTGGGGTTCCGGAGCTCGCTACCTTCCCAGGCCGAAAAGACTCCGACGTCAGCGGCCCGATGCCTTCCCGGGCCGAAAGGACTCTGAACGCACCGGCCCGATGCCTTCCAGGGTCGAAAGGACTCCGAACGCACCGGCCCGATGCCTTCCAGGGTCGAAAGGACTCCGAACGCACCGACCCGATGCCTTCCAGGGTCGAAAGGACTCCGAACGCACCGACCCGATGCCTTCCAGGGTCGAAAGGACTCCGAACGCACCGACCCGATGCCTTCCCAGGCCGAAAGGACTCCGAATGCACCGGCCCGATGCCTTCCCAGGCCGAAAGGACTCCGACGCCAGTGGCGGCCGCGAGAGACACGGCTGCAGCAGTGTGCACACACATGAAATTTTAAATGCCGTTACAATGGTTTCCCGTTGCATCCATGTGCGGATAATCTAGAGTTGCCTATATATGATGGGACACAGTAGAGGGAGCTGAAACTATATACAACCTATGCTGTACCAACATCCTTCGTCTTGACAAGCATAACAAATTCATCACAAAATATTAATTATTAAAAGAATACAGAGAACAGTTAGTTCTACCATTCAGGGTTTGTTCAAGGGAATTTTTATGCGATTGAGAACTTATTTTGGATGTCCCAGATTTATTTCATGTTGACCTTTACGCCTGGCAAATAAAGGAGTTATCACCTGGTCAAATTTGATTCGGGTCCAAGAGGTGAAACGAGTGTATAATTTACCACACCATCCCTTCCCAAGTTCAATAAAAAACTGTTGTAAAGACTGAAAGAGGGGAGCCCACCTCATATTCTTGTTCGAAAGAATGTAGAAGGGATTCTGCTGAGTTTGGGATTAAGTTGGGCAGTGAATCTGTACAGTTCCCATAAGACAGCCTCTGCCCTCGCCATGGGAGGGGAGCTATTTTACTTGCTGCCGATGTACCTTACATTCTCAAGACATGGGCAATTGTTGCCAATAAAAGCAAATGCAATTTCTGAATAACAGTAAGTGTAACAAATCAACACCCTTCCAGGTTGGGTAGAATTTACAGCAGCAACTGTGCAGTTTCCAAATAGTTATTTTTGGTTTCTCATTTATAAAACCTTCGTGTCCCATTTCAGAGGTAAAGAACTGCCATACCAATGCTGGAAAAATAGAAGCATTATAACTATTTTGGACTGATGATCTAATTTTATGGGGCAAGAAATTCGTGGCCTTAGCGCCATTCCGTAGCGCCATTACATGGCAGTAAAACAGCCACTGCCACTCTTTCACCAGCTGCTGGCGAGTCTCGCGGTGGTCGCCGTTTTCGTCCTTACTTTTGCGCTGCCGATAACTGGCAGCACCGTCCTGACCAAAATGACGGCGTTGTGATGTAAATCAGCGTGCAATGCCTACTTCATGTCACAAGCGCGATCTTCGATCCTAGTGCTGAATTCAGTGCTGTGTCTTAAGCACGGCAGGTTAATCTGGTGCACAAGCAGGATGACAGTGGCGATGTCTGCATCTCTTAAAGGGATACACACATCTTTCAGGTAAGTTTGGATTTAAGGTTTTGGACTTTTTAAAAACATTTTATTGAAGTAGTGGCTTGCCGCAATATTTATGAAAAGCTTTTTTAAGTGTGCAGGGAGTGCTGCTGGACACTTGCGAGGGCTCGGATGGTAAATAAAGGCCTTTGAGTAGACAGAACACGCTGCAAATAGTCAGCAGGTCACACAACACCCGTGGAGAGAAACAAAATTCACATCTCAGGTCAAGATGTTGCCTGACCAGCTGAGTATTTCTAGCATTTTATTCTGTCCTTTACAGCATCCGCTTGCAGAGGGAAGAGGAAGACACAGAAGAGGAGGAAGCAGAAGAGGAGGAATCAGACGGAACGATGCATCCCAGACAGCCCCTTTCTGGCCGGGATATCTGGGATGGAATCATCTGCCTGTGGTACCAATGACCACAACCCCAATTCCCCTTTCAATATTAGTCCCACACCTTACCTTCCTGCTGTTACTGACCATCACAGCGTCCTCTTGACCACAATGCTGAAATAAAAGCCACCACAAAGCAAGCTTTCCAATCCATCTATATATGTCTATCCATCCAACATGACATCAAGAAATCAACTCATCATCCATATACATTCTCTTGAGTGTGCTACTGAAGTCATGCAGTGCTATCCCAGTGGCTGCAGCATGGCTGGTGGAAGGCTGCTGACTTTCAGTGGGGGACACTGCAAATGGCCTTATTGGTCAACCTTGAGGAGCTGGTGGCTGTGAGTGTCAAATCGGTCTTCTGCTTCTTTTTCACTCTCCTCTCCCTCTTCTTGGTCACCCAGTGGCAGGGCAGGCTGCAAATCTTGGGTGTGTGAACTGTGGTAGGCACAACTGGAGTTCTGGTGAGGGGAGGGTGGGAAAGCATAAGGTGCATGCAGAACAACAACAGCGAGGTGTATTTATATAGCACCTTTAATGTAGTAAAATATCCAAAGGTGCTTCACTAGAGTATTATAAAACAAAAAATTTGACACCCAGCCACATAAGGAAAAATTAAGGCAGGTGACCAAAAGCTTGGTCAAAGAGGTAGGTTTTAAGGAACGTCTTAAAGGAGGAAAGAGAGGTAGAGAGTTAGAGCGGTTTAGGCAGGGAGTTCCAGAGCTTGGGGCCTAGGCAACAGAAGGCACGGACACCAATGGTTGAGCGATTATAATCAGGGATTAGGAAGGAGGATAACTTACGAGGATACCAGCATTTGTATCCTTTCAGCCCTGCCACTGGCCAAAGGCTCAGTCATGCTCCTGCCAAGAATGGCCTGCAGCGTCTCCTCCAAGGAGGTGAGTTGAGACTAGGAATGGGAGATGTGTCACGTGATTGGTGCAGATTATTGGTTGATGAGTGATTGGGGTTGTGCATTGAGCAGTGTGTGAGGCTAGTTGTGCAGTTGGTAGGCGATGGCTTTTAAAGATTCATTCACTGACCTTGACCAGTGATCTGAGGTCATGCAACCTCTTTGGGCATTGGAGCCAGGTGGTGGGGGTGACAATGTTGGCAATGACAGCCTCAGTGCTGTACTCCCACATTGTTCTTTCTGAAGGCTGGCCCCTGTGGGTTGAGGGTCTGTCTTGCAGTGTTGACTCCTTGCACAAATCTGGAGTGGTGTATGCGAAACCCTGGATACCCCTTCCCTGGCTTGCTGAACCAGTTGTGTTAGTGCTGAGGTATTTTTCCCATTTTTTGAGGTTTGGAAGAGAATTCAGCTTTAAGAGCTGAATATTCATATTTGGGACTTCTTTTTAATGTTAAATGTTTTTTAAAAGGCAAAAAGGGCTAAAAACTGCACTGTTTCACTTCATTTTGATTTGTTTTGCTTCAGTGTGCATGTCCCCTCTAATTTTCAGACCTCTTCATTGCCCACAATTCCTTGCGAGAGCCACAGTCTCGCATCCAGAGGCTGTGCAAAGTTGCAACACTGCACCTGCACACAAGCTTCATGTCAGATGCCTCCAGGTCGGCATTGCATGGCAGGTAAGTGCTCCGCCAACAATCTCCATCCCCATGGATGAATTTTGCTCCATTAGCATTGCGGCCATTTTCAGCGTCAGTTAACTACAGTTGCCAGTGCAACTTTACTAGCTAAAATTAATTTCTCCCCATAAAGCTTCTGCAGTATTTGGCTGTTTGCGTGCTGATGTTATGTTTTGTATTTTACAAACCAGCAGAACTAAATCTATGTTCAATTTCGTGGTAAGACTTAAGTGTCCAGCGTGTGTTTGGGAAAACTATCTTTTTATTGTTATTCATTCTCCGGATATGGACTTCACTCTCCAGACCAGCATTGATTGCCCATCCCTAGTTGCCCTTGAGAAGGTAGTGGTGAGCCACCTTCTTGAATCACTGCAGTCCGTGTGGGGAAGGTACTCCCACAATGTTGTTAGGTAGGGAGTGCCAGGATTTTGACTCAGCGGCAATGAAGAAACATAAGAAGAAATATATGTCCAAATCAGGATAGAGTGTGACTTGGAGGTGATGGTGTTCCCATGCTGCTTCTGCCCTTGTTTGGGAGGTGTTGCAGAAGTGGCCTTGGTGAGCTGCTGCAGTGTATCCTGTGAATAGTATAGTTTTCATTGAAAACATCGGAAATGAAAACTGGTGTTTTCTATCATGTGGGCGATATGCATTCCAGTTTTATGCTCTGGCGAGAAATTGAAAATCAATCTTATAGTCCACCATTGTTAAAGTGCATAGTTTCTCTAACTTTTTCCTGGCAGAAGATCTTCTTAAAATGTTTGCTAGTAATGGGTAGGGATTGCAGCAGTATTTTGTTGTGATACCTCAGTTTACCCATGTGCTGAAACAAAAACAGGAAATGTTGGAAACACTCAGCAGGTCAGGCAGCACCTGAGACTTTGGGTTATGTGGCTTAGTGTTACACAGGGTGGTGCCTTTACCCACTAATGCATCAAGGGAGCTAAAATCTTGGCTTTTGACTGAGATTTAGGATTGACCTTGTCATTGGTATCGCCACACCTGACAATACTTTTATGAGAGAGTACGGGTACGGTGTAAACACTGAGGGCATAGGATTGAGGTCAAGTTAACAGATCGTGGGCTTCCCAAGGACTGGTTAAGCGTTTGTTTCACTTTGGTTTTGTCCGTCATCTGTACCACCATCGACCAATGAAAAGGGCAAATTGGCAATTCTCTTATCAGTCTGATAGAAACCAGGCATTCGGCATGACATGGCCTTGCTGTTTATCGCCTCAGTACATGCTATGATTTATTTCATTGCTGGCTGAGCCAAACTATCAGCTGGCAATAACATAAACCCAGGATTATTCAGAGTGCATAAAAATAGTAATGGGCACACTGTGGAGATGGCAAGATTGATTATTTTGTACTTTTATTTTTCTTCAGGCCTTTAGTAGCTTTACATGAGCATAGCCAGGGCCGGCGCAACCATGAGGCGAACTTGCCGCTCGACTAAGGCACCAACATTTGGGGGGGGCGCCAAAAAACGGCGTGGATCCAATCTTGCGGAACAGTTTACTTTGTAGCTTCATGGGTTGTTGCCCCGAACAAACTCAGGGGAACAATTCATCTGAATCTTAACGGTTGCTTCCAACACAAGTTAAACTTTTAAAATAATAATACAGAGTTTTGAGCTTTGAATGATTGGCCATATTAATGAGAGAGTTTATTTTAATCGAATGTCTTGGTCGATGGAGATGGCACCATTTTAATCTACAGTGCACGTCCTAAATGGCTCTAGCCCCGGAGAAGCTGTTTAAGCCTGGCTGAAGTTTCACGGGCTAACGGGATTGTGCAGCCGCTGACTCAGCAGATAGAAGGCTGACTCGGGCAGACTATCTCACGTCCCTCCTCCTGCATCTCTTGATTTCCACGTAACTCACCCACGATGTCAGTTTCTTCTCCTGCAGATGACGCACAGAAGGAAAACCCCGCTCCGGAGCTGGTGCCTGCTGCTGCCTTTCAGGACTACCGACAGTTCAGAAACAATAAAAAACAACATGGCTTCTTCTCATATGATATTGTTATTGATTTTTATTATTAGACCAATTACCTTTTCACAACAAAACCAACACCATTTTGGGACCATGCATGATCGTGCATGAATTGTGACTCCTTTAATGTATAATCAAATACAAAAATAGATCCCTATTTACACCAGATGCGTTTCTCCAAATTCTCGAGATACACCACTGTTTAATCCTGATAAGGGCATCATTAAATTGCCCAAGAATGATATGCTTGAACCAAGATTATACTTGAATCTGGATTTCTATGCATGGCAGATAACATGGATAACTCCAAATCTTGCCTGAATTATTCATTATGTAACAGGATCTTAAGGAGATTTTTTTCTCACACAAAATCTATCACACTTTTCAAATACTTGTTGTTTTATGTTAAGTTGACTACAATCCCTTCTCAATGCATATAAATGGAGCAAGCAACTTGGGACAAGGAACTCATTGAAACAGGGGCAATGGGTTGACAGTATTCTGAAGTCAGATTATGAGTAATTATGTACAATTTCTTGGGGACCATTCCCGAATGTCTCCAGCTACTCCAAGGTGATTCTGTTGTTTTACTTGCTGGGTTCTTCTATATGATTTCTGAGTGCTAACTTTTCTGGGTTATTCGGGCAGGTGTTTATCTGCGATCCAAAGCTGGGCTGTTTCCATTCCCTGCAGTTACTTTAGTTAAAGGGTAATCGTTGATATTGCGTCGCTTCTGGGGCTCTGTTTCACTCCTGTACCATTTCGTATTTGCCTATCTTTCAGTCGGAATGACATGACGGGGAATAAAAATCACATGTTTGGAGGAATCATGTGATAGATTGATGAAGCTGCGGTGCATCACATCGGTACTCATGTACTTGAATTCCAAACGGTCTAATAGTCTTGTGAGGAAAGGGACACCTTGTGCCTAGTAATCAGGGTGCTCAGTGTAACGAGCCGCTTGTATGAGTTGTCTATGCTTTTATAGAGGAATTTTTGAGGAAAACATGTATAGCCCGAAACTCAAAAGCAAGCCATTAAAAGAGATACAACTGGGAGCGCACATTAAAACATATACACAAAAATAAAACGGAAAGAAAACATACATATTGCGATCCATTATTAAAATGTCAAATGTCAAGTTACCCTGATTAATTTGGCTGAAAAGGTACCTAACCCAGGCGCTCTTGTGAGATTGGGAATGGGGGTTTATGTTGAGTGGGGGGAAGGGGTGGATATAGAAGTTTGTGCACAACACAATTTGACATTTCTGTAAGAAAGTTCCTGTTGATGGTCTTTCACTCGGCTTGTCCCCACCCCTCTCTCCTTCGGATTCACCCGACTTAATCCCCCTTTAGCAGGCTATTTAATTCCCGCCTTTCGCGCATTATAGTACAAATATGGAGATGAGCTCAGTCAGTCGTCTAGTAGAGGCTCTACTTTATAAAAAGCCGACAGAAAATACCTGCCCTTAAAATAAATAAATAAACAGGCACCCTGATGTGGCGGTGGCTGGGATCCCACTGGGTGTGGTTAGAGAGGAAAGGGGACCTGGGGGGGGGGAGGCAATGTTGTCTAGCAATCACATCCAGCCCAACGCTGTGGGCATCCTACCCAGATCCATTGGGGATCCGCAAAGCCCACTCGGTCCATCTCCCATCAGCGTCACTCCACTGTCATCAGCGTGCTTCGACGCAGACTCCACTGCTTTTGGGCACCCGATTGCATCCTTTGTGAACAGATCGCTCAGCGAAAAGCACCTAAAAGGTGCTGTTTTGATGTCCTTGCGCATTGGGACCACTTGGTTTGGTCAGGTCTTGCGCAGAGTTCGGTTGTAGGGATCCTGGTCCCGGCGATCGAGCAGCTTGCTTTGCCTGTCCGCCCCCAAAAAAACCATCAACGAGGACCAGTACATCTTGGATAACTTGAAATGAGGTGGAGGGGATTGGCGGGGCACCATTTACCCTTGCGCCGGCCCTGAGCACAGCCCAGTGAAATAGATTCCCAATCATGATTGTTCTTTGGCTGGATTTGACGGTGAACTTAGTACAGCACTGATACCTTTGCAAAGTGTTGCAGAGAATATGATCAGGCCAATTTAAATTGTGCACTCAAGCGTGTTGACGTGAGGCAGAATTCCAGAGACTAATGTTCCACAATGGACCTTCCTTAATCCATTGCACTCTGCCAGTTTGCCATTTCATTGATTGGTGCACTTGAAGTGATAGAGATGCTAAGCTCCTGAGAATACTGACATGATAGTAAGGAATTGGGATGGGTATCTCCAAGGGATAATTATCAATACTTTCTGAAGACTGGATCAAACTGAGAAATAAAACTGCACAAAGTGTGGGCCCACTTAAAAAAAAAATTATTTTACTAATAATAATATTATTACACAGTAACAGAAACTCATTTGTTCCATTGGAAGTGTTTGCTGGTTCAGGAACTCATGTTATGGCTCAGTCACTGCCACCATCTCAACAGAAGCTGCTGCCTTCATTCAGTTTAAGGAGGCTAGTAAGAATGAGATTAAGAAAGGACTGCTTACTGTCTTTATGAAGATAAATTTGTAGATTATTTTATGTAAGAGCTAATGTTTTATTGATAGTTGATGTCATGTATTCAACTATCATTGTAACCCATGTATAAGCTGACCTAAGTTGTACACCTTGAGAACATTGACCACAAGGGGGTGAACTTGTGGGAGACACTCCTAACCTAGACTTTCAGGTATAAAAGGGGAAGCTCCACCCACCTTCATCACTTGAGGTCTTGGTAATAAAGGTAACTGGTCACAGAGTGACCTTCTCTCAAGTTTGGGCCTCGTGTGCATTTATACTGTATAGTAAGGAAATATCAGTGATTACCATTTATTTGTGCTCTATGTTCGTAGTGCTTTGTTGTTACAGTTATTTATGATGCAAAACATGGAATCGCCCTTACAAAACATATGGTGCAGTTGCTTGGGTTTTGCTGAACAGTGTGTGAGGATAGAGACAATGTTTGCTCCCCGATAGCATTGGATAGCCGCAGGGAATGTTTGTTCCCTGGCAGTGTGGGATGGCAGCCATGTAACTGTCCTTCTAAGAGTCTCACCGTTCATGCGGGCCATGTTGTTGTGCAGAGACTCCTGGGAAGAAATTGACTATTGTGTATCACATGATTACATACACTTGTTGACTCTGCATTGTATGATTGGCTGCTTGAGAGGTTTAAGGAGGGAATAAGTCTCTAACTTCCTGCATTATTTAAAAAGTGATACCTGCACATGGGCTTGCATTGACCATCATATGCACAACTCGCCTCCAATAGCTGCTCGAACAAGGACAGCCATAAAATAGCAGCATTTTGTTTTAATGCGGCCACTTTCTTCTCTTCTAGCATAGAAACCGCCCCACCCCCCGCTTTCACCCCCTTTCTATCCTTGAGGTATTGGCTCTTGTTGGGGCACAGTTCCATTGTCATCAGGCAACCTCATCCAAGTGGCTATTATTCTTTCATGAACCTAGGTAGTGACTATCAGCAAACTCTTCTACCTTGGGGATATTATAGTTGATCATGTGCTCACCTGAAGTTCACTCACATGCATTTTGCAGCAAGATAGTGATCAGGAGCAAGAACATTGGCTGATTCTCCCTTTCCTAGATCAGTGGTGCTGAGGTCAATTCTAATACCCTAACTAGCATCCTGCCTAAGAACAGCTAACTTAGCACAGAGCAGGCATCTCAGCTGATCCCATCTGGGCTTATATGGTTGAGCTATGTATTAGCTTTACTAATTGGGCCTTCAGGAGAGTTATATAGAAAGAAAGACTTGCATTTATATAGCGCCTTTCACAACCAGTGGACATCTCAAAGCGCTTTACAGCCAATGTTGTAATGTGGGAAATTCAGCAGCCAATTTGTGTACAGCAAGCTCACACAAATAGCAATGTGACAATGTTCAGATAATCTGTTTTACTGATGTTGATTGAGGGATAAATATTGGTCAAGACACCAGGGATAACTCCCCTGCTCTTCTTCGAAATAGTGCCATGGGATCTTTTACGTCCACCTGAGAGGGCAGACGGGGCCTCGGTTTAACATCTCATCCGATAGTAACTCCAACAGTGCAGCACTCCCTCAGCACTGCACTGCAGTGTTAACATAAATTTATGTGCTTGAGTGGGACTTGAACCCACAACCTTCTGACTCAGAGGCAAGTGTACTACCCACTGAGCCACAGCTGACACTATAGCATGTCATATAAGAACAAATGATAATCACTTGTACAACATCTGGTACTCAGAGTGAAGTCTCCCATTTGAATGATGCAACAGCCATTAGACAGAGCTCCATGACTGGAACTCACCGCTGACAAATTTATCAAAGGAAATACAATTAGAGTCACACACAACTCAGTGAAGAGGTTAGAAGAAACGTTTCATTCTCACAGGATGTTGGCTGTGTGTAACAGACTACCGTCAAAAGTATGTAATGCTGAAACAATTAACTGGTTTGAAGGAACGGGATAAACATTTAATTGGGAATGGGAAAGGGTTTTGCAGGACAGAAGGAGGCCATTTGTCCCATCGTGCTTGCGTCTATTCTCTGAAAGAGCTTTTCATTTAGTGGCTGAAATTGCGCTCCTGTATGCTGGGAGTTCAGTTGTGCACCTGGCACAGATCGAGTGATAGTGCGTCGTCAAGAAGGCTCGCTTCCTCTCCATCCACTGGCACTGGACCTTCCATATTCTCAGCACCTGGAATGAAAGCGAGGGACCAGGGTTAGCTTGTGCTGTGAAGTGAATGCCAGAATAATGGGTCTTTTAAAGGTAGTAAAAATATAGATGTAGGCAGCTCACCCCACGATGGCTTTTTGGCAAAGGTTGGCCTTGGGACTTCATTTTATAATAATAAAGTTCTGTAAAAATCTCAGGCCTTTTTTTAAATGCAGTTTTTTTTTATGTGAGGTTAGCCAGGCTCAGGATTTGTCGGTCAGGTAAACCGTCACTTATTAGTGAATGAAGTATACCAGTCATTCTACATAATCAGCCAGAGAATGGGCCAGTATTGTATTGTTTCAGCTTTACATTTCTCAGGTCAGAAGAGCAAGCTTTGCTATTTTTTTGAGTTGCTTTACTGCACAGGCAGCAAAGAATATATTTTATTTTCACTTTGTTACCTGTTACCGGCATTGGGAATGTGTTGAAAAATGAACAAAGCTTTTAGTGGGGGCTGTCAAGCCAGAATCACAGGAGCTTCAGCTCATTCTCCTTCTTTCAGTTTCCGTTGCCAATGGTAACTGCTGTAAATAGTGCTCATTTAGAGTCTGTCCTTTGCTTTTTTTTTGTCAGTAATGCTCTTTATTTCCTTGGGAAAAAAAACTTTTGTAAAAAGAAAGTCTTGAGAAGCCAGGAGCCAGACGTTCAGCTGGAGAGCATGGTGCTATTGCAGTAGGTTAAAGCTACTTAGGAGAACTCCACAGGCAGTGAAGGAGCCCATTATCAGCCAGGCTCCTTCCTCTTCCCCTCCCCGCCCCCCCACCCTCCACTCCTCCATCCCAACCAGCTTATTAATTCACCTTCAACTATAGTGAAATCAGAAACGCACCAGAGAGATTTTTCTTTTAAAAGAACATACAATGTCCTCTTGCTCCTTCCTCCTGCTTGTCATTTGCGAATTATTGAGAGTTGGCCAGCGTGACATTCCCCATTCAAGTCAAATTATCAAGATATTAGTTAATAGGCAGGAAAACTAATTCCAGGAGAATGCCCCCACTGTGCTGAATAGCCAATTAAAAGTTCAGCCCTTTGGCTCCAAAGAACATTTCTTGAAAATTGCCTTTGGTTGGAGTGAAATGTTTGGATAATGACTTTTCGTGGGTTTTATAGCTTTTTAAGACTTCAGCTGCATTTGTTAATGTTCGCATTTTGTGCTCGGTGTGTTAATCATGGGACGGTTGATGGGAAATCGGATTTGTTTGACAGTAAGTGACATTGGGGGTGGGGGCAAGTTGGAGTAGTGGGATTCCATTTCCAGCTGGAAAGAATGTTCTGAATGAGTCTGAGGGGCAAGCTTAGGCTTTGGTGTGATATTTGGTGGTCAAAAACTTTGCCAACTCAACCAGATGGCTTGCATTAATGAGGTAAATACATAACATTTTTATTTTTGCCAGTTCTATTATTTGCTCCCCTTCCCCTAGCCAGAATTTCCATATACCAAACACTATACCCTGCCAAAAAGAAAGTTTGAGTATCTTTGTATTCGTTGTGCTGGATTGGCCCTGGGGAGAGGGTGATTTTAGAACATAACAACTTTTAGGAAAAGGCAAGTCTGTTTTCCCCATCTATCTGTCTTCTCATCATATTCCTCAATCCTTTCCCGAGCAACATATATCAATTTTGTCTTGAACTCATTTACACTGTGTTCTTTAATGATCTTCTTTGGTAGCAATCCACAACCCTATTACCCTTGGGTGAAAATGTTCTACCTGATGTCCCTTTGTACTGCTAACTTGTAAATTGTATCCAATGCCTCCTGTTAGTTGAACCTTTCTGCACAGTGAGAACCAGATGAGGACTGGATTGGACTGCACTGTGATGCACCCTATGGTACAAAAGCCCACCAAACCTCATTCATATGATAAATGATCACTTAGAGGAGATAGCAGAGGGCTCGGGCTGTCTGTGGATCCACTACATTGAGCAGAGAAGGCGAGAGAGCTGGGGATACACAGCTCTTTTGTTATTGGAGAGTAGTATATTCCATTGTGTCCACAAAACAACTGTGTAGGAAGTTGTATTGACAGTGAATATAAACTGAGTAATGCACTTTCACAGCTGCAATTTTTATATATCCCTCCAACTTTACAGTTCAGTACATATAACATTGGTATATATTACACTTTACGTTCTATTTATTGAGAAACCAAAGTGAAAGGCCAAGTGTCAGAGCCCTGTGATAGGGCTATCTGTAGCTCTATACCACTGGGGGAGGGAGCGAGGTAGAGGCATGTCATCAAGCGGTTCCATGTGACAATATATGAACCTCCATGTAACCCAACACTAACAAAAGTTTCCAAATCTAAAGCAAGTTTAAGTGACAAGTAAGTGTCAAACCAGTAAGCTAATTCTCATTGGAGATTGTAATGTATGTACATAAGTCTGCCCATCACCAGAGGGCACTAGAGTCACAGGTACATTCGTGCTGGGCCCGGTATATAACCTGAACTTCACATTTGTATCCTCTCTTCTGGAAGCCATTAAAGACTGACCAGGTTACACCTGGTCACTGGCTCACAGTACGGAGTTCATTATATCATTTCATACACCACAATTGGCGACGAGGCAAATACGAACCCACGCAAAAGTATAGCGACCACAGCACGATTGAGTACTCTTGGAATTCTCTAGCGATTCAATGAGGGAGAGGATTGGGAGATTTCATGGATCGGCTTGACCAGTACTTCGTGGCAAACGACCTAAACAAAGACGAGGGTGCAGAGAAGCGCAGGGCAGTTCTCACCGTCCGTGGCCCCACGATCTATGCACTCATCAAGAATCTGCTCTCACCCACTCTTCCTACAGATAAGGATGACAAAGAACTGTGTGCTCTAGTTCAGGAACACCTTAAACCCACAGAAGGAACCCTCATATCCAGATATCGCTTCTATACGCATGTTCATCCAGAAGGCTAGGACGTAGCGGCATTTGTAGCCGACCTGAGGCATCTTGCAGGGCCTTGCAAATTTGGGCCCACGTTGGAAGACATGCTGTGTGACTTTTTCATCATCGGGGTCAACCACGAGGCGATCTTAAGTAAGCTGCTGGCTGCGGAGACGCCGGACCTCAGCAAGGTCATCACCATCACCCAAGCTTGCATGTCCTCGCAGAAAAGCACGAAGCAGATATCGCGACAAAACAGGAACTCCACGGAAACTACTGCATACAAAATTGTATCAACTACTGGCAGAACTCCACATGGCAGGGCCTACTCGACTGTGTTTGCAAGACCAGGAGCCGCTCAAAGTTCGCCATCGAGGGTCTACTTGACTACGTATGCGAGAACGGGAGCTGCTCAAAGCCCGCCATCGGGTGCAAATCCAAGCTCAACGTGTTGGCGTTGTGGGGGCAATCACCGACCCCATCAGTGCCGCTTCAGGCAGTATGTATGCAGAGGGTGTGCGAAGACGGGGCATCTCCAGCAGACGTGTCCACAGCAGAGCAAGCGAGCTGCGACACACCACGTAGATGATGATTAATTCAGTGTGGATCTGGCGATGCATCCCAAGGCATTTGAGAGCTTCGAGGAGGAAGTGTATAGCATATGTGCGTTCCTAACAAAGAGCCAACCGATAATGATGGAGGTAAAATTATTAACAAAGAGCCAACCGATAATGATGGAGGTAAAATTAAACGGCGTGCCGGTATCCATGGAATTAGGCACTGGTGCGAGTCAATCGATAATGAGCCAGAGGACTTTCGAAAAGCTGTTGGAGACCAAGGCAGAGAGACACAAGCTGAGTCCGATAAATGCGAAGTTGTGTACCTACACCAAAGAACTCATATCAGTGAGCGGTAGTGCAGCAGTAAGAGTGTCATACGAGGGAGCGGTTCACGATCTACCATTATGGATTATCCCGGGCAATATCGTTAATCGGCAGGAGTTGGCTCGAGAAAATAAAATGGAAATGGTACGATGTCCAAGCTTTGTCATCAGCGGATGATGATTTGTGTGCTCAAGTGCTGAGCAAATTTCCCTCATTATTTGAACCGGGAGTTGGCAGCTTCAAGGGAGCCAAGGTGCAGATTCACCTCGGCCCAGACGCAAGGCCCATCCATCACAAAGCCAGGGTGGTCCCGCACATGATGAGAGAAAAGGTCGAGCTCGAATTGGACAGGCTACAAGACGAGGGGGTCATCTCACCGGTTGAATTTAATGAATGGGCCAGTCCCATTGTTCCGGTGTTAAAGAGCGACGGCACGGTCATGATTTGTGGAGATTACAAGGTCACGATCAACCGAGTTTCGAAACAAGATCAGTACCCGCTACCGAAAGCTGATGACCTGTTTGCAACGCTAGCCGTGGGGAAATCGTTTACCAAATTGGATCTAACGTCAGCCTACATGACACAGGAACTGGTTGAATCATCAAAGAAACTTACGTGCTTCTACACGCACAAAGGACTGTTTATTTACAACAGGTGCCCTTTTGGCATTTGTTCGGCTGCAGCCATATTTCAGAGAAACATGGAGAACCTATTGAAATCCGTCCCCAGGACCATAATATTCCAAGATGACATCCTAGTCACAGGTCGTGACACTGCCGAGCACCTGCACAATCTGACAATCTGGAAGAGATTCTGCGTTGTTTGGACAAAGTGGGACTCAGGCTGAAACATTCGAAGTGCGTTTTCATGGCACCAGAGGTCAAATTCCTTGGACGAAAGATTGCACCCAGGCCCCAGAATGTGACACAGCTATGTTTGTTCCTGGGTCTTCTCAACTACTTTGGTAACTTTTTACCTAAATTGAGCACAGTATGAGAGCCTTTGCACAAGCTGCTCAGGAAAGGAGACGACTGGGTGTGGGGTTAACTTCAAGATAGAGCCTTTGAAAAGGCTAGAAATCTGTTGTGTTCCCACAAGCTAGTGGTACTGTATGACCCATGCAGTTTTGACCTGTGATGCGTCGTCCTATGGCGTCGGCTATGTACTCCAGCAAGCCAATGAGTCAGGCAAACTACAACCAGTTGCATACGCGTCTTGAAACCTGTCCAAGGCAGAAAGAGCCTACGGCATGGTAGAGAAAGAGGCTTTAGCATATGTTTATGGGGTAAAAAAAATGCACCAGTATCTGTTTGGGCTTCGCTTCGAGCTGGAAACCGATCGCAAAGATGAGCTTTCCATCCAGTCCGACTGTTTACTGTGGGGTAATCATGTTGTAATGCAGGGCGAGATTTGTACAGGAGTTACATAGTACGCATCCCAGTATTGTCATGATGAAGGCCATCGCCAGGTCCCATGTTTGATTGGCTGGCATTGACGAACTTAAAGTCATGCATGCATCAGTGCAGCACTTGCATGTAGTTAAGCAATGCCCCAAAGGAAGCTCCGCTCAGTCTGAGATCATGGCCATCCAAACCGTGGTTTAGAATCCACATCGACTTTGTGGGCCCCTTCTTCAGTAAAATGTTTTTTGTGGTGGTGGATGCATACTCCAAATGGATAGAAAGTGTGATCAAGTTATCCAGCACTTCCACTGCCACCATTGAGAACCTGAGAGCTATGTTTGCCACACATGGTCTGCCAGACATCGTTGTCAGCGACAACGGACTGTGTTTCACGAGCCTGGAGTTTCAAGAGTTCATGAAACGCAACGGCATAAAACATGTGAAGTCAACCCCGTTCAAAGCCGCGTCCAATGGTCAAGCGGAGCGGGCAGTTCAAACCATCAAGCAGAGCCTGAAACGTGTAACTCACGGTTCCTTGCAGACACGCCTGTCATGCAGACTGCTCAGTTACAGGACAAGGCCACACACGCTCACCGGGGTCCCGCCTGTGGAACTATTGATGAAGAGAGGCCTCAAAACCAGGCTCTTTCTGGTCCATCCTGACCTTAACGATCATGTCAAAACCCGACGTCAACGCCAGCAGTGGTATCACGACCATGCCGCAGTGTCACATGACATATCTGTAAATGACCCAGTGTATGTACTTAATCATGGTCAAGGGCCCGAGTGGCTTCTGGGCAATGTTACGGATAAGGAGGGTAACCGGGTGTATATGGTTAAGCTCAAGAATGGGCAGATGTGCAGGAAACACATTGATCAAATCAAACTAAGACACACTGACGAACTGGAACAGTTGGAAGAAGACACTGCGAGCTTAGACGACCAACCAACTCACGTCCAGCTATCAGAAGAACGCACTGTGGTCAACGCCCAGCCCCAAGTCGTGAGACACTCGGAAAGTACTGGGATTGTACTGAGACGGTCAACCAGGGAGTGAAGGGCTCCGGACCGTCTGAACCTGCAATATGGACTTGTGCCAAGAACTGGGGGGGGAGGGGATGATGTAATGCATGTACACAAGGTCTGCCCACCACCAGAGGGCACTACCATTGGAGATCCTAGGGTCACACATACACTCGTGCTGGGCCCGGTATATAACCTGAACTTCACCTTTGTATCCTCTCTTCTGAAAGCCATTAAAGACTAATTACTGGCTTACAGTATGGAGTTCATTGTATAATTTCATAAACCAGAGAGATAATGGCAAGGTGCAGAAATATCTGCAGTCAGTTAGGAGTTGAGTGCCAGTCTCTTTAATTAAGGGGGATGTCATACAAGCCAACCTACAAAACTTTGAAAAGTAGACAAAGAGCTTCAAAAAAAGTTAACAGCTCCAAACCCGTTTGACAAGTCAAAAAGAAACCATGGAACTGACATTGATGGCCTTACCACCCATTGCTGCTCACTGCCACCGACATTCCTCCTCGAGTTGCGCCCACTGCCACTTTCGATTTGGGCTGGAGCCGACGGGAGGGGTGAACCGCTGGGAACCGCCCGCTGACGTCAGCGTAAGTGGATTCCCGCCCGCCAAGATGCCAGATTGGTGCGGGCGGGAGTCGGCGCCAGAACGGGTGTGGACCGCTGGCTGGAGGCTGGTCTGTTCCCAACGGTGAGTATGAAGATCTGAAAAAAAGATGCGTAAACATCTTATAATTTTTTTCTTTACAGGGACTTACCTGTATGGGGTCCCCTGAAGGTCTTCCGATGGTTTTTTTTTTAATGCTTTTCCTTTTCAGGTCTTCGACCCTCCATGGGCCCGACTCCATTCTCGGCGGCACTTCGGCGGCAAGTGACTTTTGCCGCCCGCCGACCTTTGAAGGACCTTTTCGATGAAAACCCCGCCCAAATTACCATCAGGTACCTCGGCGGCCATCGGTGGTCCTTTGGGCGGCACTTGGGCGGGCGGGGCTCTTCAACAATTTTGGCCCCCATACAATTGAAAAACCATACTGAATATAAGCCTGTGACCAAAGGCACCATTTATAGGTGATTAAATAAGTAAAATTATTTTTATTATTTTGAATTTCAGAATTTCATTGGCATTTTGGGATCACATTCTGTAAATCAGATTGTTTTTCTGTGAAAAGTGAAATTCAATCTCCTTAAGTTTTCTCCTCAGGTACTGTCTCCCTCTCCTTCAAGTCTGCCGTCATCATCCCTCGCCTCAAAAAACCCTACCTCTGACCCCTCTGTCTTTCTAACCTTCCTTTCCTCTCCAAAGTCTTTGAACGTGTCCACCATTCCTGCAACTTTACGTTTGAATCCTTTCAATCAGATTTCTTCCCCTGCCACAGTACTGATCCGGCCCTTATCAAAGTTACAAATGATATCCTATGTAACTGTGACTGTGGAAAATAATCCCTCCTCATACTTCTCGACCAGTCTGCAGCTTTTGACACAGTTGATTACACCATCCTCCTGTGTCATCCTCGCCTGCTTCCATTCTAATCTATCCAGTCAGCAGAATTGCCTGCAAAGGCTTCTCTTCCTGCTCCTGCACTGTTCCCTCTGGAGTCCACCAGTGATCTAACCTTCACCACCTCCTATCTCTCATCTGCATGCTGCCCCTCAGCGACATCATCCAAAAATACAATGTCAGGTTCCACATAGATCCTGACAACACCCAGCTCTACCTCACCACCATCTCTCTCGACCCCTCCACTGTCTCTGATTTGACGCACTGCTTGTCCGATATACATTACTGCATGAGCAGAAATTTCTGTCAACTAAATATAGTCTTCAGTCCCCGCCAAAAACTCCATTCCCTAACCACTGATTCCATCCCTCTCCCTGGCAACTGTCTGAGGCTGAACCAGACTGTTCGCAAACTTAGAGTCGCATGTGATCCTGAGATGAGATTACGACCACACATCCGCTCCATCACTAGACGGCCTACTTATATCTCCGTAACATTGCCTGACTCTGCCCTTGCCTCAGCTCATCTGCTGCTGAAACCCTTTGTGATCTCTAGACTTGACTATTCCAATGCTCTCCTGACTGGTATATCAGCTTTCATCCTACATAAACTTGAACTCATCCAAAACTCTGATGCGCATATCCTAACTCATACCAAGTCCCATTTACCCAGCACCACAGTGCTCTCTGACCTACATTGGCACACCGTCCTACAACACCTTAGTTTTTAAAATTCTCATCCTTGTTTTTGAATCCTTACATGGCCTCGCCTCTCCCTATCTCTGTAACCTCTTCCAGCCCTACAGCGCTCCGAGATCTCTACGCTCCTCCAATTCTGGCCTCTTGCACATCCCCGATTTTAATCACTCCACCATTGGTGGCCATGCCTTCAGCTACCTAGGCCCAAGCTCTGGAATTCCCTCCTTAAACTCTCCGCCTCTCTATCTCTCTTCCTTTAAGATGCTCCTTAAAACCTATCTCTTTGACCAAGCTTTTGGTCACCTGTTCTTATATCTCCTTATGTGGCTTGCTGTCTGTGAAGCACCTTGGGGCATTTTACTATGTTACAATGTGAGTGCAGTGGGACATAAGAACATAAGAATTTGGAGCAGGAGTAGGCCATTTGACCCCACAAGCCTGCTCCGCCTGATCAGGACACTGGTTGAGATCCAACTTTCTCACCCTCCAACTGAATTTGAAATTCAACCATGCTATGGTCACTTTTTTCTAGAGGATTCTTTACTATGCGATCATTTATTAATCCTATCTCGTTACACAGTACCAGATCCAAGATAGCCTGCTCCCTGGTTGGTTTCGCAACATACTATTCAAGGAACCCATCTCGGATACACTCTATAAACTCTTCCTCAAGGCTACCTTGGCCAATTTGATTTGTCCAATCAATATGGAAATTGAAATCACCCATGATTATTGCTGTACCTTTCTTACAAACCTCCATTATTTCTTTATTTATACTTTGTCCAACAGTATAGCTACTGTTAGGGGGCCTATAGACTACGCCCACCAGTGACTTCTTCCCTTTATTATTTCTCATCTCCACCCAAACTGATTCCACATCTTGATCTTCTGAGCCAATATCATTTCTCACTACTGCACTGATCATATCCTTTAATGACAAAGCTACCTCACCTACTTTTCCTTTCTATCTTTCCTTCCGAATTGTCAAATATTCCTGAATATTCAGTTCCCAGTCTTGGTCACCGTGCAATCATGTCTCTGTAATGGCTATCAGATCATACCCATTTGTATCTATTTGCACCATCAACTCATCTATCTTGTTACGAATGCTGCGTGCATTCAGATAAAGAGTTTTTATTATTTTCTTTTTACCATTTTTCCCTGCTTTGACCCCACTTTCTGATACACTCTTATTTTTATACATTCTGTCCCTTCCTGTCACACTCTGGTTATCATTTCCCCCAGTGCTACCCTGCTCTTTTGCCTTCTCCTTGCTCTTTGACTGTTTACATTTCCGCTCACCTGAACCCTCCCCCCCACTAATTAGTTTAAAGCCCTCTCTACAGCTCTAGTTATCATTCGCCAGGACACTAGTCCCAGCATGGTTCAAGTGGAGCCCATCCCAATGGAACAGCTCCCTCTTACCCCAGTACTGGTGCTAGTGCTCCATGAACCAAAACCCATTTCTCCCACACCAGTCTTTGAGCCACATGTTCGTCTCTCTGTTCTTATTAACCCTATGCAAATTTGCTCGTGACTCAGGTAGTAATCGAGGTTCTGCTTTTTAATTTAGTCCCTAGCTGCTCATACTCCCTCAGCAGAAACTCTTTCTTTGTCATTGGTACCAATGTGGACCACGACAACTGAATCTTTCCCCTCCCACTTCAAGTTCCTCTCCAGCCCAGAGGAGATGTCCTTAACCCTGGCACTGGGCAGGCAACACAGCCTTCAGGACTCATACTCTCGGCTGCAGAGAACAGTATCTATCCTCCTAATGATACTATCCCCTACCACAACATTTCCTTTTACTCCCCGCACTTGAATGGCCCCCTGTACCATGGTGCTGTGGTCAGTTTGCTCATCCTCATTGCTCATCCCTGCTTTCATCTCCACAGGGAGTACGAACTTCAAACCTGTTGGACAAGAGCAATGGCTGAGGCTCCTCCACACTACCTCCTGGGTCCCCATACCTTCCTTACTTATAGTCACACCCCTGACCACAGACCAAATTGGAATTAATTAATCCAAGGGGTGTGACTGCCTCTTGGAAGACAGTGGCCAGGTAACTCTTCCCCTCCCTGATGTGTCGCAGTGTCCACAGCTTGGACTCCAGCTCATCAACACGGAGACGAAGTTCCTCGAGCTGCAGACACTTACTGCACATGTGGTTGCTGTGGATCTCATTGGGGTCAACCAGCTCCCACCTGCAGCAGCAGAAACACATAGCCTGCCCTGCCTGAACTTGTCATGACTTAAGCTGCAGCTGAATCCAACATTACATCAATTGTAGAATAAGTGAAAAACTAAAGTACGAAAAAGTGCACATTTTGATGGAGTTTGAGTTTGTTGAAGGAAAAAGTGAGCTCTGACATTTTCTGCAGCCAATCAGCCACATCCAGCACCCTCTACTGTCTAGTTCATCAAGGCACTCCACACCTTCACAGTGACACTGCAACACATTCGAATTTCCACCCTTTCACTCTCCTCCAAACCTCGGAGTTGATGCTGGTTGTGTTCTCGCTTGTCAGTTCAATCTGGCACTCTTTTCCCCCTCTCGTCTAGATAAGCTGCTGAATTTCTTTCATTCTCTCCTGTTCAAACTGGTGCTGTTCCCTCTCCACCCAGAGTATACTGGCACTTCCGCCTTCCCCATACCCCCTCCTCCTGCTTCATGCTGACATGCTGTCATTCCTCTAATTATTGTTGATTGAACCTTGCTGTGCACAAATTGGCTGCTCTGTTTGCCTACAAAAACATTTCTAAAGTAATTCACTGGTTGTGAAGAACTTTGACATGTCCTGAAGAAATGAAAGACACATAAATGCAGCTCCTGTTTTTTCCTCTCTAATGGTTTTCAGCTTTAGGCGCTATGTATTGTATGCCGATGTGTCCACTTTTTAACCCTCTTTAGCTGTTACAGTGGGAGTTCCTGTTCTGAGGGATTTGACCATTCCCTTTCCTGCTTGTTGTCACTGCTGCTTCATTTTCCAATGGCTCACTATTACTTAATTTCCTGATGTTCTTCTCACTGTCCCTCTGCTTCCAGATAATCTTCTTAACGCTGCACTCTTTGATGTATCCTTCAGCGCTGCTCCTTTTGATGACTTCTTTGTGACATCCTTTTTAATCATCAACTTCTGATCGTGACTACAGTGCTTGATGTGGGCTGCCAATAAACTAGTAACCATACTGGCTTGATATTTCAGATATCCAGTAACTTCCGTACTTCAATTTGTTTCAATTAGGAGCCAGCGTCACTGCACTCCCTTTAGGAGTTGCATCAGGATTTCGAGCAAGAATGGTAGCACAAATTCATTGGTGCCATATTTCTCATTTAGCATCTGGACATTGCTGTTCCATGATGTCATCTGTATGGCGAGGTCTGCAATAGCAAGAGCCCACTGTGTTACGACGGCCTGGGACGTGGCTTTTCAGATGAGTCATCAGCGAGACACAGAGTTGATCTATTTCTCGGTGACAGCTAATTCCAGTCAACTATGTCAATGGCACAAACAGAGGCTGAAAAAGCTGATGTCCACTCCAAAACTGGACTCGGAGTAACTTTGAGCTGTACACATTTCTGGACTTTTTCATTGTCAACACTGAGAATTTGCTAACAGGTTTGGTTTGATTAGCAGAGAAAGTGTAGCTGCCTCGATGACCTAGCAGGTAAAGGCACCATCTTGTACTGTAAATTGTGAAGAAGAGAACAGAAAATTGCAAAAGCACATGAATAGATTTCTGGTACTGACGCAGGATTTACTGTTTAGATATAAAGTCAACTGAAGCATTTAAAAGGGAGCTAGATAATTACATGGAAAGTATAGATAATAGGGATGTAGAAAAAAGATGGTAAATTGGGATTAAAAAGATAGAGCTGTCATAATTAACAAAAATGATAGAGCAGACTTGATGGGTGAATAATCTAATAGAGTCGCTATGTTCCCATGTGCAATAAACTGACCAGGAGGTCCCAGGTTCAATTCCTGTTTGCAAAAAAAATCACTGATTGCTACAACTGGCATTAGCTTCCCTGAGCCAAGGGGATGAGAAAACAGCCAGGGTTCATGTTGATGGTCACTACCTAGTGACCACACCCCCCCCGCCCCCGCTGAATGTCAGGATGAGGACAGATTGAGATTGCCTGTGATGCCTTTCAGAATGAATAGCCTTCCAAAGCTATCTATGCTCACACATGAAGAATGGCGATGCATGAGTGGTGGTGCCTGTGGAACCTTTCCCCAACATGAGTCAATGTTTTGGGGCAAAAGAAAGGGAGGAAACCCCCCTCAAAAATACAAAGTGCTGGGTGCTCACAATATGGCATATTCTGATATGAATAGAGATGACAGTTTAATATGCGGTCAGCATCAAATGTAATTAATTTTCTTATTTCAAATTACTCGTTTATGCTTTGTGGACGACAGAAAATAATATTTGTTCTTGTACTTTGCCTCAGAGATCAACTTTTCATTTAAAAGAAAGGCAATCAAGTTAAAATGGGATGTCGAGGATCATTGAGAAGGAAAATAAATTAAGTGAAAGTGACAGGAAGTTAGTCGATATGCTGACGGAAAGTTAGAAAATTGTTTAACTCATTATAGCTGCCCTTCAAGGAAGGGGAACAAATTGGAACAATATCGTTTGCGTAAGTAATTTTGTGTGTTTCATTTACAAGCCAATAAATGGACAAATTCTTGCTTTGTTTGGTGTATGTGTGGGGAAGGAATGTAATGCTTATCAATATGAGGGATGTCATCACTGGGAAAGGAATAACTTCCCACATTTTGCACGACTATCAGCACTGAGTACTCCCGGGTGAGGTATAACACATTACATTCAGAGTACAACTCTCTCTACACAGCCCAGTTACCCAGCCCCAGGTCAAGTATTGCACAAGATACTAATTCAGGGACAGGGAAGTGGGCCTGTATAGTGTTAAGCTTTACTGTATGCTGTGTTGAAGAACTCTCTATTTGACACAATGAAGAGTATATCAGGTGTAAACGTGTGTACCCAGCTAACCTCAGTTGTGGACATACTTTTTTCATGATGTGCTGTCTCTTGCTATTCCATGGACACACACATTAATGATTTTCCTCATGGGTACGAAGGTTATGACCTCCAGCGAATCACTTGCAGTTGCTCAATTTCTTCTGCCATTCTAACCTTGCTTGGGGTCAGGAGCTTGGTGTGCAGGGAATGATGGTCATAAACCAGTGACCTCATTTCATGGAGCCACACATTGGGGTATATTATGGTCTGGACCCATTTCAGACCCAGACTTAGTGCTACGGAGACAACGGGGGCGAAATTCCCCTGTTGTGCGCCTCCCGATAGCACCTGCGGTGGGGCGCTGATGGGATGCGAAAGTGTTTCCGCCCGGAGTTGGGGGGGGGGTGGGGGAGGAAGGGGGAGGGGGCGCTATCGGCTCCTGCGAAATTGCACAGAGTTAGCGGAGTCGCGAGACCAGTAGCGCGCCCCCGCTGGTACTGCCCCAGGCCGCTGCGCCTCTGCCGATGATGTCATCGCTGTGTGCGGCGACCCCTTTTCGCCCCACGGCAGAAATTGGGCAGCGCTCCGTGAAGCTGCTGTGGGAGATGTCAGCGCCAGTCTCACGGGTTGTGAACCGGGCCACACTCCCGTGCGGGACAAATTATTTAAAGGAGAATTGCGCACTGCCGCACGCTCCAATTTTATTTATTTGATGACTTACTCGCTGGACCTTTCTCTGCCGATTCCACGGGGTCCGTGCTGCAACCGTGCAGCCCACTACTCTGTTTTGGTGCAGAGCTCGTAGCATCCCTCCCCTGTAACGGAAGGGGAGGGCCTGTGGAGCACGTCAGCGCTACGCCATGAGGCCATGTAGGGCTCTGCGTTGCAGGCGCACAGAGCCCCCGAGCATACACGAGTGCCGGACATTACGCTCCATTTCCTCTCAGGGGCGGTAACCCCAATTTAGGTCGAGGGGCAGGACTTCCCGTAAGGGTTAGTGCCCCCAAACAGGGCACTCCCAAATTTCACCCCCAATGTGTGCCCAAACCAAGTGACCTGCGGGTGGCCGGAAATTGGTCCTTGGGCCTCATCTACATATTCGGAATGAGCAGCTGGCACTCGTCGCCCCTCCAAGGGCAGCTCGCCCCATGCGACAATTGAATCTCAGGCCATGTGCCTTGCCAGCCCTCTGGAGTTGGACTGTGACAGAACGAGAGAAGGATACAAAATGAATAACCCCAAGTAAAGTTAGAGATTAACAGAAAGCTTTTCCCAGAGCAGCCGAGTGGAAAAGACCTCCAGTAAAGGCAATTGGTGCTGTGTTGATGAACTCCTTCAAAAAATAACCAAATATCTAGTTGGGAATGCAATCTTCTACCACAGCCCATGTACAATCGTGGACTCAACCCCACCAATTTAAACTCCTGACGGAAAGGTCTGTATCAAAACTTTCTCATTCCCAAAATAATAATAATAATTTTTATTTATATAGCGCCTTTAACGTAGTAAAATGTCCCAAGGTTCTTCACAGCAATGTTACAAGACAAAACAGATAAATTTGGCACCACAAAGAAAAATTAAGGCAGATGTCCAAAAGCTTGGTTAAAGAGGTTGGTTTTAAGGAGCATCTTAAAGGAGAAAAGAGATGTAGAGAGGCGGAGAGGTTTAGAGAGGGAGTTCCAGAGCTTAGGGCCCAAACAACAGAAGGCATGGCCGCTGATGGTTGAGCAGTTATAATGAGGGATGTTCAAGAGAGCAAACATCTTGTGGGGTTGTGAGGCTGAAAAAGATTACAGAGATAGGGAGGGGCAAGGCCACGGAGTGATTTGTAAACAAGGATGAGAATTTTGAAATTGAGGCGTTGTTTAACCGGGAGCCAATGTAGGTCAGAAAGCATAGGGATGATGGGTAAGTGGGACTTGGTGTGAGTTAGGACACAGGTTGCCGAGTTTTGGATGAGCTCAAGTTTACGTAGTGTAGAATGTGGGAGGCCGGCCAGGAGTGAGTTGGAGTAGTTCAGAGGTAACAAAAGCATGAATGAGGGTTTCAGCAGCGGAAGAGCTGAGGTAGGGGCGGAGACGGGCAATGTCACGGAGGTGGAAAAAGGCGGTTTTAGTTATGCCACGGATATGTGGCTGGAAATTCATTTCAGGGTCAAATATGAACCCTAGGTTGCGAACAGTCTTGTTCACCCTCAGATTGATGCTAGGGAGAGGGATGGAGTCAGTGGTTAGGGAACGCAGTTTGTGGCCGGGACAAAGATAATGGCTTCGGTCTTCCCAATATTTAATTGGAGAAAATTTCTGCTCATCCAGTACTGGATGTCGGACAAGCAATCTGACAATTTAGATATCAAGCAGGGGTCGAGAGAAGTGGTGGAGAGGATGTCGTTTGCGTACATGTGGAAACTGATTCCGTGTTTTCGGATGATATCGCCAAGGGGCAGCAAGTAGATGAAAAATAAGAGGGAATCAATACTCCAGAATATTCCTCCATCCTCTCCTTCATTGCTCCACATAGCGGAAACATTCAACAGCAACATATTGCATTTATGTAGCCTTTAACGTAGTAAAATGTCCCAACGTGCTTCACAGGAGAGTTATCAAACAACATTTTACATTGAACCACAGAAGCGATATTGGGCAGATGGTCAAAGAAGTAGGCTTTAATGAGCATCTTACAGGAGGAAAGAAAGACAGAGAGGTTTAGGGAGAGAATCCCAGAGCTCAGGGCCTAGGTAGCTGAAGGCACAGCCTCTAGTGGTGGAGCAATTAAAATCGGGGATGCTTAAGGGGCCAGAATTGGAGGAGCGCAGATATCTCGTGGGTTGTAGGGCTAGAGGAGGTTACAGAGATAGGGAGGGGTGAGGCCATGGACAGGTTTGAAAACAAGGATGAGAATTTTAAAATCTAGGCATTGCTTAACCGGGAGCTAATGTAGGTCAGCAAGCTCAGGGGTGATGGGTGAACGAGACTTGGGGCGAGTTAGGACACGGGCAGCTGAGTTTTGGATGACCTCAAGTTTATGGAGGGTAAAACGTGGGAGGCCGACCAGGAGTGAGTTGGAATAGTGAAGTCTAGAAGTAACAAAGACAGGGAAGAGATTTTCAGCAGCAGATGAGCTGAGGCAGGAGCAGAGTCAGATGATGTTACCGAGGTAGAAATAGGTGGTCTCAGTGATGGTATGTGGTTAGAATCTCATTTCGGGTTAAACATGATCCACGAATGGTGCGAGTTAGGATAAAGGCAGGAGAGTTTTGGATGACCTTAAGCTTATGGAGGGTTTAAGATGGGAGGCCAGCCAGGAGTGAGTTGGAATAGTCACGCCTAGAGGTAACTAAGGCATGGGCTGAGGCAGGGGTCAAATCTGAAATCTGTGTAATTGCTAAATGAATGTGCCAGGCATAGAAATGTTTTCCCTTCACTTGTCAGCTCAGGGAAAAAAAGAGTTTATTGTTTCTATGTCTAGAAATCGAGTACAATGCACAAAATTCATGCGTGACCACTGCCAGCTGTTTGACCCGCATATGTAGATAAGGCCCGAGGACCAAATCCTGGCCACCCTCAGGCAACTTGGTTCAAGAGCACACTGTCTCCGCACCGCCTAGTCTGGGTCTGAAATGGGCCCAGACCATAACATATCCTATGTGTGGCTCCGTGAAATGAGAGGTCGCTGGTTTATAACCATCATTCCCCACAGACTCCTATCCAGTGTCTTTTCTCCCTGATAAATGTCACCATGATCTCAAGAATGAAAAATGACGTGCCTTGTGAAGCTGTCTCTCCAGAGCAATGTGCCTCATTTACTTTTAGTTGAAGGCCTGAATCCAAGGCTGGATCTTGTTTGAGGGGGCAGTCTCCCAACACACTACAATGTGGAGTTTTGAGACCCAAGTCTGTGCCCACAATTTCTCACAGGACGGGGGAGGAATTCTATTCAGTCTGTGTAACAAATTAGAAATGCAAGTACAAAGAATGTATTTGTGAGTTTGCTAAGACCGTGAATGGAGGAAATCTTCCTCCATCGTATCTCCTGATTTCAGTTATGCCACTATAGCCAGTTCCTGAGTGATGGCAGATGTTGCTTTAAGGGGAGATGGGGAAGAAACATGAGGGCCTACTGTTCCATGCAAACCTGTGCCTCATCGTTTTAATGGGCTCTTTCCCCTTGCTCTGTGAGTTCGGAAATACCCACACTTCCGAATACCATTTGGCTCTGTCTCTCACTGGAGACCAAGAAAAAAGGAGAACAACACTAAAGTCGGCAAAGCCCCAGAATTGGGTGGGCGATGAATGGAGGTCTAGGTACACATGGAGCAGCAAATAAGTCAAGGGCCACCGTTGATGGGGAGGCAGGCCGCCAGTGGCCCCAGGGCCATGTTGTACCCGTGTTCTAGATGGACAAACAATAGACTCTTGTTTTAAGTGAAGAGAAAACATTTCTAAGCTTGGCACATTTATTTAGCAATTACACAGAGTGCAGCTTTGGTGCAACCTACAGCCTCTGGGTGACCCCCAATTCAATCCTTTGCAAGAACTGCAGAGTCAGTATATGAGCTCAGGAAGCGATATGCTCTGTGGTATCACGGTAAAATGCTTCTGTGAATTTCTGTATGGTTTAAGCCTGTCAAATCCTTCACTTTTTATTTATTTTTAGAAGTTATCTTTGAAATCACTTGGTTATTGCCACTCAAGCTCATTTACTGTTAACTGATCTCTCAGATACTGTTTAAAAAGCAACGACTGCTCTGAGAGACTTATTACAGTGCACAAGCCTAGGAGCAGATTGCCTGTCCTTCCTGCTGTGGGTGCTGCATGCTGTGGAGGTGGCTGAGAGGGGAAAGGGAAAAACTATGAATACCTTTAAGTATTTTCTTTTGTTTCATATATAAAAACAACCTGAAATGGTTTGTCTGTATATATGTGCCCCACTCTGTCTCTTCTCTTTCTCCGTCTCTCCTCTTATCCTTCCATTCTTTCTTTTTCTATGCTCGTTTCTTTGTCTTTCTCTTCTCGTTATCCCTCTTTCCAGTTTGTCCCATTCTCTGTGCACCATTCACCTGTCTGCTTATGTGTATCTTTTTCACGCCCTCGCTCTGCAATTTATCTCTGCGCCTGTGTGAATGCCTCTCTGTTATTTTTTCTGTGCATCTCTTGCTTTTTCTATGTCTTTTGCTCTGTCTCTGATCTCTCACAGTCACTCTAGATCTGTCTCTTTTTGTATGTGTGTATCTTGCCCTGCCTCTTTCATGTCTGTCTGTTTTTTTCTTTTTGTGTGTGCGTGTCACTGTTCCCCTCTGTGTCAGACTCTTTATCCAGAAGCTGGGCGGTGGGCACAATTAAAATTCCAAAATCAATATTCAGAGTGAGTACTTCAGTAGTTTTACAATAATCCTTCAGCTAGTCAACAGCGTTGATATGGATGCCGCAGTGATTTAGTGTACCGGGGCAGAAAAATAGTGCAGATTGGAAAGAGCGAATACATAACTTAATTCCAGAAAAAATAGAAAGTATGTTTTTTCTAAGGGTGTTTGTCAAACAGAAATATTCACTTCTGTGTCACTTGCTCGAGCACGTTGTGACTTTATTTTTTCCCTACGAATGGCTGATTTAGGAAAAGCATTGTAGCACACTGGCTTAAACAGCATCAAGTAAAAAAATAAATCAAGAATTGTTTTGCAGCTGAAAGCCAAATACGTTACTAAGTGTACTACAAAAATATTATTGGAAGTTCCAAATGAATCTTAGCAGTTTGTATTTTTATTGGCTTGTTTGTTCGCCTGACCACACATGTTGATCTTTTCTCCCACCTCGTCAAGACTGGGGGGAGGTGACTTGAGAAACAGCAGTCTGCCACTTCATTGCGCCTGTGTTCTGAAAGAAGAAGAAAAATGCCTGAAGAAAAGCCTGTGCTGAAGAATTCGCTGCCTATGTCTTGTGTCTCAGGAGAGGAGCCTTTTTCTGTTTATAATGGCTCAGCTAGCCTCTCAATCACTGCGCACTAGCCTTCAGCACAGGCATGCAGGAAATTGAGATTGATGTGAAGTACTTGGGGAAATAATCTAATTTCAATGAGACCATACTGTTGAAACACTCAGCTTATTGCTAAATAGCACACAACGTTCTGCTCTCATTAACTGGAGTTGATATTGGGAAAGCAATAAAAAAAAATTGCTTCAAGTTAGACCAAGTGGAAAAAAGAAATTAATTTATTTTGCACCTGTGTCATTTTTATCTTCTTGCGATGTTACTGTTATCGTGCAGTAGCATTTCAATGAGGAGGGAATCGGTACGCAACATCATTGATTTCACTGTCGCCTTCTGCAGTGTCCTCAGCTGCTTACCTTTTGTCATTTGCCTTATTGTGACACGAGGGGCCCAAGTAGCCTCTATTTGACAAAAAGTGGTTGTCTTGGAGTTGGTGCAGAGTGCATATACGGACAAGCTAAAGCCAATTGAAGCTTTGAAAACGATTAAGGTATTTAACAAAATCTATCCAGGCAATTTGTTAACTGTAGTGAAGGGTTCAAATACCAGGGGACTCAAGTAAAAAAATGTAGGAATTAGGAGCAAGAAGATAGGTAAAGCAGAACTTTTCACCCACGGAGTAATTGTGTAGTAGAATAAGTTGTCAGGGAAGGGTATTGAAGCAAATAGTATAAATTAGTTCAAGGGAGAGTTTCTGGAGAGAGAAGGGATTAAAGATGGATCTATGTAAATAGGGTGGAATTGTCAGGACTTTTTCCTGTTCTAATATTATTGTATTTTTTAACTTTACTTGTTTCACAAAACCATACATAAACGTTGTGTCATAGAAACATAGAAACATAGAAAATAGGTGCAGGAGCACGCCATTCGGCCCTTCGAGCCTGCACCACCATTCAATAAGATCATGGCTGATCATTCCCTCAGTATCCCTTTCCTGCTTTCTCTCCATACCCCTTGATCCCCTTAGCCGTAAGGGCCATATCTAACTCCCTCTTGAATATATCCAATGAATATTCATTCCTGATCTGAACTGAATACTCCACATTCTCTCCATCATCAAGTCTGCTAATTTTAACTTCCACAATATTGCATGCATCCACCCACCCCAACCTCCCACTGCTAAAACCCTTTATTGTTATCTCCAGACTTGATTAGTCCAATGGTCTCCTTGCTGGCTTCCCATTCTTCACCCTCCACTGTTAAAGAAGTTGACGATACAAAGATGGGAGGAAAAGCAATGAGTGAGGAGGACACAAAAAACCTGCAAAAGGACATAGACAGGCTAAGTGAGTGAGCAAAAAATTGGAAGATGGAGTATTATGTTGGAAAGCGTGAGGTTATGCACTTTGACAGAAAAAAAATCGAAGAGCAAGTTATTATTTAAATGGAGAAAAATTGCAAAGTGCTACAGTACAGAGGGTCCTGGGGGTCCTGGTGCATGAAACACAAAAGGTTAGTATGCAGGTACAGCAAGTGATCAGGAAGGCCAATGGAATCTTGGCCTTTATTGCAAAGAGGATGGAGTATAAAAGCAGAGCAATCTTGCTACAGTTATACAGGGTATTGGTGAGGCCACACCTGGAATACTGCGTACAGTTTTGGTTTCCATATTTAAGAAAGGATATACTTGCTTTGGAGGCAGTTCAGAGAAGGTTCACTAGGTTGATTCTGGAGGTGAGGGGGTTGACATGAGGAAAGATTGAGAAGGTTGGGCCTCTACTCATTGGAATTCAGAAGAATGAGAGGTGATCTTATCGAAATGTATAAGATTATGAGGGGGCTTGGCAAGGTGGATACAAAGAGGATGTTTCTGCTGATAGGGGAGACTTGAACTAGGGGGCATAATCTTAGAATAAGGTGCCGCCCATTTAAAACTGAGATGAGAAGGAATTTCTTCTCTCAGAGGGTTGTAAATATGTGGAATTCGCTGCCTCAGAGAGCTGTGGAAGCTGGGTCATTTGAATAAATTTAAGACAGAGATAGACAGTTTCTTAACTGATAAGGGAATAAGGGGTTATGGGGAGCGGGCAGGGAAGTGGACCTGAGTCTATGATTGAATCAGCCATGATCGTATTAAATGGCAGAGCAGGCTCAAGGGGCCGTATGGCCTTCTCCGCTCCTATTTCTTATGTTCTTATATAGACTCTGCACACACACTCATTACCCTGTTTTCACTGATCCATATTGTGTCCCTGTGGATAACGCATCCACATTGACATCTTATTCTCACCTTCAAATGCTCACTTCTGCCCACCTCTGCAATCTCCTCCAGCTTTACATGCCCTCTTGCACTCTTTGAATCTTTGATTCTAACTTCTTCATCTCCCATTCCTTTGTACCACCATCGGTGGCAGGGCTATCCGTAGCTTTGCTCCTACTTTCTGGAACTTCCAACTTAACCCTGTCTGCTTCTCTGCCCCTTCCGAATGTCTCTCCAATCACTGGCATCTCTTGCTCTTATTATTTCTTTGTAAAGTGCCCTGAGATGTTTTGTACATTAAAGGCACGATATAAATGCAAGTTGTTGCTGTAAATGTGGGACTCTGTCTATCAAACTAGACTAGAAAGACTGGTTAGCAACAGAAAGATAAAAATAAGAGTCTCTACTCTGAATTTTAGAGCTCAAGGGCCCGAAATTGGTGAAACATAAGTTCCGCCCAAGTACAGTCCAAAGAAATGTTGAGATTCTGACGGTACTTTGGACGGAACTTTCATGGAAAAATCTGGGAAAGACCGCCCAGCGGCAAAAATGGGACTTATGTGCTGATTCTAGGTGGCAGCGGGCAGTAGCTCCCTTTCTGGGCGGCAAATGCAATCCTCGGCCGAGGATTGAGTTGGGCCCAGGGAGGGGGGAATTGATAAAGTAAAGAAATTTCAAAACATTAAAAAAAAACCTCACCAGAAATCCTTCAGGGAACCCCATTCACCTAAATCCCTGCAAAAGGAATAAAGAAAAGTGGACTAACCTTTTCTTGCAAGTCTTAATACTTACCATTGGAGTTAGACCTGCCTCCCCTGCTGCAGCGGAGGATCGCCCGGACCAAACTGGCAGCGCAGCGGGCGGGAGGACTCTTCTGCACATTGCAGGCTGACGTACGCCACCGGACGTCAGCGGACGGTACCCAATGGTCTTCTCTCCCCGCTGACGGGAGGCTCGGAGGGGAGAGCACCCAGAAACCAGGGAGACCTCCGAGAAAACTCGGCGGGAGCGGACAGTATGTCCACCAATCTCGGACCCAATATGATTGTAGATTGAACTCCTGTAAACCAAAAAAAAAAAGATGTCAGAAAACAAGTATTATTTACAATTTATTTAGTCTCATAATATGCCTACCAAGCAGCTAGATAGATTATCCATCTCCAGGAACTCATTATTGCTGTTCTTGGGTCGAGCACCCAGGGTGACCTGCTGACTATCGCACATCATTGAAATAGCAGTGGGTGTGTCACCTTGTAGCCAGCTCTCGAAAAATATGAATGTGTGTCAGCGGTCTATAGATGGTGTGGGCAATGGAAGCAGAACAAAGGTCCAAGCATTTTGCCTAAATGCGAGAACTTGGAAGGAGATGCAGGATCTAAACATAAGAACATAAGAAATAAGAGCAGGTGTAGGCCATATGGCTCCTTGAGCCTGTTCTACCATTCAATAAAGTCATGGCTGATCTTTGACCGCAACTCCACTTTCCTGGCCTATACCCATATCCCATGATTCCCTTAGTGCCCAAAAAGCCTCCCTTAGTGTCCAAAGGGTGAAGCAAGGCTCTTTGTGTAGAGATACTAATTGTTGAAATAAATAGATGAAAATGTGATACATAACTGAAAGAAATAGCAAATATTCCATTAATTTAAGTAGTGCACAAACAGCAACTGAAGAGCCCATTTTAAATCAGAGCCCTTTTTATATCAGAATCTGAGTCAGTGACAAAAGTGATTGAAATCTGGAAACAGAGAGGCCAGCATTGTGACTAGGGTTATGGTGGGTGCGTAACATTTCTGCTCTGTGCGTAGAAACTCGATCATCCTGCACCTCTTCCAATATTTCCAAACCAACACAATTTTATCAAGGCAGGTCATGCCAAAAAAACTTACTGGAATTACTTGAGGCTGTAGCACAATATGTCAATGAGGATAATGTGAGGATGGTTAGATTTTCAGAAGGCATTTGATAAGATGGCTCTCTGGAGTAGAGGAAATTGTAAATTGTCTCAAGAGGGAACAATGGACAGTGGGGACAAAGTGAAATGCAATGTAATAAAAAAAAAATACATATTGAAGCATAAAATATTAAATAAGCTGAGTAGGAAAATTAAAGATATAGATCAAGCTACTGAAATTATTGTCAATACTAAAGGGCAATTGCCAAAATGTGTTTTGGTGTGTAAGTGATTGATTACTGTCCAACCTTTGGCTCTCTTTTAACAATGACATTTCTGAGCCACCGATCTGCTCAACCACATCCTCAACACCACCTTTGATGCCCTAGTCCCTATTAAAAAGATTACTCTCTCCCACGCTGGCCGTTCTCCCGGTACAGCCCTCATCCTCACTCCCACAAGTCAAAAGAGCGTAGAATTGAATGGATGTGGCAGACAACTGGTTTAGCCATTCACTGCCAGATCTGGCTCGAACACATAAAACATTATCGGTTCTTACTCTTGTCTACAAAAACTGCTCACTATTCCAGGATCATTCTGGATAGCAAAAATAACCCCCGGCTACTATTCTCTACTGCTAACCGTCTCCTGAAACTCCACTTCCCTGTGTCCACCACACTCACCTCCAACAACAAGTGTGAGGAGCTCATGGACTTCTTTGTCTCAAAGATTGAGACCATCTGATCAGCTATTCCCATTGTGAGTTCCCTTCCTTCACCCAGCCCACAGGGTCAAACTTTATCTGAGGCTCCTACCTGCCCTAGCCCGAAACTCACATCTTTCTCTAGTTTCTCTTTGATCTCCCCTCTTGATCTCTCCAAACTCATCCTCTCCATGAGACCCACTTCCTGCTCCCTTGACCCTATTCCCACCAAACTGCTGACCACCCAACTTCCTTTTTTGGCTCCCGTGTTAGCCGACATTGTTAATGGTTTTATTCCCCTCTCCTTCAAATCTGCTGTCATCACCCCTCTCCTCAAACAAAACAACCTTTGAACCCACTATCACCTCATCACCAACCTCCCTTTCTGTCCAAAGTACTTGAATGTGTTGTCACCTCCCAAATCCGTGACCATCTTTCCCTGAATTCAATGTTAAATCCCTTCAATCTAGTTTTCGCCCTTGCCATGGTACCAAAACGGCTCTCATCAAAGTCACAAATGACATCCTTTGTGACTGTGACAAAGATAAACTATCCCTCATTGTCCTCCTGGACCTGTCTGCAGCCTTTGACACAGTTGACCATTCCATCCTCCTCCAACGCCTCTCCACCATCTAGCTAGGTGGGACTGCACTCACCTGGTTCTATTTTTATCTATCTAATCGTAGCCAGAAAATCTCCTGCAATGGCTTCTCTTCTCACTCCCGCATTATTACCTCGGATGTCTACCAAGGATCTATCCATGGCCTCCTACTATTTCTCATCTATATGCTGCCCCTTGGCAGTCAGTTTCCACATGTACGCTGACGACATTCAGCTCTACCTCTCCACCACTTCTCTCGACCTCTGCTTGGGATCTAAATTGTCAGACTGCTCGTCTGACATCCAGTACTGAATGAGCAGAAATATTCACCAATTAAATTTTGGGAAGACTGAAGCCATTATCTATGGTCCCCGTCACAATTTGCGTTCCCCAACCACTGACTCCATCCCTCCCCCTAGCATCAATCCTGAATTGAGTTTCTGGCCACATATCCGCAGCATAATTAAAACCGCCTTTTTCCACCTCCGTAACATTGCCTGCCTCCCCCCATGCCTCAGCTCTTCTGCTGCTGAAACCCTCATTTATGCCTTTGTTACCTCTAGACTTGACTACTCCACCTCACTCCTGGCTGGCCTCCCACATTTTATACTACGTAAACTTGTGGTTATCCAAAACATAGCAGTCTGCGTACTAACTCGCACCAAGTCATGATCACCTATCACCCCTACATTGCCTCCCGGTTAAACAACGCCTCAATTTCAAAATTCTCATCCTTGTTTACAAATCACTCCATGGCCTTGCCCCTCCCTATCTCTGTAATCTTTTTCAGCCTCACAACCCCACATGGTGTTTGCGCTCCTCAAATTCTGCCCTCTTGAACATCCCTCATTATAACTGCTCAACCATCGGTGGCCGTGCCTTCAGCTGTTCGGGCCCTAAGCTCTGGAACTTCCTCCCTAAACCTCTCCACCTCTCCACATCTCTTTCCTCCTTTAAGACGCTCCTTAAAACCTACCTTTTTTGGGCAACTGCCTTAATTTCTTCTTTTGTGGCTCTGTGTCAAATTTATCTGCTTTGTTTTGTAACACTGCTGTGACGTGCCTTGGGATGTTTTATTACGATAAAAGTGGTATATAAATAAAAGTTATTGTTGTTGTTGTTGATTATAAAACTATACTGAAAACAGAAAAGCATTCGTGAGACCATTCCTGAAATGTGGTGTCCTGTTGTGATTATAGTAATTACAAGATGATATTGAAACAGTGGATTTGGAAGGGGCAATGAAGCTGATACCAGACTATTTCTGATCAGTGGTTTTCTATTATTGAGTTATGAAGTGTGGCTAAACAAGTTACACCTGTTCTCATTGGAAAGCGGTAGAATTGGGCAACATCCAAGGGCTTGAGATTATACTGTAAGATAATAGATAAAAATGTTTAATGCTTTTCTCTCTGCTATTTTAGTGGATGTGTTAACTCATTTAAAATATATCAGAGAACCTGACAGCACAGAAGGAAGCCATTCGGCCCATCATGCCTGTGCTGGCTCCTAGAAAGTGCTCTTCAAGTAGTTCTACTCTCCTGCTCTTTCCTCATAGTCCTCTGAATGTTTCCCCTTCAAGTATTTATCCAATTACCTTTTGAAAGTTAATATTGAATCTGTTTCCACCATCCTTTCAGGCAGTGCATTCCAGATCATAATGACAAATGGGCTAATTTTCCACTAAAATATGTGACCACAATTACAGAAAGTGATACAAAGTACTTGTACCTATTATCCCAGATTGTCACTTCAAAGCCCAAGTTTTTAAAGTACTGCAGGGAATCCATAATGTGGGATGAGACCTATTTTGTGCAAAGCCAGGATAGGAGAGTCAGAGAACATGATTAGAAATCAAGGAAATGAAGGGCTAAACAAGATTTTACCATGCTTGCAGATTGTTTACTTGTGGAACAGACTGCCACCTAGTGCGATGAACTCAGTTTAAGCTTTATAAGGAAATTGGTTCTGTTCCTGATTCAGCAAAGGGTTGAGGGATATGGGTTTGGGGTACAAAAAAGATTAATAATTGAGTTCTGAAGCAACATCTTAATCCTGCATTATTATACATCTTCATCTCTGTGACATGCTATATTAAAGCAGCCTTGCATTAACTCATGAAGATTCATTTTTTTTTCATTTTAACTTGGGGTCATTAAAATGATCTGTAATGCATTTTTTTTCTTTAAGTAACCAGATTACTGAACCAGGTTCAGTCTACATAGCAATTTTCAGATCCTCCCTTATTTAGTATCTGCTTGGTCAGTTGACCCACCTTCTCATTCCACACACAGCCACCAAGTTCCTTGGCTTTCTTTCACTTGTTTCCTATGTAAAAGTGTTTGAACACCAATTTATCGAAGTTGTATCCCCTGATATTCACGGGGAGGTTGGGAGGATGCAGGGAGGCTGAAAATGTCCAGCCGAACTTCATGGCGGGGCCTCATTAAAATGTTTTAGTTCCGTTTCCCGCCCAGCTCTGGATCTCAAAGGTCCAGCTGTAGACTGCAGCACTTCGGCATTGGCGGCAGCAGTCTGGGCTGGCTGGCTGACAGGCAGCGGCAAGAGCAATGGCAGAGTAGCAGCGGTGGGAACAGGAATGCTGTCACCCTGAGAGAGGACAGCAGGGTTCGAGCACCACTGACTCACTGCCACTTTCCCATGGCGTTGCCTCAGCATTGCTGTCTCGTTCCTATCACCATCTGGTGGAGGGCAGATTGCTGGCCCGCTACGCACCCTGCAAGCCCCATTCAAAAGTGGTAAAGCCAGCCACGATGGTAGCAGTCTGAGCTTGGGTGGCAGCAAGCTGAGACTGCAGGATGCAGTCTGCTATTCTGCTGCAGCACTGAGACGTTGGGTTGCTTCCGCCTGTGCTGTCAGTGAAGTTTCCCCCTTGACCATACAATGTCCTCTTGAGGGTCAATTTTCTTCAGCATAACAGAGTTTGAATTTTGGCAGGCTTTGCTGTCTCCAGCACAGAGTGTACACTGGCTGGAAGAAATATTGAATAGTTATCATTTTTGAAAATGTTGCTGTCATGTTGAAGCATGTTATTTAAGACAGTGTATCAAACATCCACCATTCACAAGTTAATATAAAGTGACTTGGTCGCAGCTGGAGAGGAGCTTACAGTGAGAAGCAGAGACACTTCAGCTTTGAGAGCCACCCATGCCATCATAGACAATGTTAATCACTGTGGCTGAACAGGGAATGCTCCTTGTGCCCTTCAGTATAATATTTGCTTGACAGTAATTGGCTCATCAAAACAATGGCCCAGAATTTGCGGTCAGTGGCGAAGTGAAGGCGTTTGCCGCTCGCCCCAAAGTAAGCTTCGCACAAAGATCTCGCTACATCTGTGTAAAGAAGTTTGGATTTTGCAACATTCAATTCAAATCAACAAAGTATAGTGGGGATCCCCTAGTGCGAGCTGCTGTGACGTCAACAAGCTGTCGAAGTAGCCAATCAAAACGCAGAATTCTCACAGACAGTGAATCAGGATGTGAGTAAGGTCTTAAAATTCTAACTTTTAAAAATGTTAGAGAGAGCAAAACAAAGATTGGGGCTCTCGTTGGGGAAAAGATAAACTTGAAATAAAGATGAACAAGCTTTAAGAATGTTTTAAGTTGAAAACAAAATTCTTAAAAATGTAAATCTTTATTAAAATGGCTAAATTTCACTGCGCAAATTAAAATTAGTTTTTCGGACCCATGACCTTTGTTTAGCAGTCATACACTGTTAAAACACCTAATCCCTTTGGGTCTAACTTTTAGTGGAGAATTTAACAGCATAATTACTGCGGAAGAGCCAAAGTTTTTTTTATCAGTTTCCCTGATTCGAGTGATTACACTGATTGCCGGCTCTGTGGGTAGGGTGGGGTCACAGTACAGCCTGTGTTGGAGCTGTGAATGACAGACCCCAACTTCAGGATTTGCTCATGCGCCTCTGTTAAATCCCAAAGTTGTGGTCAATTTCAAAGGCGGAATGATGGCAAAGACTGCCAATTCGCTGTCATGCAGAATGCAAATTCAGGGCCATTATTGGAGCCAATTTAAAAATGTTGGAGCCAAGGCGTATGTAGTTTAGTGCTGCAGATTAGTGTTCAATGCTGATTATGAGGCATTTTCTTCTGCATTTATCAAGGTGAGAACATTAGCTGCAGACTGTTGTGTATGCATGCCTGTTTACTGTGTGATGTATGTAACACTGTTATGCCACACTGCATGTACCCTTATACTGTACACACCTTACCTGTACACCAGAGGGTGCTGCTGCTGGAGACCTAAGGGTTACCGTATAGAAAGGAACTCACAGCTTGTTGTCCTCACTTAGGAGCTGCAAATAAAGGACTACAGGTCTACACAGTTTAAGTATCATACCCTGCCTCGTGGAGTCATTACTAAAGGTGCCTACATACACAACAACTGGCGACGGGAATATGAGATCACGAATTACACGCTCAACATGTCTAACCTCAGCAACTTCCAGCAATTTACAGAGGGGGAAGATTGGGATGCTTTTGTGGAAAGATTGGAACATTTCTTTACAGCCAACGACCTGGACGGGGACACACCAGCTATACAACGCAGGGCCATCCTGCTTAGCGATTGTGGGCCTACCATCTATTGTCTCGTCAGGGACTTGCTAGCCCCGGAGAAGACAACCACCAAGAGCTATGAGCAACTTGTAACAATCATACAGGAACAACTAAAACCAAAAGAAAGCATCCTCACAGCCAGGCACCGGTTCTACACTTAACGGCGACCTGAGGGCCAAGAAATTGCTAAGTATGCTGCACACTTAAGAAGACTAGCTGCTCCGTGTGATTTTGGCGACCACCTTAATGAAGCACTAAGGGACATAGTTGTCATCGGAATCGGCCATGAAGGCCTCCTACACAAATTGCTCTCGGCTGACATCACGGTCACCCTGCAGAAAGCAATCCAAGTGAGCCAGGCCTGCATGGTTTTGGCCGGCGACTCCAGGCGAATACTAACCCAGGACTCTAAACCGGCGAGCGCAGTGCACCGCATGGATACTTCTAAAGGCAGAATTGCTGCCCCGAGTCCCGCAATCCTGAGTCCGCCACATGGGCCACTTCGCCTGATGTGGACCGGGTTCATCCAATTCCTGCCCAGCAGTGTGGGATGGTCGCCAACTACAATCCACAGGGGGAATTTGTTCAACACGCCACCCTGGGAGACCTGGAGCCCACTCAGTCTTATGGCCCTGCCCACCATCCCACAACAGTGACACCCACTTGGTCTGTGTGTGTGAGGGAGGGAAAACATACGAGGCCAGCCTCAAGCACAGGGGTCACACCTGGCAACCACACAACCCTCACCACAACCTCCCATAGCCCACCACTGATCACCTCCCCTGGTCATGACAATAAGGATATGAAAAATGCTTAGGGGGGAGTATTGTTGTGTATGCATGCCTGTTTACTGTGTGATGTCTGTAACACTGTTATGCCACACTGATTGTACCCTTATATTGTACACACCTTACCTGTACACCAGAAGGTGCTGCTGCTGGAGACCTAAGGGTTACCTGCACACTGCAGGTAACCCAGTATAAAAAGGAACTCACAGCTTATTGTCCTCACTCAAGAGCTGCAAATAAAGGACTACAGGTCTACACAGTTTAAGTATCATACCCTGCCTCATGAAGTCATTAATAAAGGTGCCTACAAACACAACATAGACCTTTTCCCTGTCACCAGCAATGTGCTTCAGTCCCAGCATCAGGTGAGCAGCCCATACTCGACTTATGTGACATGTTTCCATTTTTTACAACAACCTATGAAATCTCTGGGAGATCGCCAATTAATGTTGATTCTGTGCTGCTATGAGCTGAATCAAGAGTTTTGTTTTATTTACCCAAATTGAATCCACATTCAATCGGAGTGGTGAAAAAAATCCCGACAACACTTAGGGCTAGAAATTCGTCAGGTTTGCGCTCATTTACCGCCGTTTTACCGCTGTGACGGGTCGGAAAAAGTGATTTTTTTTGAGCGGCAAAAGCGGCGCACAAAATTTAGCCGGGCAGAAAATTCGGCAGTGGTTTTGCATCGGCAGCAAAAAATACCGCCCGCTCATTTTTTTAATCGTTTTTATGACGTCAATCGGCGTGCAATGCTCCGCAATTGCCGCGGATGGGAAATTCGCTGATACCACCATTTCTACCGTCCGCCCAAAAATATGCCAGAAAAAATCAAATCTTACATGCTCGAATCCGAAATGCATCAGGTGCTAACGATGCCATGTTGAAAAATGGAGCTGACGTTTAGTGCATAAAAGGATTTGGAGGGAAGTTTGCGTTTTACACAGTGAGGTTTTTGTGAGTTTATAGTTCGCTATTTGAGGACATTTGAAGATATTTAAAAGAATGTGGGCTAGAATATCTCTGCCATTATTGCTGGCTGTTTTTTCTATGCTGACCAGTGAGGCACAGAATTAGAGGGCTGTAGGCTTTGCACGAATTGCTGGCTTCCCCATGATTCAGGGTGCCATTGAATGTAAGCTAGAAGAAGGCTTATTCAAGAGCATTTTGAGTATAATCAAAGAGCTCGCAGACATATGGGGAGAAGGCCTTACCCTCCATGAGTTTACAGCTCATACCTGCAGCTGTCTGAGGCACAGTGCGAAAAGAGGTGGTCACAGAGATATGCCAGCTGATAAAGGCAGACCTAAGCCTACCAGCGGCAACAGGATTGCACTGCCCACCGAGGTGAAGATGACTGCGGCACTTGGCTTCTATACCTCCGGCTCCTTTCAGGCATCAACAGGGGACATATGCACCATCTCACAAGACGCTACACATTGCTGTGTTTGCCATGTGACTACTGCACTGTACGCATGCAGGATGGACATTATAAAGTTCCCAATGACCAGTGAGGCACAGAATTAGAGGGCTGTAGGCTTTGCACGAATTGCTGGCTTCCCCATGGTTCAGGGTGCCATTGAATGTAAGCACATCGCCCTGCGAGCACCTTTAGAGGAGCCAGAGCTTTACTGAAACCGAAAGGGATTCCATTCCATGATCGTCTGCGACCATACTCAGCGCATCCTGGCAGTCAATGCCCAGTTTCCAGGGAGCATCCATGATGCTTTCATCTTGCGTGAGAGCACTGTCTCATACCTGTTTGAGCGTCAGCCACAAGGCCAGAGCTGGATGCTGGGGGGACAAAGGTTATGGCCTCGCCACCTGGCTCATGATCCCCCTCTGGAACCCTCAGTCAGAAGCTGAGCATCGCTATAATGGTAGCCATACAGCCACATGCAACATCGTTGAAAAGACAATTGGAGTGCACAAGCAGCGCTTCCGATGCCTGGACCACTCTGGAGGCAGCCTGCAATATTCTCCTCAGCAGGTCGCTGAGTTCATTGTGGTGTGCTGCATGCTACATAACTTAGCCATCATGAGGGGATAGGAATTGCCACTGGGGACTGCAGGACCATCTCAGGAGAGAGGGGAGGAAGAGGGGGAGAAGGAGGACGACGACGACGAGGACGAGGAGCCTGGCACTGAACCCATACCACCACCCCCACCCCCACCATCACCACAGGGGAGGCCTCGTGGAGCTTTCGCCACTGCAAAAGTCTTACGTCAGCAGCTCATAAATCAACGCTTTGCTTGAACAGTGAAAGGCACGTTTCATTGTTGCCTGCCCACTCTATCCCACCATGTTGACTATTCCCCCTCTTATTCTACAAATGAGACACTGCACAAGAATGATTAAGGTGAACAAAAGAATTTATAAAACATTTGTAAATTTATGAAACATTTGTACATTGTTGAAACTTTGTAAACTTTAATTTTGAAACTTAAATAAATGTTGAACTTGAACACAATTTGTAAAACTTAAAAAACTTTTATATAATTACCAAAACAGGAAAACTACAGCAACAGCAACAGCAACAAAACAACAACAACCCCTGCACCGAACGTCTTTTGACTGCGGCCACCTTCTGCCCGCCCCCCCTCCCGATCTTAACCCTCCCCCTCCCTTCTTGCCCCTACCCCTACCCGCGTTGGACCAAGACAGTGTGCAGCAAGGTGCGCTGGGCGCTGTTGTTGTTGGGGGAGAGACAATGGAGATGCCATTGGACCCCCTGGAGAAGCTCGGGGTATGGAAGGCCCGGTTTCTGAGTCGGTCTGGGTGGTATGACACTGGGGACTGCAGTGCCAAAAGTCGAAACCATCAATTGTCGCAGGACGTTGACAACCTCGGTGTTGTCCCGGATTGCAGCTGCAATCTACGACATGTCTGCATATTGTGTCGCAGATTGTGCCACGATATTGCCGGAAATACCACCCAGGGCCTGGAGCAACTCTCGACCGAGTTCGACGCTCTCTTTTGACAATCCCACCATATTCAGGTATGCGTCTGCCTGTCTTTCAGCAGACCGGCTTTGCCGACTCAACCTCCGAAGAGACAGCATACGGGGTTCTACCCTGGGGGTGCGTTGCTGCACACCACTTGGACCCGCTGCCTCAGATGGGACAAAGCCTGTGAATGTGGCTTCTTCTGAGGAACTTGTGGTCACAACTAAAAGACGTGCTGACTGCATCACCCCTTCCACCCTGGCCACACCCCAAATCCCCACCACCCTCTCCATCCCCACCCCCTTCACTCCCTCCACCCCCAGCTGCTCCTCCACCCCCAGCACCCCCTCCATCCCCACCACGCCCTTCACTCCCCCCACCCCCCCCCCCCCCCGCAACAGCTTCATGATGTTGTTCCTCCCGTGGAAGGTCCTCAGCACGGCCCTCATGGGGAACGTGAGCTGGGTTTAGACCGTCGTGAGACAGGTTAGTTTTACCCTACTGATGATGTGTTGTTGCAATAGTAATCCTGCTCAGTACGAGAGGAACCGCAGGTTCAGACATTCTTCCCCCTCGACACGCACATGATGGGCTGAGGTGGAGGACAATTGCATAGGACGATATGGCCTCTCAGAATCCTCATCTACAAAATAGAAAACAACAGACGAGTGGTTAGCAGCAGGGGAGGGTCAGGGTGACATGAGTAAGATCACATCGTGCAGGCTTATTTGAAGGACCACCACTACTGCATTATATGTTGTCGGGAGACACTGCATCACATGACCTGAACTGGAGCCCACAGACACTGCATCACATGACCTGAACTGGAGCCCACAGACACTGCATCACATGACCTGAACTGGAGCCCACAGACACTGCATCACATGACCTGAACTGGAGCCCACAGACACTGCATCACATGACCTGAACTGGAGCCCACAGACACTGCATCACATGACCCCAACCCAGCCCAGGGATTTTGCAGGACTTACCCTCAGTTTCGATCATGGGCTCAGCACCCGCATTGTTAGTTGACCCCCCGGAGGCACCAATTAAGCCAGCCACGTGCTCTTCCAGGTCTGTTCAGGGATATGTATTGGGCGGACCACCGCCAGTCTGTCGCTGCTCACGGCGATTGTGTGATCACTTTTCCTGGTAAAATAACAATAGGAATGGTTACCAGAGTGCCCTTCTGCTCTTGAGGCACACACAGATAGCCATCAAAGCACTCATACCATATTGTATGCATTTAATTCAGCCATCTGTTTAATGGCCCTGGTAGTTGCACGTGGTTCATGAGGAAGACATCGACATGAAGAAACATCTTTTAAGATGTCAAAAGCACTCTTAATAATGTGTAATGATCATTCATGGCAAATAAGGACCAACACTAGGCCTACTTACAGCAACATGTGTCAGATTTACAATTTAAGTAATCAAGGAGTGCATGAATAAAAATATTACTCTCACGACCCTGTAATGGTCATTCCACCTTTTCCTGCATTGCTGGTGGTCCCTGGGAATGTCATCTACTCCGGAGGCCTCCTCAGCAACAGAGGTCCAAAATCTCCTTACAACGGGTGGGGGGGGGGGGTTTACTTTGACCCCTCCTATTAAACTCCCCTCATCTACTCTCAATAGCTGTTATAAGTGCCTCATTCGCATCACAACTAAATTTCCTGGTCCTCTGCCTGCTGTGATCACCCTGCCGCATCTGAAAAATGGCAGATTGAGAGCTGGGTGTATTGCGCATGCACGGGTGCACCCTGACACCTGATCAGAATCCAGGGGGGGAAAAACATCAGAAGAAAAAAAATTGTGTGCGCGCAGAAGGTCTGTTTTTTTTTTCAGATCGCTGAATTCGGCTCCGGCGCACAAATTCTATCATGCAAGGCTGGATTTTACCATTATCACAACCACCGGTCAACCGTTTGGCAAATTTTGTGGCCTCCAGCCATAGCAGTATTCCGGAGGTAAAAAAAATCTAAATCATCGATTACCACCCAAAAACCGATCATAGCGCTATTTTCCAAACTTCTCGCCCCTATTTCCCTATTGAGGTAAGAAAAGTTTCAACACACACTGGGCAAAATTTAGAATCACTCCTATCATGTTCTGTATGGCTCGTATGTGCCTTATTGTTATTTCCTGCTCATTTACAGCTTGCACAGTACAGAAAACAATCAGGGCTCCTGTTCATGGTCACGATTTAGTGACTCCTGCTGAAAATATTGGATCTCAGACAAGGGCAGGAGCATGCTCAGTTGGGATCCCATGTTTAAACTGCTGACTACTGTTTTGGCTAAGGTATAAAAATAGTCTACTTTGCAGAGTTAATGACACCTAATGACTCCCGGGGAACCCATTATCCAGCAGGAGTCTTGATAAGATGAAGAAAGAATATTGGAAAAAAAAAATTCAGAGCCTTTTGAACAAAGAGGGTTGTAATACGGTGTTGTAAAATGAGTTGTTCTCAGTCAGGGAGGCCCACCGTTTTGCTTTGCCACCACAGAAACATGGCAAGTGCAATAGGGAGAGGGAGGCCGATGGTGCACTTTCCTAGAAGGACTATTGGAGGAAAGCACCTCACTCAAGGTCACCCTTGTATACTTGCTAGCAGCCAGTTACAATGTGAATTTGCAGAAACCTGGGAACAAGTCTCTCAACTTTATACCCTATCTGATGACCATGATACGTGGCAGAGGGAGATCTGGAAAAGCAGAAAATGGAGAAAGATAATATACAAAATGAGTAAAACCCAGACTTTTCTAGTCTGTTTTATACTCTTGGGGGTATTATTCAAGCATTTTGAAATAAAATAAAACGTTAATGTCTCTATTAAAATAGAGGAATTAGGCAAGAGCTTGTCAAGTCTGTATGATAACAGTAATTTCCATGCTTAGAGCTGCTAAGCAGAGGCAGCTATTTTGTGCAGCAGAGTTCAGTTCCAGTGACATCACAGGGTTCAGCTCCAGTGACATCACAGGGTTCAGCTCCAGTGACATCAGGAATGGAAAACGCTGCCAACATTCTACTATTTCCTCGTTCCTTGTGTTACTGGAGCTTAACTTTATAATGTCACAAAAAGAGAAAATGTTGGAAATACTAGGAAATCAGTCAGCATCTATGAATAGAAGAGAAAAGTTAACATTTTGAGAGTAATTCTTTGCTAGTTCTGACTGATCTGCTGTTCATTTTCAGCATTTTCTCTTTTTGTTTAATTTCCAGCATTTGCAGTTTATGTCACACCCTGGGGAGTTCTAACAGAACATTAACAGCAGCAGTTCTAAGATATAAAACAGAGTAATGGAGGGTGACGAAATGACACTGGCAAATGCACAAATACAACATTTAGGATTATTGGGTAATTTAGCAGATTATATTTCTCCCTTTAACATGGCAACAATGATGGTTCAGTGATCGCACATCAAGATTGACAGATGTGATTAGCTGCTGTGGTTAGAGTGTATTCGTCACTCCCATCAAGCCCAAACATGTTGGTGGTGTGGTTAACCTCAGGAGTAACTGTGGACATTTCCTGCAGGAGTTTAATGACATGAAGTCAGTTACTGTTGGGTTGTTTAGTAGCTTCAGAGAAAGAGAGTGTTGTACTTAACCTCTGATCCCTGTTTTGCTTCTCCTTCAAACTCACCTGTCCTCACTGGCTGATTCTTACCACTTATCATATTCATCATAAAAAGTAGTGTTTCCTGCCTCCATCAGTCTTTTTGTGAATGGCTGTCTTTATTTCCCATCCAAAAAATTAATCATTATTTTTGTTCATTATGGTAAAAGTCCCGGACCTTGTCCACATTCTGGAGACTGTGCATCACATTTTGCTTGTACAATAGGTGTTTTCCTTCAGCTGGCTGAGATTATTCATCCCCACCCTCTTGATCCATGCCTCGGGATCCCTTTCCCTTTTTAGCTGGCTGATCCATATCTAAGGACCCATATTCTACTGTGTGTCTTTGGGAACCTCTGCTGAGAGGACTGGTTGGTGGCCTGTTCCATGACCTTTTCCTCCTGTCACATTCTGTAACTGGTGGCTGGCAAATGTGTGAGAATGGACGAAAGTGTCTTGCACTCTTTATTTAATTATTTCTTGCGTTTAGGCATTGTTGCCAAGGTCAGCATTTATTGCTCATCCCTAGTTGTCTTTGAGAGGTGGCGGTGAGCCGCCTTTTTGAACCACTGCAGTCTGTGTGGTGAAGGTGCTCCCACAGTGCTGTTACGCAGGGAGTTCCAGAATTTTGACCCAGTGACGAAGAAGAAACGGCCGATTGTATGTGGGGAAACAATTTGGGTCCAACTGCCCCCACTTGCCTTTAATGACTCATCTCAACATGAGGAATGTACTGGGGGGTGGGGGGTGTGCAGGGGACAATCATCTTACCCTGTCTAACACAGCATGCCACTAGATTATTGTGTCACCAAATCCTGGCTGGTCCACTGAATGGGCTGCCCTGCAGTAGCTGGCTGATCCATATCTCAGGAATGCCTTTACCCTGCTCTGTGTCTTTGGGAGCCTCTGCTGAGAGGACTGGTTGGTGACCTGTTCAAAGTTGATAACGAAGAAGAAAACTGTAGACTGCAGGAAGATATCAATGAACTGGTCAGGTGGGCAGAACAGGGGCAAATGGAATTCAATCCTGAGAAATGAGAGGTAATGCATTTGGGGAGGTTTAAAAAGGCAAGGGAATAGACATTAAATGGTAGGACACTGAGAAGTGCAGAGGAACAAAGGGACCTTGGAGTGCATGTCCACAGATCCCTGAAGGTAGCAGGACAGGTAGATAAGGTGGTTAAGAAGGCATACAGAATACTTGCCTCTATTAGCCGAGGCATAGAATACAAGAGCAGAGAGATTTTGCTTGAACTGTATAAAACATTAATTAGGCCACAGCTAGAGTACTGCATTCCGTTCTGGTCACCACATTACAGGAAATATGTGATCAGAGAGGGTACAGAGGAGATTTACGAGGATGTTGCTGGGAGTGGAGAATCTTAGCTATGAGGTCAGATTGGATAGGCCGGGTTTGTTTTCCTTGGAACAGAGGAGGCTGAGGGGAGAATATAAAATTATGAGGGGCCTAGATAGGGTGGATAGGACGGACCTATTTTCCTTAGCAGAGAGGTCAACAACTAGGGGGCATAGATTTAAAGTAATTGCGGGGAGGTTTAGAGGGGATTTGAGAGGATATCTTTTCACCCCGAGGGTGGTGGGATCTGGAACTCACTGCCTGAAAGGGTGGTAGAGGCAGAAACCCTCACTACATTTAAAAAATACCTGGATATGCACTTGAAGTGTCATTACCTACAAGGCTATGGACTAAGAGCTAGAAAGTGGGATTAGGCTGGAAAACTCTGTCACGTGATGGGCCAGAAATGGCCTCCTTCTGTGCTGTACATTTCTATGATTCTATGAAGGAGAAAATGTCAGTTGATCACAGAACACTATTGAAGTTGGTTGTAGAGATGGCCCCAACCTTTGGCTTGAGTTATGAGGGTGGATTTTATGAATGCTTACTTTTGGTGGGTGAGGCTCCCTGGAGTGTGGCTTTGTAGAAACATCCATTTAATTTTAATTGATGATGATAATTAGTTGATTTTCTGCTTTGCTCAGTTCAGGGCGGTAATGGCGGTGGGGCGGTAAAGTTTGCGCCCGGGAACAGTTTGTGCTTCAGTCAACAAAATTGGGCAGCTGGACCCTGAGTGTGGGGCGGAGCGCTAAGGGAAGTGTTAGGGCTCTCGGCCGGCTGAGCATGTGAAAATCCCGAGGTAAACAGCTGGCCTGGGAGCAATCTGAGAGAGGCCCGGGGAAAAAAAAAACCTGGAGAAAATAAACACCAAAAACATTCCCAGTGCATAGCCCATGCAACCACAACATAAAGTGCAAAAAAAAGAAAAAACAATCATATTTACCTGAGGTGGACATTATTTACCTCACTGCAGCCGGCACAGGCGGTCCCAGCCGGGCACACAACGTGGCACTACAGGTCGGGCCGGACTCAAAAATTGAACTGGGGCAACCAGGGGCGTTGCACACCGGCTCGGCTCTTCCGGGCGGTGATGCTCCCCGCCCCGCTGAAACTGGCCCTAAAAACCCTGGCGGGGAGCAGGAAGCTGGCATGTCTAATCGAAACATTAGTGTTATGGCACACTCAACTATTTTTTGTATTTGTTCCAGGATGTGGGCATCGCTGGCAAGGCCAGCATTTATTGCCCATCTCCAATTGCCCCTGAGAAGATGGTGGTGAGCCGCCTTCTTGAACCACTGCACTCCCTCAGTGCTGTTAGGGAGGGAGTTCCAGGATTTTGACCCAGCGACGATGAACGAACGGCGATATATTTCTAAGTCAGATGGTGTGTGACTTGGAGGGGGAGCTTGCAGGTGATGGTGTCCCCATGTGCCTGCTGCCATTGTCCTTCTAGGTGGTAGAGGTCGCGGTTTTGGGAGCTGCTGCCAAAGAAGCCTTGGCGAGTTGCTGCAATGCATCTTATACAGGGTACACACTGCAGCCACGGTGCACCGATGGTGGAGGGAATGAATGTTGAACTGGATGATTACAGGCAGAAACAGTTTATAGATCAGTCTGGCAGTCTGAAGTGGGGCATGGCATGTAGTATTAGTGAAGAGTCAAAAAATAAAACAAAATTAAATGTATTTTGATGAAGCTAATTGGCAAATTCATGGCTAGTCTCTCAGATTTAAAAAAAATAACAGCAGCAGTCCCCTTCAAAAAGCTTTGGTATGGATTTTCCTCTCCATGAACCACACCAATTTGGGCAGTACAGCATTAGAAAAATGAGGCATAGAGTTCTACCACTGTATCCTGACCCTAATTTCCTGGCTCCTTTACTGCCCCTGCTGGGAAGGCAACCAGCCAACCCTTTATTGCCTTGCCACATGTATATGATGTTGGAGAATTAGGCCCTGCCTCACTGCCACTGGTACCTCCAACCCCAGGGCCCTCCAGAAGAGGGGTCAGAATAGGCCCTGGGGCTGGTGGTGACAAGCCCACTAATTCATTGATTGGAGGGCTCCTCTCACTCCATAAAGGCCCCGATTACTTATCACAGCTCAGTCCAACGCTTTTACTGAAATATTTAATACACTCTTTAGGAGTGTCTGTCCCTTTAAATGGACTCCCTCCTCTTTGAGTACAGCAGTGCTTGTCGCATTGCATCACCGCCATATCTCCTACATGGGCAGCTGTAGGCTCCTCCTTGGTGATGGAGATCATGCTGGGAACCCACCCTGTATAAGTATTGAGGCCCATTGAGGAAACTGGGCTGGGGTGATGGTAATGGGAAACGTCTTACTGTGATACATGTTGGGCCGAATGGCCTGTTTCTGTGCAGTAAATACTATAGGTTAGAATTTCCAAACAACCCACCAGCGCCCGATTGCCGCCCAAAATACCGCTGAGATTCCCCAAATTATTGCCGGTGAATATTTCCCCCCAAAAAGAAAAAAATCTGCCCAGCAAAAAAAAGGGCGTTGCAGCCCGATTCTCGGCGAAAATATGGAATCTTGGGCCGATTAGGCAGTTCTTAAAGAAAATGGGCGATAATTAATAAATTTACTAAAAATTTACACCGAGGCTGCAGGTTGGGCCTCGGCGGAGAAAAACACAAAAAATATTTTTTCAAAAAACATAAAATTAAAAAAAATCATAAAAACATTCTCAGGATCCTTTTCACTTAAGTCGCTACAAGAGAATTTAAAAATAATTAGTAAAAAAACAATGACCTTTTTCTTACAGGGCTATTTACCGACCGCCCAGCTCCGTTAAATCAACTTACCTACAGGTCACCACTGAGCCAAAACTCGTGCCATGGCGATCTATGGACGGTGCATGCTGGTGGTCCGCTCCCCAGCGGTACTTCAAAACCGCTGGTGTGCCTCAGCTGGGGAATTGTTCGCTGACCCGGGTCTTGCCCAAAACGGCCAATATCGGCGAGAAACCGGGTGGTGAAGCACTGGAAATTCTAGCTGTAATACTATGATCATTCTGCAGTATGATTCGGAAAATCTGAAATCTGAAATTCATTGATTTATGACACTTAGGGGTTGTTACCGCTGGCTAATACTGCCTGAGTGACGCGGCAATGGGATGTGAACAGCTGGCCGGTGGCAATAGGTGTGAGTGCCGCCTGATGGGAAACTCGATTGTCCTTTTTCAAGGGCGTAAAGATTTGCTGCCCTGCCGACTACCGCCATGAGGTCAGTATGCGTGCAATTCCTCCTTGGCCCCATGGCTCGCCAAATTTACTTTGGCCACCTCACTTACCAGCTGCCGGCGATAACACCTGACAAAGTTGGCGTGCACAAGGTGGGGAAACAAATCCGAAGCGTTATTTAAAGGAAGTTGCAGCCGGCCCACACAGTTCGCGATCCGTGCTGCGTTAGCTGCTTGCACAGTTCGAAAGTGCTGCCATCCTGCGGCCACTGACTCCTAGGCTTCAGTACTTGCATCTCGGAGACACTGTTGCCTTCAACATCGGATACATTTGGAACTAGCATATCGCTTTTACCTCTGCAAAGTTATGGGGGCAGTGATCGCACACCACGTTGTCCTGCGGCGACGACTTCAAAGGTGCCGGCTGCAGAGACAGCTTATGGCAAATGTGGTTGCTCGCCAGAGGAGAGACCCCAGACGGTGGGGCGGGAGGCTGTACACTTGCAGGGTTTACCGTGCGCATTATTCTTACCTTGAGATGTCCGAGGACCAGTGCCTAAGAAGGCTGAGGTTCCGCAGAGGTGGTGATGGAACTGCGCCACCTCCTGCAGACATACCTGGCAACTGACATCGGCACCAGGACCTCACTGTCAGTGCCAGTGAAAGTGACAGTAGCCCTCCCCTTCAATGCTACCGGCTCCTTCTAGTAGATGATATATGCAACATCTCGCAGTTTGCAGTACATTGCTGCATTCGCCAGGTTACCCGATGCTCTCTACAGCAAACAAATGGCCTACATCAAGTTCAGCATGTCCAGGGAAGACCTGGATGAGCTCTCCCATGACTTCGCCACAAGTTAAGTCTCTCTGGTGGTTTACGCTCCCCTTTAGAGCGCCTGAGTTGGGGCTCCGGTTGTTCGGCGCTGGCCTGAGTGTCTGCTGTTTGCGGTGCCTCAGGCCTGTCCGGACTGCCCACAGTGACTGGGCTCTTCTCCACTTGGTTCCAGTGTTCGGTCACCTTTGGTGGAGTGAACTCTACATCATGTTCTTCCTCTGTTTCTTCTATGGGGTTGCTGAACCTCCTTTTTGTTTGATCCATGTGTTTGCGGCAGATTTGTCCATTGGTAAGTTTAACTACCAGAATCCTATTCCCCTCTTTGGCAATCACAGTGCCTGCAAGCCATTTGGGCCCTGCAGCATAGTTGAGGATAAAGACAGGGTCATTATCAATACATCGCGTCCTCGCATTCCTGTCATGGTAGTCACATTGTGACCGGCGCCTGCTCTCAACAGTTTCTTTCATGACGGGGTGTATAAGGGATAACCTGGTTTTGAGCGTCCTTTTCATTAGCAGCTCTGCGGGTGGAACCCCTGTGAGCGAGTGTGGTCGGGATCTATTAGCCAACAGGAGGCGTGATAAACGGCTTTGTAGGAACCCCCTTGGATTAAGAGCATCTCGTTTGATTATCTGCACTGCTCATGCCGCCTGGCCGTTTGAGGCCAGCTTGAACGGTGCCGTTTGACATGGTTGATACCATTTCCTGCCATGAAGTCCTATAATTCAATGCTTGTAAAGCACGGGCCATTGTCGCTGACCAAGACATCCGGTAGACCATGGGTGGCGAACATTGCCCGTAGACTTTCTACCGTGGCAGAGGATGTGCTTGAATTAAGAATGTCACACTCGATCCATTTGGAGTAGGCATCTACCACAACCAGAAACATTTTTCCCATGAAAGGACCTGCGTAGTCTACATGGATGCGTGACCATGGCTTGGCGGGCCAGAACCAGGGGCTAAGGGGGGTTTCCCCTGGGCGCATTGCCCAGCTGGGCACACGTGTTGCATCTGCGAACACAAAGTTCCAGGTCTGCATCTATCCCTGGCCACCAAACGTGTGACCTGGCAATTGCCTTCATCATGACAATGCCCGGGTGCTCATTGTGGAGTTCTCTGATGAACACCTCTCTGCCCATCTGGGGCATGACTACTCGGTTTCCCCATAGTAGGCAAAGGGCCTGAATCGAGAGTTCATCCTTGCGCCTGTGAAATGGTTTAAATTCCTCAGGGCATGCCCCGTACGTGGCTGCCCAGTCCCCATTCAGGACACATTTCTTGACTAAAGATAGTAGCGGGACTCTCTTTGTCCAGACTTTGATCTGATGGGCTGTCACGGGTGAGCCTTCGCTTTCGAAAGCTTCAACAGCCATGACTATCTCAGCAGCATGCTCGGTTGCCCCCTCGGTGGTGGCTAATGGGAGCCTGCTGAGTGCATCGGCGCAGTTTTCAGTGCCTGGTCTGCCGAATTGTATAGTCATAGGCGGCTAACGTGAGTGCCCACCCCTGTATGCGGGCCAACGCATTTGCATTTATGGCCTTGTTGTCGGCCAAAAGGGACGTGAGGGGTTTGTGATGTCTCCAGCTCAAATTTCCTGTCAAACAGGTACTGGTGCATTTTTTTTACTGCATATACACATGCAAGCGCTTCCTTTTCTATCATCCCGTAGCCCCCTTCTGCCTGGGACAGACTTCTGGAGGCATAAGCTACCGGCATTAACATGCTGCAACACACACCCGACCCCACAGGACAACGCATCGCATGTTAAAACAAGTTTTTTTTACATGGGTCATATAGCGTTAACAGATTGTTGGAGCATAACAAATTGCGTGCTCCATCAAAAGCCTTTTCCTGGCTGTCCCCCCAGACTCATTCGTGACCTTTGCGTAGGAGCACGTGTAGCGGCTCTAACAGCGTGCTCAATTTGGGAAGAAAGTTATCAAAATAGTTCAGGAGCCCCAGGAATGAACGCAGCTCCGTCATGTTACGGGGTCTGGGTGCCCTCTGGATTGCTTACGTTTTGGACGCAGTAGGTCTGATCCCGTCTGCTGCTACCCTTATCCCCAGGAATTCTACCTCTGGAGCTAGGAAGACGCACTTTGCCTTTTTCAGTCACAGACCTACCCGGTCCAGTCTGCTTAGCACATCCTCCAGGTTGTGGAGGTGTTCTTCAGCTACGCAACCCGTGATGAGGATGTCGTCTTGAAAAACCACCGTCCTTGGAATCGACTTGAGGAGGCTTTCCATATTTCGTTGAAAGATCGCGGCGGCCGAACGAATCCCGAACGGACATCTGTTATACTCAAACAACCCCTTGTGTGTCGTGATGGTGGTCAGCTTCTTCGACTCATTCGTCAGCTCCTGGGTCATGTAAGCTGAGGTCAGGTCCAATTTTGAAAAAAGTTTGCCACCTGATAGCGTCGTAAAGAGGTCCTCTGCTCGCGGTAGCGGGTACTGGTCTTGGAGTGACACCCGATTGATGGTGGCCTTGTAATCGCCACATATCCTGACCGACCCATCCGCCTTGAGCACCAGCACAATCGAGCTGGCCCAGTCACTGAATTCTACTGGCGAGATGATGCCTTCCCTCAGCAGGCGGTCCAATTCGCCTTCTATCTTTTCCCGCATCACATCCGGCACCGCTCTGGCCTTGTGGTGTACTGGCCTGGCGTCCGGGTTTATGTGAATCACTACCTTGGTCCCCATGAAAGTGCCAATGCCGGATTGAAATAGTGAGTCAAATTTGTCCAGGACCTGTGAGCATGATATTCGCTCCACAGAAGAAATTGCATTGACATCGCCCCATTTCCAGTTCATGACAGCAAGCCAACTCCTCCCCAGCAGTGCGGGACCGTCCCCCGGGATAATCCAGAGTGGCAACCTGTTCTCCGAATCTTTGTAGGTCACGACTACCGTGGCGCTGCCTAGCACCGGAATGATCTCCTTTGTATATGTCCGTAGCTATGCGTCAATCGGCAATAATTTTGGCCTCCTGGCCTTGGATGCCCACAACTTGTCGAACTGTTTGATACTCATCAGGGACTGTCTGGCCCCCGTATCTAGCTCCATTGATACTGGGGTGCCATTGAGGAGCACTTTCATCATTATTGGTGGCATCCTGGTATATGAACTGTATACGTGCTCCACATGAACTCGCTGAACCTCAGCTTCCAGCGATTTCCCCCGTGTCCATTTGGCCTCGTAGGGCTTACATCGGGCCCACCCTTCTCGTACATTAACCTGGCTGCAGGCTTCCTGCACATACGTGCCAAGTGACCGCTGACGTTGCAGTTTCTGCAGGTATACTACTGATACCTGTAAGCTCTGGCTGTGTGTTTGCCTCCATACCTCCAACATGAGCCGTTGTTGGAAACAAAAGGTCCATTACCAGTCGATCGTCTCTGACTGTCTCTGTAACTGTCCTTAAGCGCACCATTGACAGGTGTTGATGGCCTCATTACTGGCCACATTGTCCCTTGCGATGGCGTGAATCGCAGTTCAGCTAGCCATTGCCTCTGTTGAATTCACCCTTTGGGTTCGACTACATGCTCGGGCATGTCCGATTGCCCCTGTCTGCCTGGAGAACTGTGTGCCGCGTTAACAGTGTTGACTCCCTGTCCATTTGCTGCATTTAAACCAAGATTTTTGTCAAACATCATTCTGGTCTCTTCCTCCCCTGAGATAAATGTCTGGGCCATCAAAGCTGCCGTTTCCAAGGTCAAGTCTTTGGTCTCAATCAGTTTCCTGAAAACCCCAGCATGCCCGATGCCCTCAATAAAAAAGTCAAGCAGCATCTCTGCTCTGCATGCATCTGGGAACTTACATAGGCTCGCCAGTCACCGGAGGTCTGCCACGAAGTCTGGAACGCTTTGCCCTTCTCGCCGCCGGTGCGTATAAAACCGGTGTCTCACCGTGTGCATGCTGCTCGCCGGTTTAAAGTGTTCCCCGATCAACTTACTGAGCTCTTCAAAAGTCCTGTCCGCCGGCTTCTCTGGTGCTAGAAGGTCCTTCATCAGGGAGTACGTCCTGAAACCACAAACCGTCAGGAGATGAGCCCTGTGTTTGTCAGCCAAATCCTGTCCCAGCCATTCCTTAGTGATGAAACTTTGCTGTCGTCTCTCAATAAAATCATCCCAATCATCACCAACACAGTACCTCCTGTCTGTGCTGCTAGTGGCCATGCTTGGTTTAAATCCCAGTTTCTTGTCACCAATATGTCCTTACTGCACAGTATAAATGCACACGAGGCCCATACTTGTGAGAAGGTCACTCTGTGACCAGTAACCTTTATTAGCCAGCACTGAAGTGAAGAAGGTAGGTGGAGCTTCCCCTTTTATACCTGAAAGTCCAGGTTAGGAGTGTCTCCCACAAGTTCACCACCTAGTGGTCAGTGTTCTCACGGTGTACAACTTAGGTCAGTTTATACATAGGTTACAATGACAGTTGAATACATGACAGTTACCTGCAGGGGAGGGGGCCAGGAGTGGCAAAGGCATTCGAGAATGGCAGTCTCATGGAAAGAGCTGAAGGATTGTGGTGTCAGGCCTAAGTGTCCTGGCTGATGCTGCAAAGGAATTCAACATACTATCACTGTCCCCAGGGAGGTCGGCCTCACCCATCGCCATGGCACCAACTTCAATGGCCATCAGAGCCGAGACGCGTTCCTCGAATGGAGTCAGGACCTGCAGGTCAGAGTCCCGTCTTGCAGTCCTCATTTGGGCTGAGACGCGTTCCTCGAACGGAGTCAGGACCTGCAGGTCAGAGTCCCCTCTTGCAGTTACATAGAAACATAGAAACATTCGGCCCTTCTAGCCTGCACCGCCATTCAATGAATTCATGGCTGAACATGCAACTTCAGTACCCCATTCCTGCTTTCTCGCCATACCCCTTGATCCCCCTAGTAGTAAGGACTTCATCTAACTCCTTTTTGAATATACTTAGTGAATTGGCCTCAACAACTTTCTGTGGTAGAGAATTCCACAGGTTCACCACTCTCTGGGTGAAGAAGTTCCTCCTCATCTCGGTCCTAAATGGCTTACCCCTTATCCTTAGACTGTGTCCCCTGGTTCTGGACTTCCCCAACATTGGGAACATTCTTCCTGCATCTAACCTGTCTAACCCCGTCAGAATTTTAAACGTCCCTATGTTTGTAGGTGAGCTTCTTCTGTAAGATTAAAGAGAACATCTGAGTTAGAGTCCTTCTAACAGTGTGTCCCAAGTGCCTTACATAGTTGAGATGTTACTGTATGAGAGTCTTCACAGTTCGATGTAACTACCATTCACGGCGTGGACTTGCTGTGGCAATGCTTGAATTAGGGGGCCAGGACCTAACAGTAACGGGGAGGCTATCGTCTTTGAGACACATATGAAGACTGAGGAGTTAACAACATGAGGGGTGGATCTGCAGAACCGAGTAGGTAGGGTAACAGTGTGTGCAGGCCCTTGCAGTGGGTGAGGCTGCAAATGGGAACCTTACATCTGGCCTCACCCATGTAGAGCATGGATTCTGAGCAGAGAGTGCACAGTGAGATCAGAGCATAGCATGTTGACGTTTCACATATACAGTACTCACCCTCACCAGGCAACTTGTTCTGCGATTTTGCTCCACAGCCCTCTGTGAGTTGGTGGTTGTGGTCTCCTCCCAGCCTGAGCACCTGCCGACGCCTCTCCCATGCTTCAAGGAGAGCATCCAGGGCGGCGTCTGAGAACCGGTGGGCACGCTGATGAGCTGCTGTTACTGGGTCTGCCATATTCACCTTCTGAGTGAGTGCGTCGGAAGCGAATATAATCACGAGGCATTGAGGCGCCCAATCAACATCTCAATTAAATCCATGTGGCGCCACTATGTGTGTGGCACAGCTCCAAAGATTGCCCAACGCCCGGATGTTGAGGCCCCATTTAACGGCCCACTTAGCACAGTTTACCCCCCTCCAGGTAATTGTGCAACATCATGATTAAACGCTGCCATCCACTCTTCAGGCGGCAAAACTGAATTTCGTGTTTCGGGCTGGGCCTAACGTCTGGTGGTAAAAAATCCTTTCAGCCGGCGACACCATCTCAAAATCGGTGATACCGAAATTTAGACACGTCGGGCTAGATTTTCAGTTTGTTGCTACCTCTGTTTTCGCCCAGGAGGGGTGGAGTGGCAGCAGTAAGCACTTCCAGGCGGGTGGCCAGCTTCCAGCGCCCCGCCGGGACTTTCGGTGCTGGTTTTGGCGCGGCGCAGAGCGGAGCATTACCACCTGGAAGAGGCAAGCCGGTGTGCAACCCCCTGCTTGCTGTCATGTATGTAACCTTCATGTAACAACACTGCAATACTGTATATACTTGAGAAATGCACACATTGACCACAGAGGGTGAACTTGTGGGAGACACTCCTCACCTGGTCATCCAGGTATATTAAGGGAGGTCCCACGCAGGGTCATCACTTCTTGGTCCTGTGAATAAAGGTGCAGGTCACAGAGTGACCTTGTCCATAGAATGTGCCCCGTGTGGATTTGTGGTATTGTGTAAGGACTTTACAGTGGTGACGAGAAATGGGAATCAACGACCCACGAGAATGGCCAGCGGTTGCACAGAGGAATGGTACTGTGTTGGTGAGGACTGGGACGATTTCATGGAGAGGCTTCAGCAGAGTTTTGTCACGAAGGACTGGCTGGGAGATGCAGCGGCCGACAAGCGAAGGGCTCATCTACTGACCAGCTGTGGATCTAAGACTTCCGCGCTGATGAAAGACCTAATAGCACCCGAGAAGCCGGCGGACAAAACCTTTGAAGAGCTCAGCAAGCTAATCAGTGAGCACCTCAAACTGGCGAGCAGCATGCTCTTGGCCCGACACAGATTTTATACCACCGACGTCAGGAAGGACAGAGCATACCGGACTTCGTTGCAGACCTCCGGCGCTTGGCCAGCCTCTAAGTTCACAGACGCCTGCAGGGGGGAGGTGCTAAGGGATTTCTTTATTGAGGACATCGGTCATGCCGGGATTTTCAGAAAGTTAATCGAGACCAAGGACTTGACCTTGGAAGCGACGGCGATGCTGGCTCAGACTTTCATGGCGGAGGAGGAAACCAAGATAATATACGCACGCAACCCAGACTCCAACGTGCCGATGGATCAGGGGGTCAATATCATAAACGTGACTCAAAGCCCAGCAGGCAGACAAGGGCAGCTCAACACACCCCAGAACAGGTTTTCAACACAAACAATGGCAGGCTGAACGGACATTTACGCCATCCCAGTGGACAATGCATTCTGGGATGGGGCCATTGACACCCACTAACAGGGTGCTCAAGAGCAGTCAAAGGGACAATCAGCGAGGAATGCCTGGTAACAGCTCTTTTGTTCACAACAATGGGAATCTCAGTTCATGCTGGAGGTGTGGGGGCAGACATGCTGCCAGGACTTGCAGGTTTCAACAGTTCACTGCAGAAATTGTAACCTCACTGGCCATTTAGCCAGAATGTGCAGGAAGCCTGCGACCAGGCTAATTTACGAGGCAGATGGACCAGAAGAGGGGTCTGCGAGGCAGGATGATGCGTGGGGCAAATCAATAGACGCTGAAGTTCAGCGGGTTCACAGCTCATATACCAAAACACCATCTATGATGATGAAGGTCCTATTAAACGGCATCCCAGTACGCATGGAGCTGAACATGGGGGCCAGCCAGTCACTCATGAGCCTTCAACAATTCGAAAAGCTATGGCCACTCAAAGCCAGCAGACCCAAACTAGAACTCATTGAGACTCAATTATGGACGTACACCAAAGAAATCATTCCAGTGCTAGGCAGTGCAACGTTGGCTGTCACATACAATGGATCAGTGAACCGGCTGCCGCTCTGGATTGTCCCGGGCAATGGTCCCGCGCTGTTGGGGAGGAGCTGGTTAGCTGAGATGAACTGGAAATGGGGGGATGTGCACGCAGTGTCATCTGTGGAGCAAAGTTCATGCTCACAGGTTTTACAGCAATTTGAGTCGCTATTCCAACCTGGCGTCGGGACGTTCAAAGGTACCAAAGTAGTGATTCGCATCACCCCGGATGCCAGACCAGTGCACCACAAAGCCAGACCGGTGCCATATGTGATGTGGGAGAAAATTGAAAGCGAATTGGACCGTTTGCTGAGAGAAGGCATCATCTCGCCCATTGAATTCAGCGACTGGGCGAACCCCATTGTTCCCATCCTAAAAGCGGATGGCTCGGTCAGGATCTGTGGCAACTACAAGGCCACTATCAACTGGTCCCTCCAAGACCAACACCCATTTGAGAGCGGAGGATCTTTTTTCCACGCTGGCAGGCGGAAAGCTGTTCACCAAGTTGGACCTCACCTCAGCCTACATGACCCAAGAACTGGCCGACAAATCCAAACTACTGACCACAATCACCACGCACAAGGGGACTATTTGTTTACAACAGGTGCCCGTTTGGCATTCGATCAGCGGCCACGATCATTCAAAGAAACATGGAAAGCCTGCTCAAATCCATTCCTGGAACGATCGTATTCCAGGACGATATCCTCATCACGGGTCGGGACACCAAGGAACACCTCCACAACCTGGAAGAGGTGCTATGCCGACTGGACCGGATAGGCCTGCGACTCAAGAAACCTAAGTGTGTGTTTTTGGCTCCCGAAGTCGAGTTTCTGGGCAGGAGGTTTGCTGCAGACGGGATTCGGCCTACCGAATCCAAAACAGGCGATTCGACGAGCGCCCAGGCCCTGCAACACATCAGAGTTGCGTTCATTTCTGGGACTCTTGAACTATTTCGGGAACTTTCTGCCGAACTTAAGCACATTGTTGGAGCCGCTACACGTGCTCCTGCGTAAGGGTTGCGATTGGTTTTGTGGGGACTGTCAAGAACGGGCTTTCAATCGGGCACGTAACCTACTCTGTTCAAATAAGTTGTTGACCCTGTAAGAAATTGGTTCTGACATGTGATGCATCGTCCTATGGGGTTGGGTGCGTGTTGCAGCAGGGTAATGCTGAGGGGCAACTCCAACCTGTGGCTTATGCCTCCAGGTCGCTCTCTTAAGCAGAACGTGGATATGGGATGGTTGAAAAGGAAGCACTCGCATGTGTCTACGGGGTGAAAAAGATGCATCAGTACCTTTTTGGCAGAAGGTTCGAGTTAGAAACAGACCACAAGCCGTTAACATCCCTGCTGTCAGACAGCAAGGCTGTCAATGCCAATGCGTCAGCTCGCATACAGCGATGGGCTCTCACGCTGGCTGCGTATGACTACACCATCCGGCACTGGCCCGGCACTGAAAATTGCGCTGACGTGCTCAGCAAGCTTCCACTGGCCACCACTGAGGGGGCAGCGGAGCAAAGCGCTGAGATGGTCATGGCCGTTGATGCCTTTGACAGCGCAGGCTCCCCCCTCACAGCCCGTCAGATCAAAATCTGGACCAACAGAGATCCCCTCCTATCTTTGATTAAGAAATGTGTCCTGACTGGGGATTGGGCACCCGCACACGGAGCATGCCCTGAGGAGGTCAGACGATTTCACAGGCGGATGGATGAGCTCTCCATCCAAGCCGACTGCCTACTATGGGGCAGCTGGGTAGTCATGCTCCAGAGGGGCAGGGAAGCTTTCATCAGGGAACTCCACAGCGAGCACCCAGGCATCATTCTGATGAAGGCCATTGCCCAGGTGTCCGGGAATTGATTCAGACCTGGAACACTGTATTCGCAGGTGCATGACGTGTGCTCAGCTGGGAAATGCCCCCAGGGAGTCCCTGCTCAGCCCGTGGCCCTGGCCCACCAGGCCATGGTCACGCATTCACATAGACTACGTGAGTCTGTTCATGGGGAAAATGTTTCTCATCGTGGTTGATGCGTACTCAAAATGGATCGAGTGCATCATTTTGAACTCGTGCACGACATCCACCACTGTGGAGAGTCTACATGCGGTCTTTGCGACCCACGGACATCCTTGCATCCTTGTTAGCGATAATGGCCCATGTTTCACTAGCTACACATTCCGGGAGTTCATGTCGGGTAATGGTATCAACCATGTCAGGACAGCACCGTTCAAGCCGGCCTCAAATCATAAAACAAGGCATGCTCAGGATTCAAGGTCCCTCCCTTCAATGCCGCCTATAGCGCCTCCTGCTGGCCTATAGGTCCCGACCGCACTCGCTCACAGGGGTCCCGCCCGCGGAGCTCCTTATGAAACGTACACTCAAAACTCGGCTGTCCCTCATTCATCCTGTCTTATCCGACATTGTTGAAGGCAAGCGCCAGTCCCAAAATGAGTACCATGACCGTAATTCAAGAGGAGATGTATAGAAATTGGTGACCCCGTATTTGTTCTCAATCACGCTTTGGGGCCCAAATGGCTTGAAGGTACTGTAATAGACAAAGAGGAGAATAGGGTCATTGTGGTTAAACTTAACAATGAACAGATATGCCGTAAGCATCTGGACCAAGTAAAAAAAAGGTTCAGCATGGACTCTGAGGAACCTGAGGAAGATCATGAGATGGTATTCCCATCACCGCCAGTGAACGAGCAACAAGAACATTCAGCAGCATGCACAGTCCCTGCGGTCAGCCCGGACAGGCCGGAATCACCACAGGGGACAGACACGCAGGCCAAGGCTCAACCACCAGAGCCCCAACTGCGGCGCTTCACGAGGGAGCGTCGACCGCCTGAAAGACTTAACCTGTGATCCCAATAAGACGTTGGGGAGGAGGTGATGTCATGTATGTAACCTTCATGTAACAACACTGCAATACTGCATATACTTGAGAAATGCACACATTGACCACAGGGGGTGAACTTGTGGGAGACACTCCTCACCTGGTCATCCAGGTATATAAAGGGAGGTCCCACGCAGGGTCATCACTTCTTGGTCCTGTGAATAAAGGTGCAGGTCACAGAGTGACCTTGTCCATAGAATGTGCCTCATGTGGATTTGTGGTATTGTGTAAGGACTTTACACTTGCGACACCGGCTCAATCCGTAGCACTCCATAGAGCGCTGTGCTGGGACCGCCTATGAAAGCTAGCCGTCCGAGCTATAGCGGCTGCAGTGAGGGAAGTAATGTCAACCGCAGGTAAGTGTGATTGCTTCATATTTTTATTTTTTTTGCGATTGGGAATGTTTTTGGTGTTTTTTTTCCATTTCCCCCCCCCCCCCCCCCCTCCGGCATTTCACAGAGCGCTCCGAGGCTGGCTGTTTAGCTTGGGATTTTCGCGTGCTCAGCCGGCCTAGCACCCTAAGAGAGGTGTGTAAAACCTCGCTTAGCGCCCCGCCCCACACTCAGGGCCCAGCTGATGACTTTTGCTGACTGAGGCACAAACTGTTCCCGGGTGCAAAATTTACCGCCCCGTCGCCATTACCACCCTGAAATGAGCAGATCCGAAAATCCAGCCTGAGAATGACACAGCGCTGAAGGAGATCCATCATGGTTGCTTGGGTTAATTTTCTAGGACTGAATAGTGATGCAATTACATTCTGTCATTACATTTTCTGAACATCCACAGCAAGAACCTACTGCTATATACAATCCTATCATGTCTTCAGGTCACATCAAAGCACTTTACCGGCAATGAAAGACAAGCAGGAGAATTTTCAATTGAAGATTTTTGATTAGGAGCTGTTGTCTGTGACGAGGATGGGCGAGTGGGACATGGTGCAGGACAGGATATGGACCACAGAGTTTTGGATGAGTGGAAGTTTATGGAGGATTGGAGGGTGACCAGGAGAGCATTGGAGTAATGAAGTTTGGAGAATGCAGCGAGGACAATCTCCGCTCAAAATACAAGGTGGGATGAGGGCACATGCCCATTGCTGTGATTCTGTAAACTGCATCAATCTTCTGTATCTTTTATACAGCTTTCATATGATGACACCCAGTTCTCGCTCTTCTCCATCGCTTCCCTTGACACACCATTGCCAGTGCTTGCCTGACATGCAGCCTTGGAAAAGCACAAAACTTCCTCCAGCTAAACATTGAGAAGACTGCCGCCCTTGTGTTTGGCCCCCATTATAAACTTCATATCCGCATTATTGAGCCCATCCCCCTCTCTGACCACTTCCTGCAAACAGTGTTCTGTTCAACCCCGAGCTGAGCTTCTGCCTCATATCATCCCCATCACAAGGAGTATCTACTTCCACCTCTATAAAATCAGCTGCCTCTGCTCAACTGTGTTCTGCTCTTCTGCTGAAAGTCTCAGCCATGCCTTACTCAACTTCAGTCTTGATTACCCCAATGATCTCCTGGTCGCCTCTTCCCCCATCCTCCATTCTCCATCAACTTCAGTTTATCCAAAGCTCTGCTGCCCAGATCCTCTCCTACACCAATTGCAGCTTCACTCCCATCCTCTCTAACCTACATTGGCCCCTAGATCCCCAACACTGTAAATTTAAAATTCTTATCTCTCTATGGCCTCACCTCTTCCTTTCTCTGTAACCTCTTCCAACCCATCAACTCTTGGAGCATAGAGGGTTAAGTTATGAAACCAGGTTGAATAAACTTGGCTTGTATTCCCTTGAGTTTAGAAAATGGAAAGGTGATCTGATCAAAGTGTTTAAAATGTTAAAAGGATTCGATAGGGTAGATACAGATAGACTATTTCCTCTGGTGGGGGAATCAAGAACAAGCTAATTTTAAAATTAGAACCAGCCCGTTCAGGAGAAAAATCAGGAAGCACTTTTTCACACAAAGGTAGTAAAAATCTGGAATTCTCTTCCCAAAAGGCTGTAGATGCTGGGATAATTGGAGCTTTCAAGACTAAGATAGATAGATGTTTTGTTGGGTAAGGGTATGAAAGGATGTGGAACAAAAATGGATAAATGGAGTTGAATTGCAGATCAGCTGCGAGTTAATTGAATGGCGGAACAGGTTTGAGGGGCCAAATGGCCTCCTCCTATTCCTACCCCAGCTCCTCAAATTCTGCATTCCTCTGATTTCAGTCAGGTGCATTCTCCCCTTCCCCCTATATCCTACCATTGGGAATATCCTCCATGAACCTCTCTAGGAACATAAGAACAGGAGTAGTCTTAGCTCCATATTTCTGCCTCCTTTAAGACCCTCCTAAAAACACATCTTTGACCTAGTTTTTGATTACTCCGCTTTATCTTTCATTCTTTGGCTCGATGTCAACTTTGACTCATGCCTCCGTGAAGCGCATTTGGTTGTGTTAGAGGTGCAACATAAATACAGATAGTTGCTGAGGTTAGAACTACCACCACTTGTCCAGTTCAAAGCTGATGGGGGGCAAAGTACTCTTAACAGAAGTGGGGGTTCATTTTGTGCGATAGCGTAAAACAGGCGAAAGCAAATCGGCAGCCCATTTTTGATTTTCATTTCCATTCAATCACTTCAACATCTTAGTGGGATACATTTCTCCAGGCACCGGCTGCACTCCAGGACTTCATCCAAGTGCCATTCTTCAACGTGGCGAGTGTTGTCAGGCTATTTGACTGTGAAGAGCATCACAGTCCACCAAGTCTTGTCTCACCTGTGTTTTGCAGCAGAAGCTATTGAAGAATGATCAGTTGTAAGAGCCGAAGGTTGAATTTATTTCCTCACTAACCCAGGTGCACTCAGGCCAATTATAACCACTCAACTGGCTGAGATCAGCTAAATTGGCACAAAGTGGAAATGGATAGCTTGATATTAAACCAATGGTTTTTCAAAGACATGAAGCAACTTCTGTTTAATTTACTGACAGCCATCTGATAGCCAGTTTCTGGCAACTAATTTATAATTTAAATTGAATTCAAATAAAAACCAGGTTTGAAACCTTTCATGACTCATTTGGTAAATGCACCACCAGGCGTGGGACTGATTCATAGGGCCCAGGAAGTAACTGTGCTGCATTAGATGATCTCAGCCCGAGTGGTAATAGCGATACAATTGGCCTCAGTGCCCTGAGCGAGGGAGGAGAGAAATCAGCCAGCATTACTGGTCCTGATCACCATCAAATGACCCCCAACTGGAAAGCCTGTGTTTGCAGACATTCACTTGTCTGTGCTGCCCTCCACATTCAGTTAGCTCACCAACACTGGTGAAGCCTATGGCTACTTATAGGGGGTACAAAGGACATGGAAAATACTTTACATTTTTTGCAGTGCCATCCATGTTTTCAACGTTTTGTCTCCTCCTGTCTTGAAGGAAGGATATACTTGCATTGGAGACTGTTCAGAGAAGGTTCACTAGATTGATTCCGGAGATGAGGGGGTTGACTTATGAGGATAGGTTGAGTAGGTTGGGCCTATACACATTGGAGTTCAGAAGAATGAGAGATGATCTTATTGAAATTTAGAAGATAATGAGGGGGCTCGACAAGGTTGATGCAGAGAGGATATTTCCACTCATAGGGGAAACTAAAACTAGGGGACATAAGCCTAGAACCTCTACTTTTTTTGCATGCTTAACACCCATTTTACTGCTGAAATGTCGTATAACGCCTAGATATTGCACATTTTGGCACAAAATAGAAACTGATGGGCATTTTTAGGAAACTTATCGCCGAGCGTTACTCTCCCCATGTGCTTAACGCCAGGAAAAAATATTACTGCCCGTCCACTTTTTTTGGTCGGAATCATCAGAATGGGCGAAATCAACACCCATAATATCGCCCAGCATTAACTTCCGCACTGATTTAACGCCGAGATTCAATAATACCGCCCGCCCACTTTTTTTTGTCGTGAAGAGCATATTTACCGAAACTAGTGGCCATGAGATCGTCCAGCGTCAATTTCACCACCTCGCACACATATTGCCCACAATATCGCTCGTGCAAAAAAATGGCCAGAAAAAGTGGAACTAACCGGAACTAATCACAGCGTTATGGACGCCATGTTCTAGATCACATGTCGCGTCCTTTAATAGGCTGCTGTGCTTCAACCTCAGCGGAGTTCGGATGTACTCTGCAGGTAGTTGGAGTGGATATGAACATCTCTACAAACATCTTGACCATTCTGCGACCGATTGGAATTGAATAGGTGTCTTCATCGGGACAGTCCTTGTTTGTAACCAATCGGTGGAAAACAGAGAGCTACTGCAATGGGGCCTGTCCTTTCTCGCCCTCTCTTGGTGACCAATTACATGCAGCAGACTCGAGATCACTGCATTATGTGCCCAATGTAAGATGTGACAGACTGATGAGGAGGACCAGACGTTACACCCTCTGCAAGCACAAGGAGAAGCAGTCTTATCTCGACTTGCCTGACACCACCTGTCTTTGGAGACTGCACTTTCACAAAAAGGTTATCACTGAGGTATGCCAACTGATAAGGTCAGATCTGCTGCCTGCCAGCACCATCAGTACTGCACTGTCCGTCGAGGTCAAAGTTACCGCGGCACTGTCGTTCTACGCCTCGGGTTCTTTTCAGGCCACAGCTGGAGACATTTGTGGACTTTCTCAGCATGCCACACATCGCTGCATTGGACAGGTCACTGAAACACACAGGAGGGACTTGATCAGCTTCCCTATGACCAGGGAGGCACAGAGTGAGAGGGCTCTAGGATTCTCCAGAATTGCAAACTTCCCCAAGGTGCAGGGAGCAATAGACTATACACACATCGCGATGCGGGCACCTTTTCAGGATGCAGAGGTTTTCAGGAACCGCAAGGGATTCCATTCCTTGAATGTCCAACTGGTTGTCGACCACCAGAAAATTATACTGGCAATGAATGCTCAATTTCTGGTGGCATCCATGATGCTCACAACCTGCGTGACAGCATTGTATGTGACTTTTTTAACAATCAGCCACAAGGTCAATGCTGGATGCTTGGTGACAAAGGTTATGGCCTCGCCACCTGGCTGATGATCCCCCTGCATGACACCCACACCGAAGCAGAGAGGTGATACAATGAGAGCCACAGAGCAATTCGCAATATCGTGGAGAAAACCATTGGTGTGCTGAAGCAGCGCTTTAGATTCCTGGACCACTCAGGAGGCGAGCTCCAATAAAACCCTGAGCAGGTAGCTCAATTTGTGGTGGGGTGCTCCATGCTGCACAACTTGGCTATCAGGAGGGTACAAGAATTACCTGATGAGTCTGACAATCCACCTCACCAGAGAGAGGAAGAGGAGGACGAGGAGGCAGACGCTGACATCAGCCCAGACAATCAGGCTGATGCTGAAGCCAAGCCCCCGCCCCCCTGTAGACCGCATGAAAGGGCCCATGGTGGCATGATCGCTGCAAGAGCCTTACATCAGGAGCTCATCAATGATCGCTTTGACTGAAAGAACGTTGGTGTTATTTACAAGGCTGACACACTGCTGGGTGTGCAGGTGATACATAGAAACATAGAAAATAGGTGCAGGAGTATGCCATTCGGCCCTTCGAGCCTGCACCGCCATTCATTAAGATCCTGGCTGGTCATTCCCTCAGCACCCCTTTCCTGCTTTCTCTCCATACCCCTTGATCCCCTTAGCCGCAAGGGCCATATCTAACTCCCTCTTGAATATATCCAATGAACTGGCATCAACAACTCTCTGCGGCAGGGAATTCCATCGGTTAACAACCTCAGTGAAGAAGTTTCTCCTCATCTCAGTCCTAAATGGCCTACCCCTTATCCTTAGACTATGTCCCCTGGTTCTGGACTTCCCCAACATCGGGAACATTCTTCCCGCATCTAACCTGTCCAGTCCTGTCAGAATCTTATACGTTTCTATGAGATCCTCTCTCATCCTTCTAAATTCCAGTGAATAAAGGCCCAGTTGATCCAGTCTCTCCTCATATGACAGTCCAACCATCCATGGAATCAGTCTGTGAACTTTCGCTGCACTCCCTCAATAACAATAACGTCTTTACTCAGATTAGAAGACCAAAACTGTACACAATATTCAAGGTGAGGCCTCACTAAGGCCCTGTACAACTGCAGCAAGACCTCCCTGCTCCTATACTCAAATCCCCTAGCTATGAAGGCCAACATACCATTTGCCTTCTTCACCACCTGCATGCCCACTTTCAGTGACTGATGAACCATGACACCCAGGTCTCGTTGCACCTCCCCTTTTCCTAATCTGCCACCATTCAGATAATATACTGCCTTCGTGTTTTTGCCCCCAAAATGGATAACCTCACATTTATCCACATTATACTGCATCTGCCATGCATTTGCCCACTCACCTAAAATATCCAAGTCACCCTGCGGCCTCTTAGCGTCCTCCTCACCGCTCACACCACCACCCAGTTTAGTGTCATCCGCAAACTTGGAGATATTACAATCAATTCTTTCATCTAAATCATTAATATATATTGTAAAGAGCTGGGGTCCCAGCACTGAGCCCTGCGGCACCCCACTAGTCACTGTCTGCCATTCTGAAAAGGACCCGTTTATTCCGACTCTCTGCTTCCTGTCTGCCAACCAGTTCTCTACCCATGTCAGTACATTACCCCCAATACTATGCGCTTTGATTTTGATTACCAATCTCTTATGCGGGACCTTGTCAAAGGCCTTTTGAAAGTCCAAATACACCACATCCACTGGTTCTCCCTTGTCTACTCTGCTAGTTACATCCTCAAAAAATTCCAGAAGATTCGTCAATCAGGATTTCCCTTTCATAAATCCATGCTGACTTGGTCCGATCCTGTCACTGCTTTCCAAATGCACTGCTATTTCATCCGTAATGATTGATTCCAACATTTTCCCCACTACTGAGGTCAGGCTGACCGGTCTATAATTACCCGTTTTCTCTCTCCCTCCTTTTTGAAAAAGTGGTGTTACATTAGCTACCCTCCAGTCCATGGGAACTGATTCCAAGTCTGACTGGAATGTTGGAAAATGATCACCAATGCATCCACTATTTCTAGGGCCACTTTCTTAAGTACTCTGGGATGCAGACGATCAGGCCCCGGTGATTTATCGGCCTTCAATCCCATCAATTTCCCTAACATAACTTCCCGCCTAATAAGGATATCCTTCACAGTTCCTCCTTCTCACTAGACCCACTGTCCCCTAGTGCATTCAGAAGATTATTTGTGTCTTCGTGAAGACAGAACCGAAGTATTGGTTCAATTGGTCCGCCATTTCTTTGTTCCCCATTATAAATTCACCTGAATCCGACTGCAAGGGCCCTATGTTTGTCTTCACTAATCTTTTTCTCTTCACATATTTATAGAAGCTTTTGCAGTCAGTTTTTATGTTCCCTGCAAGCTTCCTCTCGTACTCTATTTTCCCCTTCTTAATTAAACCCTTTGTCCTCCTCTGCTGTATTACAAAATTCTCCCAGTCCTCAAGTTTGCTGCTTTTTCTGGCCAATTTATATGCCTCTTCCTTGGATTTAACACGATTCTTAATTTCCCTTGTTAGCCACGGTTGAGCCACCTTCCCCATTTTATTTTTACTCCAGACAGGGATGTACAATTGTTGAAGTTCATCCATATGATCTTTAAATGTTTGCTATTGCCTGTCCACCGTCAACCCTTTAAGTATCACTCGCCAGTCTATTCTAGCCAATTCACATCTCATACCATCGAAGTTACCTTTCCTTAAGTTCAGGACCCTAGTCTCTAAATTAACTGTGTCACTCTCCATCTTAATACAGATATCTACCATATTATGGTCACTCTTCCCCAAAGGACCTCGCACAACAATATTGTTAATTAGTCCTTTCTCATTACACATCACCCAGTCTAGGATGGCCAGCCCTCTAGTTGGTTCCTCGACATATTGGTCTAGAAAACCATCTGTAATACACTCCAGGAAATCCTCCACCACCGCATTGCTACCAGTTTGGTTAGCCCAATCAATATGTAGATTAAAGTCGCCCATGATAACTGCTGTACCTTTGTTGCACACATCCCTTATTTCTTGTTTGATGCTGTCCCCAATCTCACTACTACTGTTTGGTGGTCTGTACACAACTCCCACTAGCGTTTTCTGCCCTTTGGTATTCCGCAGCTCCACCCACACTGATTCCACATCATCCAGGCTAATGTCCCTCCTTACTATTGCATTAATTTCCTCTTTAACCAGCAATGCCACCCCGTCTCCTTTCCCTCTCTGCCTATCCTTCCTAAATGTTGAATACCCCTGGATGTCGAGTTCCCAGCCTTGGTTACCCTGGAGCCATGTCTCCGCGATGCCAATTACATCATATCCATTAACTGCAATCTGCGCAGTTAATTCATCCACCTTATTCCGAATACTCCTCGCATTGAGGCACGAAGCCTTCAGGCTTGTCTTTTTAACACCCTTTGCCCCTTTAGAATTTTGCTGTAATGTGGCCCTTTGTTTTTTGCCTTGGGTTTCTCTGCCCTCCACTTTTACTATTCTCCTTTCTATCTTTTGCTTCTGCCTCCACTTTATTTCCCTCTGTCGCCCTGCATAGGTTCCCATCCCCCTGCCATGTTAGTATAACTCCTCCCCAACAGCACTAGCAAACACTCCCCCTCGGACATTGGTTCCGGTCCTGCCCAGGTGCAGACTGTCTGGTTTGTACTGGTCCCACCTCCCCCAGAACTGTTCCAATGTCCCAGGAATTTGAATCCCTCCCTTCTGCACCACTCTTCAAGCCACGATTTCATCTGAGCTATCTTGCGATTCCTGCTCTTACTAGCACGTGGCACTGGTAGCAATCCTGAGATTACTATCTTTGAGGTCCTACTTTTTAATTTAACTCCTAGCTCCCTAAATTCGACTCATAGGACCTCATCCCATTTTTTTACTGATATCGTTGGTACCTATATGCACCACGACAACTAGCTATTCACCCTCCCTTTTCAGAATGGCCTGCACCCGCTCCGAGATATCCTTGACCCTTGCACCAGGGAGGCAATATACCATCCTGGAGTCTCGGTTGCGGTCGCAGAAACGCCTATCTAGTCCCCTTACAATCGAATCCCCTATCACTATCGCTCGCCCGCTCTTTTTTCCTGCCCTCCTGTGCAGCAGAGCCACCCACGGTGCCATGAATTTGGCTGCTGCTGCCCTCCCCTGATGAGTCATCCCCCTCAATAGTACCCAAAGCGGTGCATCTGTTTTGTAGGGGGATGACCGCAGGGGACCCCTGCACTACCTTCCTTGCACTGCTCTTCCTGTTGGTCCCCCATTTACTGTCTAGCTGTGTACTCTTTACCTGCGGTAAGACCAACTCACTAAACATGCTATTCACGTCATTTTCAGCATCGTGGATGCTCCAGAATTCATCCACCCACAGCTCCAGTGCCGCAATGCGGTCTGTCAGGAGCTGCAGGTGGATGCACTTCCCGCACATGTAGTTGCCAGGGACACCGGAAGCATCCCTGACTTCCCACATAGTACAGGAGGAGCATAACACATGTCCGAGCTGTCCTGCCATGACTTAGATACACTTAAATTGGCAATAATGCTAAATATTACTTACTGATAGAGAAAAGAAAAAAGAAAAGCTACTTACCAATCACCAGCCAATCACTTACCCCCTTGGCTATGATGTCACCTTTCAATTTCTTTCTACTTCTTTTTTGCCTTCTCCCTGCAGTTGCACCAGTAGGCCTCTTGACCACGAACTCCCGCCTCCTTGACTGCCGCCATCAATGGTGGGCATCACCTTGGTGACAGTTAACGTTTAAGTTGATTGAAGTTACGTGTAATTACACCCTTTGATGTTAAGGAATCACCAGCGTGTAACGGTGCAGCTATCTGAGCCAATTTGCTACAAGGTTCTGTTAAATAAAAAACATTTAAACCGAACATCAGTCTGAAATCATCAGTATTTCTGTAAAAAACAACCCTTTCCCCCCCACCCCCCTGCTTCTCCTCCCCACCTCTACCCCTTCCCCTCCTGACCCTAAGCTGCCTGGCCGAGGAGCTCAGGCGATGCTTCATTGGGCGGGGGGGTGGGCGATGACGGCCGAAAGGCTGCTTTGATGGATACGGAAGAGGACAATCCCGAGGTGGGAACGTGCACCGAGCCAGAAGCAAGATGTTGCTGCTGGCTCTCGTGTGGTTGGCAATGGGGCTGTGGCACCTTGGCGTGCAGTGCGGCGCTCCAGGACTTCTGAGAGCCCTCTGACACCAGTATTCCTGGCTGCCAGCTCCAGGGCCTCCTCCATCCCTTCCATGTTATATCTTATTTGTTGGACAAAAACTCGGTGCCGACAACGTTCTTGGTGCTTAGTAGGCTTGTTGCTGCTGGTGAATCTCCCTCGTGCCTTCCACAACAGCCAGACAAGCACACACCACAGCCACATACGCTTTCAGTGCCTCTGAGCTCCCTCTCTCTGTTTCCCCTTCTGCGCATGTCATGATAACCCTTTACCTCCTGAATCACGGGAATCGAGCGTTGCCATGCCATTGTGAAGGACGGCGACACTTTACAGCAGCAGGTCAAAAAAATGTAACACTAATGCCCATTTCATATCGCTCGCAGTAACACCCATTTTCAAAAATGGAGACTAGGTGCTTTGAGAATGGGCGAGAAGCCGACGATTTGAAAACCCTTTTTTACCGTCCATGCTGGAAATATCGTATCGTCCATTTTTGGGCGATAAGCCCAAAAGTGGAGGTTCTAGCCTATAGTCTTAGAATAAGGGGCCTCCCATTTAAAACTGAGATGAGGAGAAATTTCTTCTCTGAGGGTTGTAAATCTGTGGAATTCTCTGCCCCAGAGTGCTGTGGAGGCTGGGTCATTGAATATATTTAAGGTAGAAATGGACAGATTTGAGCGATAAGGGAGTAAAGGGTTATGGAGAGCAGGCAGGAAAGTGTCCATGACCAAATCAACCATGACCTTATTAAATGGCGGAGCGGGCTCGAGGGCCCAAATGGCTTACTTCTACTCCAATTTCTTATGTTGAAGGTACTGACTCTTTCTGGGTATGGTTGCATGCGTGCTGGCAGTCCTGTGGTCAGTTATCTAAGTTTGTGTCTGACCCTGAGCCGTGACAGCAGGTGAGCCCGTTTCTATTCTTACCTGATAGCCACACACTCGAACATTTCAGCGGGAGTCGCTGGATAGTGATCAGGAAAAGGAACTGTGGATAATTCTTTCCCCTACTTAGCTCAGCATTGCCCAGTGCTAATTGTAGCACCTTCAGCAGTTGACTACATGTTCTATTTACATTGGGAAAGTGTTGGAAAAATCAGAAAACTGCCTAGAATTTCAATATATTTAAAAATCCACTCTCACTTTTTGTGGCCAAATGTGCTTGCTCAGTAGTAGATGGTGAAAGGTCTCAGAGTCAGATGTAAGCTATCACTATGACATGCTGCAAGGCCCCAGGTAACCCATATCGCATGTTTCTGGGCCCTGAGTCAAACATTCTTCTTTGCAACTTGGTAGGTGCCATGCCTAATGCATCCTGTTGCTATGGCACAGCGATAGACCGTCAAGTTCTCTGGAACCATATTCTTGGTGTAAACAAAAGTTTAGATGAACGTAGCTCAAAGAAATTAGCTGATTTTGATTTATTTCCTATTTAATTAAACAGCTCAGATTCCAAAACAGACACTTCATCTTACTGATACATCTGCTTCAGACAGTCACGTCGTGTGGTTTTATGACTTTTGATTGGAATGTTGTGTTCATCAGCGTGAGGAATGTGAGCAAGTGGAAGGAAACACTGTTCATTTCCCTCTGCGCTGCCCCATCAGACACTCCCAGGGCAGGTACAGACTAAAACTCCCTCTACATTGCACCATCGAACACTCCCAGAGCAAGTACAGAATGAGGTTCTCTCCACACTGCCTCATCAAACACTCCCAGGGTAGATACAGCACGGGTTAGATACAGAGTAAAGCTCCTTCTACGCTGTCCCAATGCAGTATGTGAGCCCCATTGTCAGAAGAGCATCCCACACCAGCTTGTGGATTTTCTGTATGTGGTTACAGCGCGAGTTAGATACAGGATAAAGCTCATTCATGTAAAATTAAAGCCACTTTTGTGCTGTAGAGTCATATCCATATGCTCACCCACTTTTTATTATAGACCTGTGTCTAGGGTGAGATGAGGAGATGTGGGAGGAGGCTCATGTGAAGCATAAATACCGGCGTAGACCTGTTGTGCCGAATGGTCTGTTTCTGTGCTGTAAATCCCTTTGTAATTAGAAGCTGCATTTTGATTAGCCAGGATCATTTCACATAGGGCTCTAAAGGCAATGAATGTTGGCAGATTATTCTTCTGTAGGGGTCATCACAATCCTGTTGCCATTCCCATTCAATATCTATAGACTGACACTTCCCAGCAGGGAGTCACATGCAATCAGGCTAAGGAATCCTGGTTGAATGTTCGTCTTCCTAGCCAAGGGCCACTGAGATCAACTGTAGAAGTTGCATACTGGTGCAGCAGCTAATTCAGCATGGACCAGGGTCGAACAAAGAACCCTTCTGTTACCAGGTATTCTGAAGAATTTTCAGAGTACTCTCTTTTTCATCACTGCAAAATTTTCAGCATTTCCTCATTTGAATCTTCAATATTTTAATTGTAACCTTTTCAGGGTTTCCAAAGGTTTTGAAAACATTCTGTTGTCTGGATGCACCTATTATTTTCTTTTCCATCCTTCATTCATACAGAGAAGTTGCAGCTGTTAGTAACAGCTGTTTCTCAGATTGTGTAGGAAGTTTTAGGGTTTGTCTGTGAGACAGTCAGACTTGTACACATAACCTTCCAGCTCCCCAATGAAACGTCTGAATAACTCAGAGAATTCGAGAAACCTCTAAGGGTTATATGATTCTCTGCATTATTCAGACCTATTATTGTGAAGGAAAAATAATGTGTTCAATTAAAAGAAAATGTAAAAATTGTTTTGTCAGTTTTAAAATTAGTGATAAAATCATATTGTCAATGCTTAGTCCTGATATCTCACTACCAGTGCTAAAATGATGCATTTCTCCGGAGCCCACATACCAAGGGACGTTCACATTGTCATGGAATAATAGAAGGGACACCTGCGGCCGAACTCGACTGATGTACTACTCTGGAATCCGGTGACTGTATTATATTTCATTGTTTTAGTTTTTCACATTCCTTGATATCTTTAACCTAATGTAATAATTACTACAGACCCTTTTGCACAGTTTTTACATTGCACTAGTCTCACCAGTCACAAAAGAGCTGGTCTGAGAAAGTAGTTCTCTGAGACTGAGCTACTGAGAGAGTCTGGAGTCTGAAAAAAAAAGAGTCTTTAACTGCTGTTTACAAGAGACAACAGGAGAATCTTGGGATGCCGAGCTGCCTTGGCTCCTTCCAATTTGATTCATACCTTACTCATAAAAGTGAACATGAGGAGAGTCAGGGAGCAAGTGGTCTCTTAGAATTTATAAATGGGACTAGATTGTGTCCCAAGATTAGTGTTGCTATATTTTCGCTGTGACTTTGTGAACTGAGTGTCAGATTGTCGAGTAGTTCACCACAGTACTACAACAATTACGGTTCAGGTCTTTGAATGTCGAGAATAATTGAAACAAGTCGCATCTATTTCAATGAAACACTTGAATAGCAAATAGTAAAATACAGACAAGCAAACGACACAAGCCTCACACCTTGTGTACTATATTACCCGTTTAAACAGAGGTGATCAGTCTCCACTCTGGTGTCCACTTCAAGTTCATAACTTGAGGTCCCTGCTTCTCGAGGTGTTGCTCCTAGGTTCTTTTTGGTTGAGTAGCCTTTTCTCTCTACTTTTATATCATTCTTAGATCTAGTGTACATGCCCCAATCTACCCATGGGGTGACTCATATCTGAGGCCAGTCTTCCAGAACATCTTGTGGTAGTCACAAGGAAGCTCACATTTTCTTTGACCTGATCATGCACCCTATGATTAGATGAAGGTTGGCTGCCTTTGATTTTCTGTTTGTTTGCTTTTGATGTGTATGCAATAACTGTTAGACTGAGTACTGTTTAACTCCAAGAGGCATGACCTTGGCTCTGCTTTATTAAGGCCTAAAGTGACTAATATACAAAATGGTTGGCCTTTTATACTTATGCGTGCAGCCCAATGGCCTCCAACAGTGACGCCATCTAGTGGCTTGTGATCCCAAAAGTACATACATGACAATACCCCCCTCTGAGATATTAACACAGTCTTTTAAAAATTGAGATGGTCTGGTGTTTTACGCTCCCGGGTTGACCATCTCAGTTCAACTCCAGCCTTGGGTGAGTGTTCAGAGTCTGTTGTGACTGGTGGCTGGGTGGCTGACCTGGTGGGAGTGGCAATGGCCATGTCAGGGATTGAAAGTTCATTTTCATTGATCATGTCAGTGATTGAAAGTCCCGATTCACTGATGACCACTGAGTCCTCTGATGACTGGGGGTAGGTTGGTTGGTCGTTGATTGTCTCTTCCTCCGACTGTTCCGGTTCGTCTGTGTGCCACAGCTTTGTCTGATCCCTATGTTTCCTGCATGTTTGCCTATTTTTGAACTTGACAATAAATACTCTGTTGCCCTCCTTGGCCATGACAGTACCAGCGATCCACTTGGGATCCTGACCATAATTCAGAACATATACAGGATCATTTACAGAAATATCACGTGACACAGCTGCGTGATCGTGATACCCTTGTTGACTTTGTCTTCTATATTCAACATGATTATTCAAGTCAGGATGTACAAGAGATAGCTTGGTCTTAAGACCTCTCTTCATCATTAGTTCAGCAGGCGAGACCCCGGTAAGCATGTATGGTCTTGTCCTGTAACTAAACAGTATGCATGACAGGCGGGTCTGCAGTGACCCTTGGGTTACTCGCTTCATACTCTGCTTTATGATTTGGACAGCACGTTCTGCTTGCCCATTGGATGCAGGTTTGAACGGTGCTGACCTTACATGTTTGATACCATTGAGTTTCATGAACTCTTGAAACTCCTGACTGGTGAAGCACGATCATTGTCGCTATCAATGATGTCAGACAGACCATGTGTCGCGAACATGACACTGAGATTCTTACTGGTAGCTGTGGATGTGCTGGATGCCATGATTATACACTCTATCCACTTCGAATATGCATCCACCATGACTAAAAACATCTTCCCCAGGAAGGGACCTGCAAAGTCTATGTGGATCCTGGACCATGGTTTGGATGGCCATGACCACAGACTCAGCAGCGATTCCGCTAGTGCTTTGCTGAGCTGCATGCAAGTGTTGCACTGATGCACACATGATTCCAGTTCAGAGTCAATTCCAGCCACCATACACGAGACCTGGCGATGGCTTTCATCATTACAATGCCAGGATGTGTGCTATGTAGTTCACGTACAAATTTCTCTTTCCCTTTCTTGGGCAAAACAACATGATTGCCCCACAGTATACAATCCGACTAAATAGACAGTTTGTCTTTGTGATGAATGTAGGGTTTGGTCTCCTCGCACATTTGCTTGGGTATGGCAGACCAATCACCTTTGAGGATGCAACTCTTCACCACCAATAAAATCGAGTCCTGGCTGGTCCAGGTCTTAACTTGTGAAGCCATGACAGAGGTTCCTTCACTCTCAAAAGCATCCATAACTAACAGTAGGTCCGCTGGTTGTGGCGTTTCCACCTCCAGTGTGGGCAACGGCAGACGGCTCAAGTTAGGAGACCAAAACTGTACACAATACTCCAGGTGTGGCCTCACCAAGGCCCTGTACAACTGTAGTAACACCTCCCTGCCCCTGTACTTAAATCCTCTCGCTATGAAGGCCAACATGCCATTTGCTTTCTTAACCGCCTGCTGTACCTGCATGCCAACCTTCAGTGACTGATGTACCATGACACCCAGGTCTCGTTGCACCTCCCCTTTTCCTAATCTGTCACCATTCAGATAATAGTCTGTCTCTCTGTTTTTAACACCAAAGTGGATAACCTCACATTTATCCACATTATACTTCATCTGCCATGCATTTGCCCACTCACCTAATCTATCCAAATCACTCTGCAGCCTCATAGCATCCTCCTCGCAGCTCACACTGCCAGTGTCATCCGCAAACTTAGATATACAACATTTAATCCCCTCGTCTAAATCATTAATGTACAATGTAAACAGCTGGAACCCCAGCACAGAACCTTGCGGTACCGCATTAGTCACTGCCTGCCATTCTGAAAAGTACCCATTTACTCCAACTCTTCGCTTCCTGTCTGCCAACCAGTTCTCAATCCACGTCAGTACACTACCCCGAATCCCATGTGCTTTAACTTTGCACATTAATCTCTTGTGTGGAACCTTGTCGAAAGCCTTCTGAAAGTCCAAATACATCACATCAATTGGTTCCCCCTTGTCCACTCTACTGGAAACATCCTCAAAAAATTCCAGAAGATTTGTCAAGCATGATTTCCCTTTCACAAATCCATGCCGACTTGGACCTATCGTGTCACCTCTTTCCAAATGCGCTGCTATGACATCCTTAATAATTGATTCCATCATTTTACCCACTACTGAGGTCAGGCTGACCGGTCTATAATTCCCTGTTTTCTCTCTCCCTCCTTTTTTAAAAAGTGGGGTTACATTGGCTACCCGCCACTCGATAGGAACTGATCCAGAGTCTATGGAATGTTGGAAAATGACTGTCAATGCATCCGCTATTTCCAAGGCCACCTCCTTAAGTACTCTGGGATGCAGACCATCAGGCCCTGGGGATTTATCGGCCTTCAATCACATCAATTTCCCCAGCACAATTTCCCGACTAATAAGGATTTCCTTCAGTTCCTCCTTCTTACTCGACCCTCTGACCCCTTTTATATCCGGAAGGTTGTTTGTGTCCTCCTTAGTGAATACCGAACCAAAGTACTTGTTCAATTGGTCAGTCATTTCTTTGTTCCCAGTTATGACTTCCCCTGATTCTGACTGCAGGGGACCTACGTTTGTCTTTACTAACCTTTTTCTCTTTACCTATCTATCGAAGCTTTTGCAGTCCATTTTAATGTTCCCTGCAAGCTTCCTCTTGTACTCTATTTTCCCTGCCCTAATCAAACCCTTTGTCCTCCTCTGCTGAGTTCTAAATTTCTCCCAGTCCCCGGGTTCACTGCTATTTCTGGCCAATTTGTATGCCACTTCCTTGGCTTTAATACTATCCCTGATTTCCCTTGATAGCCATGGTTGAGCCACCTTCCCTTTTTTATTTGTACGCCAGACAGGGATGTACAATTGTTGTAGTTCATCCATGCGGTCTCTAAATGTCTGCCATTGTCCATCCACTGTCAACCCCTTAAGTATCATTCGCCAATCTATCCTAGCCAATTCATGCCTCATACCTTCAAAGTTACCCTTCTTTAAGTTCTGGACCATGGTCTCTGAATTAACTGTTTCATTCTCCATCCTAAATGTAGAATTCCACCATATTATGGTCACTCTTCCCCAAGGGGCCTCTCACAACGAGATTGCTAATTAATCCTCTCTCATTACACAACACCCAGTCTAAAATGGCCTCACCCCTAGTTGGTTCCTTGACATATTGGTCTAGAAAACCATCCCTTATGCACTCCAGGAAATCCTCCTCCACCGTATTGTTTCCAGTTTGGTTAGCCCAATCTATATGCACATTAAAGTCATGCATGATAACTGCTGCACCTTTATTGCATGCACCCCTAATTTCCTGTTTGATGCCCTCCCCAACATCACTACTACTGTTTGGAGGTCTGTACACAATTCCCACTAGCTTTTTCTGCCATTTGGTATTCCGTAGCTCCACCCATACTGATTCCACATCAACCAAGCTAATGTCTTTCCTTACAATTGCATTCATTTCCTCTTTAACCAGCAACGCCACCCCGCCTCCTTTTCCTTTCTGTCTGTCCTTCCTAAATGTTGAACACCCTTGGATGTTGAGTTCCCAGCCTTGGTCACCCTGGAGCCATGTCTCCGTGATGCCAACCACATCGTATCTGTTAACTACTATCTGCACAGTTAATTCGTCCACCTTATTCCGAATACTCCTCGCATTGAGGCACAGAGCCTTCAGGCTTGCCTTTTTAACACACTTTGACGCTTTAGAATTTTGCTGCAAAGTGGCCCTTTTTGTTTTTTGCCTTGGGTTTCTCTGCGCTCCACTTTTACTTATCTCCTTTCTGTCTTTTGCTTCTGTCTCCATTTTGTTTCCCTCCGTCTCCCTGCATTGGTTCTCACCCCCCTGCCATACTAGTTTAACTCCTTGGCCTTGGTTTTCGCGTGCATGGGCCTGATGCCGTCAGCAGCAATTTTCCTCCACAGGAATTTGACCTCTGGTGCCATGAAGACGCACTTCGAGCGTTTCAGTCTGAGTCCCACTTTGTCCAAACGATGTAGAATCTCTTTCAGGCTGTTCAGATGTTTCTCGGAGTCACGACTTATGATCAGGATGTCATCTTGGAACACGACGGTTCTGGGAATGGACTTCAGTAGATTCACCATGTTCCTCAGAAATATTGCTGCAGCCGAGCGAATTCCAAAAGGGCAGCTGTGATAAATAAACAGTCCTTCATGCACGTTAATGAACGTAAGTCTCCTCGATGTCTTGACCAGCTTCTGTGTCATGTAGGCCGACATCAAGTCCAGTTTGGTGAACGATTTCCCCCCGGCTAGCGTTGCAAACAAGTCATTGGCCTTCGGTAATGGGTGCTGATTCTGTTTCGAAACCCTGTCGATCGCAGCCTTGTAGTCTCCACAGATTCTGACTGTGCCATCACTTTTCAGCACAGGAACAATGGGGCTGGCCCATTGATTAAATTCAACCAGTGATATGATCCCTTCACGCTGGAGTCGGTCCAGTTCGATTTCAACCTTCTCCCTCATCATATATGGAACTGCCCGAGCTTTATGATAGGGCGAAGTAATATGGAGTCAGAAACAGATGGTAGAAAGGTAAAAAGCAATAGTGGAAGGCCGAGTAAACAAAGGCAAGAAACAAAAAGGGCCACACTACATCATAATTCTAAAAAGGACAAAGGGTGTTAAAAAAACAAGCCTGAAGGCTTTGTGTCTTAATGCAAGGAGTATCCATAATAAGGTGGATGAATTAACTGTGCAAATAGATGTTAATGGATATGATGTGATTGGGATTACAGAGACGTGGCTCCAGGATGATCAGGGCTGGGAACTCAACATCCATGGGTATTCAACATTCAGGAAGGATAGAATAAAAGGAAAAGGAGGTGGGGTAGCATTGCTGGTTAAAGAGGAGATTAATGCAATAGTTAGGAAGGACATTAGCTTGGATGATGTGGAATCTATATGGGTAGAGCTGCAGAAAACCAAAGGGCAAAAAATGTTACTGGGAGTTGTGTACAGACTTCCAAACAGTAGTAGTGATGTTGGGGAGGGCATCAAACAGGAAATTAGGGGTGCATGCAATAAAGGTGCAGCAGTTATCGTGGGTGACTTTAATATGCATATAGATTGGGCTAACCAAACTGGAAGCAATACGGTGGAGGAGGATTTCCTGGAGTGCATAAGGGATGGTTTTCTAGACCAGTATGTCGAGGAACCAACTAGGGGGGAGGCCATCTTAGACTGGGTGTTGTGTAATGAGAGAGGATTAATTAGCAATCTCGTTGTGAGAGGCACCTTGGGGAAGAGTGACCATAATATGGTGGAATTCTACATTAGGCTGGAGAATGAAACAGTTAATTCAGAGACCATGGTCCAGAACTTAAAGAAGGGTAACTTTGAAGGTATGAGGTGTGAATTGGCTAGGATAGATTGGCGAATGATACTCAAGGGGTTGACTGTGGATGGGCAATGGCAGACATTTAGAGACCGCATGGATGAACTACAACAATTGTACATCCCTGTCTGGCGTAAAAATAAAAAAGGGAAGGTGGCTCAACCGTGGCTATCAAGGGAAATCAGGGATGGTATTAAAGCCAAGGGATGGTATTAAAGCCAAGGAAGTGGCATACAAATTGGCCAGAAATAGCAGTGAACCTGGGGACTGGGAGAAATTTAGAACTCAGCAGAGGAGGACAAAGGGTTTGATTAGGGCAGGGAAAATAGAGTACGAGAGGAAGCTTGCAGGGAACATTAAGATGGACTACAAAAGTTTCTATCGATATGTAAAGAGAAAAAGGTTAGTAAAGACAAACGTAGGTCCCCTGCAGTTAGAATCAGGGGAAGTCATAACGGGGAGCAAAGAAATGGCGGACCAATTGAACAAGTATTTTGGTTCAGTATTCACTGAGGAGGACACAAACAACCTTCCGGACATAAAAGGGGTCAGAGGGTCTAGTAAGAAGGAGGAATTGAGGGAAATCCTTATTAGTCGGGAAATTGTGTTGGGGAAATTGATGTGATTGAAGGCCGATAAATCCCCAGGGCCTGATGGATTGCATCCCAGAGTACTTAAGGAGGTGGCCTTGGAAATAGCGGATGCATTGACAGTCATTTTCCATCATTCCACAGACTCTGGATCAGTTCCTATCGAGTGGAGGGTAGCTAATGTAACCCCACTTTTTAAAAAAAGGAGGGAGAGAGAAAACAGGGAATTATAGACCGGTCAGCCTGACATCGGTTGTGGGTAAAATTATGGAATCAATTATTAAGGATGTCATTGCAGCGCATTTGGAAAGAGGTGACATGATAGGTCCAAGTCAACATGGATTTGTGAAAGGGAAATCATGCTTGACAAATCTTTTGGAATTTTTTGAGGATGTTTCCAGTAGAGTGGACAAGGGAGAATCAGTTGATGTGGTATATTTGGACTTTCAGAAGGCTTTCGACAAGGTCCCACACAAGAGATTAATGTGCAAAGATAAAGCACATGGGATTGGGGGTAGTGTGCTGACATGGATTGAGAACTGGTTGTCAGACAGGAAGCAAAGAATAGGAGTAAATGGATACTTTTCAGAATGGCAGGCAGTGACTAGTGGGGTACCGCAAGGTTCTGTGCTGGGGCCCCAGCTGTTTACATTGTACATTAATGATTTAGACGAAGGGATTAAATGTAGTATCTCCAAATTTGCGGATGATACTAAGTTGGGTGGCAGTGTGAGCTGCGAGGAGGATGCTATGAGGCTGCAGAGTGACTTGGATAGGTTAGGTGAGTGGGCAAATGCATGGCAGATGAAGTATAATGTGGATAAATGAGAGGTTATCCACTTTGGTGTTAAAAAGAGAGAGACAGACTATTATCTGAATGGTGACAGATTAGGAAAAGGGGAGGTGCAACGAGACCTGGGTGTCATGGTACATCAGTCATTGAAGGTTGGCATGCAGGTACAGCAGGCGGTTAAGAAAGCAAATGGCATGTGGCCTTCATAGCGAGGGGATTTGAGTACAGGGGCAGCGAGGTGTTACTACAGTTTTACAGGGCCTTGGTGAGGCCACACCTGGAGTATTGTGTACAGTTTTGGTCTCCTAACTTGAGGAAGGGCATTCTTGCTATTGAGGGAGTGCAGCGAAGGTTCACCAGACTGATTCCCGGGATGGCGGGACTGACATATCAAGAAAGACTGGATCAACTGGGCTTGTATTCACTGGAGTTCAGAAGAATGAGAGAGGATCTCATAGAAACGTTTAAAATTCTGACAGGTTTGGACAGGTTAGATGCAGGAAGAATGTTCCCAATGTTGGGGAAGTCCAGAACCAGGGGTCACAGTCTAAGGATAAGGGGTAAGCCTTTTGGACTGAGATGAGGAGAAACTTCTTCACCCAGAGAGTGGTGAACCTGTGGAATTCTCTCCCACAGAAAGTTGTTGAGGCCAATTCACTCAATATATTCAAAAAGGAGTTAGATGTAGTCCTTACTACTAGGGGGATCAAGGGGTATGGCGAGAAAGCAGGAATGGGGTACTGAAGTTGCATGTTCAGCCATGAACTCATTGAATGGCGGTGCAGGCTAGAAGGGCCGAATGGCCTACTCCTGCACCTATTTTCTATGTTTCTATGGATGGGTCTTGCATCCGAGTCCATGTGGATCTGCACCTTGGCTCCCATGACGTTGCCGATGGCTGGTTCAAACAGCGAGGGGAACTTGTTGAGTACTTGGGCACATGTATCTTTCTCCGACGACAACGCCTTGATGCCGTTCCAATCGCATCTGATTTTTTCAAGCCAGTTCCTGCTGAACAGTGTTGGGCCATTACATGGGACAATCCGTAGTGGTAACTCATGAACCGCACAGTCATACGACACTTTAATTGTGGCACTGCCAATCACCGTTATGAGTTCTTTGGTGTACGTGCGCAACTTGGCATTAACTGGACTCAGCCTGTGCTTCACAGCCTTAGTATCCCACAGCTTGTCGAATGCCCTCTGGCTCATTATCGATTGACTCGCTCCCATGTCCAGTTCCATCGATCCCAGCACCCCATTAAATTTCACATTGATAATTATCGGTTTGCTCTTAGTTAGGAACGAGTCCAGTCCATACACTTCCTCCTCTGGTATCTTGGATTGCGTATCCGGATCCGCGCTAGTCTGACCATCATCCTCCACGTGGTGTGTCACAGCACGCTTGCTCATCTGCGGACACTTGCGCTGGAGATGCCCCACTCTCAGACAGCCTTTGCAACTATATTGCTTAAATCGGCACTGCTGGTGCCGGTGATTTCTCGCACAATGCCAACAGAGAAATCGGATGCATTCCTGCTGGCGGACTTTGGGCAGCTACAGGTTTCGCGTACGCAGCCATGTGCAGCTCTGTCGAACGCTGAATTAATCATATTTACAGTACTTGCCGAGTTTTGATTTTTCACTGATATCTACTTTAGACTTCTATCTGTCGTCATGCATGACTGAGTGATCGTGATGGCCCTGTTCAAGTCCAACGTCTCCACTGCCAGTAGTTTACGCAGGATCACCTCATGGTTGATGCCGATTACAAAGAAGTCCCGCAGCATTTCTGCCAAAACAGCCCGAACTTACACGGTCCCGCTAGGCGTCTCAGGTCGGCAATGAATTCCACTGCATTCTGGCCCTCTGAGTGAACGTGTGTGTAAAATCTGTATCTTGAGATGATGATGCCTTCGTCTGGCTTAAAGTGGTCCTGTACCAGTGTACATAATTCTTCATACGTCTTCTCTGATGGACTCACAGGCAGGAGTAGATTCTTTATCAGACCATAAACTTTTGGACCGCAAACCGTGAGGAACACCGCCCGGCGCCGATCTGTGTCGCTGACCTCCTCCATTTTGTTGGCCACGAAGAACTGGCTCAAATGGCTCACAAAGTCTGCCCAATCTTCTCCTTCCACAAATCGCTCCAACAATCCAATTGTGCTCATTTTTGCATGCAAAGGTTCTTGTTGCCTTGTCGCCAAATGTTGTCTCTGCAATAACTGTTAGACTGAGTACTGTTTAACTCCAAGAGGTATGACCTTGGCTTTGCTTTATTAAGGCCCAAGGTGACTAATATGCAAAATGGCTGGCCTTTTATACTTGGGCTGTACACACGTGAGTGCAGCCCAATGGCCTCCAACAGTGACACCATATAGTGGCTAGTGATCCCCAAAGTACATACATGACAGATGTTAATGTGATTATTGTGTACGGTTCCGTTGTGACTTGTTGTCCCATATATGCGACATGTCTTGACCCTATAGTGGCTGCAGTATTTTCCACAGTTGGGATGAAGAACATATTTGACCCGGGAGTGTTTGATGCTGACACTGGCCGTGTGGAATGGAAAATAAGTTGACAACATATAGGGTGCACTGTGGAGAGCTGTCTGCAATGAGCCACATAGAGTGCTCACAATCCTCTTGATCAGGGCTCATCTTGGATTAATTCTTTGACTGTTGCTGTTGAGAACGGTTAAGGCCATTTGGCCCAATAAGGCCCACCATTTTTCACTGCTCACAGCACAGTCTCATTCTACTGTTGGGCGACCAAACGCAGATTGGGTGACTGCTTTGTGGAGCACCTCCTTTCAGTCTGCAAGCATGCCACTGAGCTTCAGGCTGCCTGTCATTTTCATTCTCCGGACCACTCCCTCTATGACCTCTCTGTTCTCGGCCTTCTACACTCTTCCAATGAAGCTCAATGTAAGCTCGAGGAACAGCAGCTCATCTTTCAATTAGGCACTTTACAGCCTTCTGGATTCAACATTGAGTTCAACGAATTCAGATCATAACCTCTGCCCCCATTTGTTTGGGTGACAGCTTTTGCTAATGATTCTGATATTCCCATTTACACCTCCTCTAGACCCATGATTTATTTCTTTACTTGTCCCATTACCATCTCCCTTTGCCTTGCACCATCATTTCTTTTGTCATTCAATCTCTCCTGCCTCCACCTTATCACTAACCTTCCCTTTTGTTCCCCGCCTCTGTACTTGCTACAAATCCAATACATCTCTAAATTTTTCCAGTTCTGACAAATGGTCATCGACCTGAAACTCTCCCCAAAGATGCTGCCTGACCTGCTGAGTATTTCCAGCATTTTCTGTTTTTATTCCACTATTTTTTGGTTGAACCCAAATAATTTATTTTGAAAATGTTTCAATGTTCCACATAGAAAGTGAGAACACTGGAGAATGAGCCATGCAAGGATCTCCTCATGCAACTCTGAGTAATCAACCCACTGGCAATGGTCTAACAGCAAAATATATGGTCACCTGCTCAATTAGGAACTGTAGCCTGCTATACTGGAGGTTGTGGTGCATTGGAGAAGGGTAGAGTTGAAATTGCCCCTTCCAATAAGGCCTCTGACCGCATGAAAGCAGCGGCCATGGGGTGGTGTGGAATGGCCGCCGACTTTCCATGGAGGAGCCGATATTTTGTAAATTGCCCTTCCTCAGGAGCGGAGCGGTATCCGGGACCGCTCCGCCAGTTTTCCCGCCATGGTGTGCATGCGCTGACCGCTTTGTTGTTGGTGCATTCTCTGTGAAATGGTGGCGAGGCCGCCCTTAAAGGGGAGGTGGCGCTGCCGTCGATGATATGTTTTTTTTTGTCGGTCGACTGCCAGGTCGGGCCGACAATTATGGCCGTGGGTTCGGCCAGGCTCTTGGGTGCCAGGCCGCTGGCCCGGCCGAATCTCTCCCTGGTAGCACAGTGGACCTAACTAAAATGAATGCAGAGTTTGCAGCGACTCTCCCCTTTTACTGAAGGGGAGAGACTTTGTGAGGCGCCAGCGCGATGATGTCATCAACGCGGCGCTGATGACTGACCGCGGCGGACACTCCGCTCCCGCCCCCACTTCCACCCCCATGATGAGGCCACTTCCTCCCCACTGGAAAAAAAACCAGAAAGATTTGAATTTCGACAGATAGGCTGCCTATTCCATTGCGGCGGCCAGAACACTTCAAAAACGATAGGTGCGCCCCCTCTCGGGCCGAGGTGTCTTTTATTGGGGAATTTGATGTATTTGAGTATATTATAAAGTATTGTTTTTGAGGGTTAATAAAAAGCAGCACGATGTAATGGAAATCGTTGTGCATTGGAGGGTATATTATATTACAAAGTGGCTTATTAATTGGTATTACAATTTGGTATGATGTTATGGTTGAGATGTATATAAAGAATGCAATTATTTGGGCTGTGATATTCAGAAGAGCATTATTTTATAGCGAGCGGGGTGAGCTGTATTAGCATGAAATAGTTGAAAATGCTATAATGAAAATTATGCTACATTATGGTGTGTTACCAGAAAATATTTCTCATCTGACAGCGGATAGTTCTGACACTATTAGCCTCCAATCAGTCTCTTTCTATTGCAACCTTTCTTGTCTTTTTCTAGTTCATCAACACTGCTATTGTTATTCTGAGTGTTCCACTCTTGTTTCCCCTTTGCTCCAAGTATGGCATCCGATAGGTTCCTCCTTTTATTGCATCTTCATTGTGTTGAATTCAAACAGGTAATTTTCTCAGTATGTACTGGCAATAAGGAACTTTAGCCACTGGCAGCGCATATCAGTAAGTTGTAGGCCTGCTGTCTGTGATTCCCAGTGGGAAAAGTCTCCTGCTGTCAGCACTTTCTCAAAAATGTACCCCACCTCCCACCCCAGACTCATCACACACCTTCCATTCAAGGAGAGACATAGGGCTGGATGAAGTTACAGAGGGGCGAGGCCACGGAAGGATTTGAACACAAGGATGAGAGTTTTAAATTTGAGCCATTGGCAGCTGTAATATAAGTACCTGTGAGAATGCTCACAGGTTTGTAGTGCTGTTGCATCATCACCCCCGGCAAGCAAATTTTAATTGATGTAAGTTTCCGTTAAAGTTTTATTTGGAAATTTGTGGGTTCTAGTGCCCTTGCCAAAAGGGGGCACTTGATTTAAAGTTCTACTTAAAATAGTTGTAGAGCTGTTGCATTGTGAATGGCTTGCCAGTCACATGATGTTAACAAGACTCAATAAAACCCCAGTCAGTTGGGTCTAGGTCATACACGATGAGGTATGCAGTTGTGAGCATAGTGGATGAAGTGGTAATGTGTAGTTTGATTGTTAAATCTTTGTTAATAAACCAACTAGTTCTTAATATCAATGTGTTGCTATGAATTCTTAAGCAAGAACCCATGAAGCAAATACATTACAGTGGCCTAGGAGCCAATATAGATCAGCGAGCTGGAATGATGGGTGAACGGGACTTGGTGCGAGTTAGAATGTGGACAGCAGGGTTTTGGATGACCACATTTCAAAAAGTAATTTGTTGGCTGTGAAGCGCTTTGTGATGTTCTGAGGTCGGTGAGTTCTTTGGGGCCGATTTGAACCCTACTTGTCCTAGCAGAAACCGGGTGGGTGGACATGAGTGGGTGGTTTAAAAACAAGCAGGTTACTTACCTGTGCAGATACAAACCATTTCCAGTTTTAACAGTTTTAACAGGACCTGAGTGGGGAAGCCACAGCAGCTTTCCTGCCAAGCTGAGGCAAGTCAAAAGACAGAAAAGGCCCTGTCAGGTAAGTCTAAACCATTCCTTTGGTGTGACCAGGAGGGGTAGGAGTGCCCTCCGACTCCACAAGGATGGTTGTGGTCTCCTCCATCCTGGAATTTCCCCCTTCCCCCCCCCCCCCCCCCCCCACCCTCAAGACCCTTCCTAAAGCCGCCCCCCGTCACTCACCTGGAAGCTGGCGGGCAGTTGAAGGCTGCCCATCCTTTACCTGCTGGCAGCCACTCAACATTCTCTCAAGGCCTGTTCTGGGTGGTAAGTCACCAGACGCCATTTAAATGAAGCCTGTAAAATTTAGGCCAACGAGTGTGTTTCACATCTTCCCCGCCCATCAGGGTTAAATTCAGCTCATTTCTTTCTTTAAAACACTCGTTTTAACTTCCACTCGTAGTGCATGATTTAACGGCTTTGTATAAAATTCTTTTGTGTACTATTTTAACACAATCGTGGGGGCATTTAAACAAAGCACTTTAGCAATTGTATTAAAGCAGTGTACACAAATATGTTAACCAGTGCGTTACCATTTTAAATCCGTGAGAGAAATGGATTATTCAGCTCTCGACAGACTGGACCTGGTTTAAAATGAACAAACGTGACGCAAGGATGTGCTGTGGAAGAATGTTTCCCCGTGGGTAGTGCATGATGTGGTTCAGACTCCCAGCCAAAACAGATATTGTTACATCTAAAAGGAGTTGATGGATTGAAGGTTATAATATGGCGAGGTACAAAGTGAAATGATCACATACGACATACGGCGGGATGGTCCGCGACAAAGTAGGGAGGACAACGGGAGATTGTAGGGAGATGAGGGGGGGGATGAATATTCTGGAGTTTGCTTGATTACCATTGGGCATAATGTATTAGGATGAGTATTTTCCTTCAGGAGATTAATAGGTGGAGGAGAGATTGAATACAGCTTGTGGAAAGAGATGAAAGGCCCTTTCTCATTCTGTGTTCTCCTATGTTCCTAACCAGGTTGGCTGACCAATTCTGATCACACTGATTAGACATACAGTGAACCAGCCTTCCCCACTCTAATCATTTCAATTTCAGACAAAGAGACTAAACTTGGCAACAACTACTATTTTGATGTCGATTTTAACTACTATTTTAACCTACATATCGATTGGTCAAATCAAATCGCATGGGGTAGACTTGAGGAGGAATTCATAGAATGCATAAGGGATTGTTTCTTAGAACAGTATGTTACAGAACCGACAAGGGAGCAAGCTATCTTAAGATCTGGTCCTGTGTAATGAGACAGGAGTAATAAACAATCTCCTAGTAAAAGATCCTCTCGGAATGAGTGATCATAGTATGGTTGAATTTGTAATACAGATTGAGGGTGAGGAAGTAGTGTCTTAAACGAGCGTACTATGCTTAAACAAAGGGGACTACAGTGGGATGAGGGCAGAATTGGCTAAAGTAGACTGGGAACACAGACTAAACGGTGGCATAATTGAGGAACAGTGGAGGACTTTTAAGGAGCTCTTTCATAGTGCTCAACAAAAATATATTCCTGTGAAAAAGAAGGATGGTAAGAGAAGGGATAACCAGCCATGGATAACCAAGGAAATAAAGAGTATCAAATTAAAAACCAATGCGTATAAGGTGGCCAAGGTTAGTGGGAAACTAGAAGATTGGGAAAATTTTAAACAACAGCAAAGAATGACTAAGAAAGCAAGAAAGAAAGGAAAGATAGATTACGTAAGTAAACTTGCGCAAAACATAAAAACAGATAGTAAAAGCTTTTACCGATATATAAAACGGAAAAGAGTGACTGAAGTAAATGTTGGTCCCTTAGAAGATGAGAAGGGGGATTTAATAATGGGAAATGTGGAAATTGCTGAGACCTTAAACAATTATTTTGCTTCGGTCTTCACAGTGGAAGACACAAAAACCATGCCAAAAATTGCTGGTCACGGGAATGTGGGAAGGGAGGACCTTGAGACAATCACTATCACTAGGGAGGTAGTGCTGGACAGGCTAATGGGACTCAAGGTAGACAAGTCCCCTGGTCCTGATGAAATGCATCCCAGGGTATTAAAAGAGATGGCGGAAGTTATAGCAGATGCATTCGTTATAATCTACCAAAATTCTCTGGACTCTGGGGAGGTACCATTGGATTGGAAAGCAGCTAATGTAACGCCTCTGTTTAAAAAAGGGGGCAGACAAAAGGCAGGTAACTATAGGCTGGTTAGTTTAACATCTGTAGTGGGGAAAATGCTTGAAGCTATCATTAAGGAATAAATAGCGGGACATCTAGATAGGAATAGTGCAATCAAGCAAAAGCATCATGGATTCATGAAGGGGAAATCATGTTTAACTAACTTACTGGAATTCTTTGAGGATATAACGAGCATGGTGGATAGAGGTGTACCGATGGATGTGGTGTATTTAGATTTCCAAAAGGCATTTGATAAGGTGCCACACGAAAGGTTACTGCAGAAGATAAAGGTACGCGGGTCAGTGGAAATGTATTAGCATGGATAGAGAATTGGCTGGCTAACAGAAAGCAGAGAGTCAGGATAAATGGGTCCTTTTTAGGTTGGAAATCGGTGGTTAGTGGTGTGCCACAGGGATCGGTGCTGGGACCACAACTGTTTACAATATACATAAATGACCTGGAAGAGGGGACAGAGTGTAGTGTAACAAAATTTGCAGATGACAGCGAATGGGCTAAGGTTTGGCAGATGGAATACAATGTCGGAAAATGTGAGGTCATCCACCTTGGAAAAAAAAACATTAAAAGGGAATATTATTTGAATGGGGAGAAATTACAACATGCTGCGGTGCAGAGGGACCTGGGGGTCCTTGTGCATGAAACTCTTTTGAGTTTACCTGAAAATAAACATAAACATTAAAACCATGCCACCCGCCTGGGTGACACAGCAGACATTTTCAAGGCCCCTTTTTTTTCTTCTTTTTTTTTTGTGGTTTTTTTGGGGCGCTAAAATCAAATTTTTCCAGTGCCCCCTATAAAAGGGGAGGGGGACACTAAAAGCACCGGCAATTAAAACAAATTAAACTTTAAAACGTAAAATCAAATTAAAATTTGGTTGCCGGGCATGATGATGCACTCCAGTCCCTCCGGTGCCCACCTCTCGCGGAAGGCCGCGAGCGTACCGGTGGACACCGCGTGCTCCATCTCCAAGGACACCCTGGACCGGATGTAAGAGTCCTTGTGCATGAAACTCTTTTGAGTTTACCTGCAAAACATAAAAACATTAAACGGTGCCACCCGACCTGGGTGACACTCCAGACATTTACAAGGCCCTTTTTTTCCCCCCTTTTTTGTTTTTTTTTTGTGTTTTTTTTTTTTTTTTTTTTTTTGGGCACTAAAATCACAATTTTTCCCCAGTGCCCCCTATAAAAGGGAAGGGGACACTAAAAGCACCGGCAATTAAAACAAATAACTTTAAAACGTAAAATCAAATTAAAATTTGGTTGCCGGGCGTGATGATGCACTCCAGTCCCTCCGGTGCCCACCTCTCGCGGAAGGCCGCGAGCGTACCGGTGGACACCGCGTGCTCCATCTCCAAGGACACCCTGGACCGGATGTAAGAGTCCTTGTGCATGAATCCCAAAAAGTTAGTTTGCAGGTGCAGCAGGTAATCAGGAAGGCGAATGGAATGTTGGCCTTCATTGCGAGAGGGATGGAATACAAAAGCAGGGAGGTCCTGCTGCAACTGTACAGGGTATTGGTGAGGCCGCACCTGGAGTACTGCGGCAGTTTTGGTCACCTTCCTTAAGGAAGAATATACTAGCTTTGGAGGGGGTACAGAGACGATTCACTCGGCTGATTCCGGAGATGAGGGGGTTACCTTATGATGATAGATTGAGTAGACTGGGTCTTGTTGGAGTTCAGAAGGATGAGGGGTGATCTTATAGAAACATTTAAAATAATGAAAGGGATAGACAGGATAGAGGCAGAGAGGTTGTTTCCACTGGTCGGGAAGACTAGAACTAGGGGGCACAGCCTCAAAATACGGGGGAGCCAATTTAAAACGGAGTTGAGAAGGAATTTCTTCTCCCAGAGGGTTGTGAATCTGTGGAATTCTCTGCTCAAGGAAGCAGTTGAGGCGAGCTCATTGAATGTATTCAAATCACAGATAGATAGATTTTTAACCAATAAGGGAATTAAGGGTTATGGGGAGCGGGCGGGTAAGTGGAGCTGAGTCCACGGCCAGATCAGCCATGATCTTGTTGAATGGCGGAGCAGGCTCGAGGGGCTAGATGGCCTACTCCTGTTCCTAATTCTTATGTTCTTGTATTAAACATGACAGAGCCCTGCAATTCCAGGGTCTACAAGCACTCGGGCATTCTGCAGGCCTGACTGTTGGAGACATTAAGGTGGATAGATGCTCTGGAGTTTCATTTGATTGCCTTTGAAGTTTGGAGATTTTTTATGCTTAGGGCAGGTAATACTGCGTGGCAGAAAATACTGCTGGGGCCTTTCTATTTTTGAGTGTCTCCCTCTACTGTTGGTCATTCTTGTGCAGAAAATTGACTGAAGCGGGAGTGGCCTCAATGCCAAAGTCCATGCAGAAAATAGGATTAGGGGAGTTTGCTGCAAAGTCACACTGATAGCCTGGAAAATCATGCTATAGAAAGAAAGACTTGCATTTATATAGTGCCTTTCACAACGACTGGACGTCCCAAAGCGCTTCACATCCTATGAAGTACTTTTTGGAGTGTAGTCACTATTGTAATGTGGGAAATGCGGCAGCCAATTTGCGCACAGCAAGCTCCCACAATCAACAATGTGATAATGATCAGTGATATTGGTTGAGGGATAAATATTGGCCAAGACGCTGGGGATAACTCCCCTGCTCTTTTTCAAAATAGTGCCATGGGATCTTTTACGTTCACCTGAGAGAGCAGATGGGGCCTCGGTTTAATGTCTCATCTGAAAGACGGCACCTCCGACATTCCTTCAGCACTGCACTGCAGTGCCAAACTAGATTTTTGCACTCAAATCCTGGAGGAGACTTAAACCCACAACCTTCTGACTCAGAGGCAAGGGTGTTATCAATGAGCCACTGGCTGATACTATTTCAGTTCAGATTTAAAAATCATAGTATTTGGCATAGGATGTTGCTCTGCCATCGACCCCTTGGTCTATTTATGCAGAACTACCACGCAGAAATGTAGGTGGGTGGGGGGCCTCTATGAGGATTGTGCCTTGGTTAGTGGGGGGAGTGCACCTGCTGAGTTGAAAGCTCTTGTCTCTTTTCACGCTGTCTTATGTCGTGTTGCTTTCTGTGTCATTCCCCCTCCCTGAGGACACCTGACACCAAGCAAACATGAAAACTGTTGATTTAATAGCCAACAACAAAAGCTGTAATAATTCAAAGATGCTGCAGTGTAAGGAATTATAGCACTGAGCAAAGAGCACAAAGACTCTGCGGGGATCTAGCCTGCAGCTGCCTAATTGCATAATGTCTCGTGGTTTGACTGTAGTGGTGGTGGTGGCCGGGGGGGGGGGGGGGGGTCGTGGGTGGTTGCTGGAGGAGAGGGACCCCACCATCCCTACTCTAGGTTAAATCACCACAGGTATCACAGCTAGTACAAATAAGGCCTGTACTCATGTGGCTCTTCAGATGTTGGAAAACATCCTTATCTGATCCAAAGGCAGATCTGAGCAGTAATCCAGAGCTGCAAGTGTTAAATATAACCCTAACTGCTGGATGACAAGGAAAGCTGTTAATGAATGCTGGCTATGCAGAGTATTCCTGGCTTCCATTTGGCAGGCATTAACTACTGAGATTCTGTATGTGTGTGTGTCTCTCTCCTTGTCTGGAGGTAGATGTTTGGAATTTGACACCAAACACCTGACAGGAACCCACCAGGACACGAGAGAAAGTACTGGGTTGTGGGGGGTGAGGTAGGGTTGGGGTGACAGTTCACTATCGAGATTGAATACCTTCTATCAAAGCAGACAGTCCCCTCCACACTCTGGGAATCCTACATATAACATGTATCAGTTGATACTAATTCATTTGCCCCCTCCCTGCAGTAAATCAGTGATCATTCTCACCCTGAGGAATTCCCAGGCCACAGTACTCCCACTGTCCCTGGCACTCTCCAATATGAAGAATCAACCCTCTTCACTCGTAGTGGTAATGGTTAGCTGCCTTTGGATCAGCTGATATCCTTATCTACCTGCTAAACGCTGAGCTTGTTCCGTGCGTTTGCGTGTCTGTGTTATGGCACTGTTTTGAATGGAAAACGCATCATGTTCCCAAGCCTGCCCTGTGCAGTATCACTAATATTATCACTAAACTGTATTGTACAATAAAACCGTCTCTTTTTTCTGTCTTTTTTTTGTTAATTTGCTATTATTTTAGTTCATAGTACCGTGACCGTGCAACATCAGCGTCCTTCATTGCTGCTGGCACAGCTGTGAAAATCACAGGCAGTTGTAGAGTGTGGTGCCACTGCTCCAAGCAATCTCCGCACAATCATATCAAGTAAACAAGAACCCGGAGCTGCTGGGACTGAGTGTTGCTGTCCACTAAAATCGCTTCATGATAACCCCCCCCGGATTTAGCTCCCTCTTCTGTCTATTACACATTTGTAGTCCTTGGAAAATAGGTGCTTAATGCAGAAGAAAATTTAAAAGAAAATCAAACACCAATTTCATTTCATTCACCAGACTGAATGAAACCTCTTAACTGGCACCGAGATGGCTGGAAAGCTCCCTTTCTCCCCCCAGCTTCCCTTCTTCCTAACTCACTTAGCAGAAGCATTCGTCATCTACAACAGAGGGGATATTGAGGTCCTGGCTTGTTTGTGGCTTCAATCAAACACTGTCCCTCTGATAGCAGTTAATACAGTAATCAGCACAGTGCAGACCCCAAGTAAATAAGTAACGAAGATAGATTGTTCCCACGAAGCGTAACGCGGTAGCGACTCTGGCTTGCTTATGACCACAAACTAACCCCAGATATGTGTGCTTTTTATGGCCTGTTGTGCAGACAGAAATCCAGGTCTAGTTGGCAGCTGTCAGCTGCTGTTATTCTGTTCTACCAGCAGTCGGGAGTGTATGCACATGCTATGAGCTATCTACTGATGAGCTGAAACACCCTGAATCAAATGCCTTTATATACCAGCTTGACTGTTGTAGCTGGACACTGCAGTTTGAATGTGAGAGCCTCTTTAAAGAAGATTTATCTTGTCAGTTGTTTTGTTTTTCCTATGCCATGGGACCATTCTCTAGTTGGTGGGGGGGTGGGGTGGTGCGGAGACAGGCTGACTGAGCCATTCTCAGGCTTTGGGCAATATGTCAGAAGGTGTACAGGAGCTGCTCAGGGTGCCCGAGCCTTCTTTTATAGAAGCGTCAGTCTGCGCGCATCAACTCACGCTAGCAGCCAAGGTTAGATCAGGAAACACCCTGGTTTCGCCAACCTGGTTTGTTCGGATGATTGGAGCAGTGGAGCTTCTAATGCACCACTAACAGAAGGTGCTCCTGAAGCCCCTGATGGGCTAACTAGTGCATAGCTAAGAATGCAAAACAGGAGTTAGCTGATCTCAGCTGCGGCACCAATTGGAGCACTATAATTGTCCCTGGACAAAGGAAGAGTAAATTCAGCCAGTTTCCACTCCTGATTCCTATCCAGCTACCCCTGCGAGAAGAGTGGATTGAGTGAGGACAGGAATGAGGATGGCTGAGATCTGCAAATGGTCACTTACTGTCGAGGTTCACAGATGAATAGTAGTCATTTGGGTAAGGTATTGGAGAGAATCTGGCACCAAGGAGCTGTTGAGGAGTCAGTGACTTCAGGGGAGGAGAGGGATGGAGCAAATAGCGAAAGAAACCTCTGTGGTTTTGGGAGCAATAACACATTACAACATCAATCACTTGGGCCCTGTCTTCATAGAATAATCACTTATCCAGGACAAGGGGTCAGACTGCTGACAGACAAGAACTTGAGGTGGCAATTCTCAAACTGCTGGAAATTTGAACTCCCTGAATGACCTGCTGCGAATGGCAGTATGTAACAGAACCATACAGAACAGAAAGTTCCAGCTGAATCACTGGTCTGTATTGATGATCTATATGTAGAATAATGGAGTGAGTTACAAGCTGGGATCTAATCTAGGGGATCAGATGGTCCTGGGGAAGGTGGTTCCGTGGTCCAGAAAGGGAAGGTGTTCCGGAAGCATTGGGAGGACAAGAGTCTGTGAAGGTCAAAGCTGCTGATGCCAAATAATGAGGCTCTCAACCACTTTCCCCCATGTCAGCTGGTTCCTGCCTTTAAGGTCTTCCCTCCATCATCAGGTCAGAAGTGGGGATGATTGCAAAGTGTTCAGTGCCATTCGCAACTCCTCAGATAATGAAGCAGTCCATGCCTGTTTGCAGAAAGACCTGGATTTAGGATTGGGCTGATAAGTGGCAAGTAACATTCGCACCACACAAGTGCCAAGCAATGACCATCTCCAACAAGCGAGAGTCTAACCACCACCCCTTGACATTCAACGGCATTACCATCGCGGAATCCCCCATCATCAATATCCTGGGGTCATCATTGACCAGAAATTTAACTGGGCCAACCATATAAATACTTTGGAAACAAGAGCAGGTCAGAGGCTGGGTATTCTGTGGCGAGTGTCTCATCTCCTGACTCCCCAAAGCCTTTCCACCATCTACAAGGCACAAGTTAGGAGTGTGATGGAATACTCTCCACTTGCCTGGATGAGTAGATCTCTAACGGCTCAAGAAGCTCCATGCCATCTAGGACAGAGCAGCCCATTTGATTGGCACCCCATCCACCACCTTAAACATTCACTCCCTCCACCACTGTCGCACCGTGGCTGCAGTGTGTATCATCTACAAGATGCACTGTAGCAACTCGCCATGGCTTCTTCGGTAGCATCTCCCAAACCTGCGACCTCTACCACCTAGAAGGACAAGGACAGCAGATGCATAGGAACATCACCACCTGCAAGTTCCCCTCCAAGTTTCACACCATCCGGTCTTGGAAGTATATCGCTGTTTATTAATCGTTGTATGGTCAAAATCCTGGAACTCCCTCTCTAACAGCACTGTGGGAGTTCCTTCACCACACGGCCTGCAGCGGTTCAAGAAGGCGGCTCACCACCATCTTCTCAAGTGCAATTAGGAATGGGTAATAAATGCTGGCCTTGCCAGCAACACCCACATCCAATGAATGAATAAAAAAAAAAAAATTCAGTCTTTAGTACCATAAAGTTTTAATAAAAACAAAATTTTCCTTGTAAATCGCTCAAAGGTACACTGTAGTTTATGAACAAAAAAATTGCTTTCATGTTCCAAACAATAACTCATTTTGGAGCAAAAATGTAAAAGTGAGTAGTGTGCTGTGATTAGCATGGACATTAGCTAATCAAAAGGAATCCAGTAATTCACATTCATCTTCTACCTATGTTAAAATCACTTGAAAGAACAAACTGAAATACTATTCCATGTTTCTGCCATGGCTAAGTGAGAGCACTCTCCTCCTCTGAGTCAGAAAGTCGTTTAAGTCCCACATCAGAGACTTAAGCACATAATTTAGTCTGACACTTCAATACATTGCTGAAGGTGTGCTGCATTGTCGGAAGTGCTATCTTTTGTATAACATGTTAAACTGAGGCCCCGTCTGCTTATTCAGTTGGATGTAAAAGATCTCGAGGAACTATTTGAAGAGCGGGGCACTTTTCTTGATGTCCTGGCCAATATTTATCAAGCAATGCCACTAAAACTGATTATCTAGTCATTGCTGTTTGTGGGACTTTGCTGTGCGCAAATGTACTGCTGCATTTGCCTGCAAAACAACAGAGACTGCACTTCAAACTATTTCATTGGTTGTGAAGTACTTTGGAATGTCCTGAGGAGACATAAAAGGCGAACTATAAACGCAGCTTTCTTTTTCTGTTACTTTCCATTGAGAAAAAGAAATCTAAGTTTGATAAATGGTTTTTGTCTTATTGTCTAAGTGTTAATAAAAGAAACTACAGACTTTGTTAATCAAAGGTGTTGTCTAATTGTCTGAGGCAAAAATTGAATTAGAAAAGGAGCAGTTGCTAATATTTTAAGCGTGAAACATCCATTAAATTTGGCTTTGAGAACTGAACCTCCAGTTTGTTTTGAAAACTTTTGGAAAAAAGCAAAGGAACTCACAAATCCTTACAGGATGAGGCCTGATGCAGGCCTACTTCAGCTCAGGCAAATCTGATGATATGTGCTGGGAAATTGTGCAGACTGCACATGCTCAGAATCTACAGATCGCATTGTTCATTCCCTTCAAATGTTCTGGTGAAAAAATCACCAGCGGAAGCCTAGACTTCTGAGACAGGCTGAGGCCTTCAAGTTAAACCTTTAATAAAGGTATTCAAAGATATTTCAATAAGTACATTTAAAAATGGTATTGTGGAATAAGTAATCTCTTGATGTTGCTAATTTTGTTAAAACCTTATTTTGCATATTGCAAATTTTAGTTATTGAGAAGAAAAATGACAGAAAAAATGTTTTTCCATTTTTTTATTGCCATTCAGGTTTAGGTTTAGTTTCATAAGTCCATCGTAGTTTTTTTTTTGGCAGTTTTCGGATTTCTTCCTTCACATTTGATTCATACATTGCTGACCTCTTCGGCTCTGATTGGCTCATAGTAAAACATCAGCAAATCGACTAAATGTGACAGAGTAATTGTGATGGGAAAGTGTTACAGGAAGTAAGTGTCACTTGCAGGAAGTGTACGCAATACTCAAGACTTTAAATATATCCTGGATAACATGGACTTCAAAGATTTGGCCTTTTTCTGTTTTGCTTCTTTAGTTTTGTGGCAATAGATGTTATGGTAGATGTAGAATGCATTCACTCGCCGCCCCCCGCCCCCAGTGCGGCAACATCCACTTTACATGACCTTCCAGTTTATAGTGCTTACACAAAGTTTATTCATGAAAATTAATTCAAGATCATTTAGTAGCTCAGTCAATATCTGTTGTATATTCAGATACCACATACTGTCGAATAAGGTGGTCGTGTATACATAAGAACAATGATTGCGCATGGGGGAGGGACACTGCGTGCTGCTAAATGCTGCTCTCTTCTCGAGTACGGAGAAGATGGATGCAGGAGGTCTGAAAGGAGTGGGAACAAGTAGAATGGGATGATAGTTAAAAGACAAGATTAGGCACAACATAACTAAAGAGAAAAGGATATTAGTATTGGAGAGCAAATGTCAAGAGAACATTGGAAGGAACATTAAGACAATAAAACAGAACATCAGTTCAGCAATAGGGTTAATTAGAACATTAATCTAACCCACTCAAATGTTCTGAGCAAAAAGAAATGGGAAGACAGCGTGGGTTGAGGATATAATACATCAGCGTGTATTATAGTAGTGAAGAATAACAGGCTGACAAGGTACGGGAAGCAGAGATGTTACTATCAGTTTATACTGAATGATATAATATTTACACATATTGAATGTAATATTTATATAGATTGCATAGCGGGGAGTGGGACTAATTGGAATACTCTTTGAAAGAACTGGCACAGGCACAGTGGGATGAATAGCCTCCTTCTGTGCTGTATGATCCTAGAATACTACAACAGGGTAACAGGCCGCCTCACCCAAACAGTCCCTGTTGGTTTTCGACCTCCACACGAGCAGTAGAACTAATCTCATGTACCTGGTTTGTTCCCATATCCCTTTACTCCTTTTCCTTCAACCACCTATGTAATCTATTCTTAAATGTTAATGGAGATTTCATTGTCTATAATTATTCAAGAGAGTTTTATAATATTATATCTAAGCAATATTAGTTGGTCTTTAGAAGTTCAGGTTTGGGGACCCTCCCCCATGACTACCCTTGTTTGGGTCCCCAAAGTTCTAAAGCAGGCTCTACTAACGCATTCATTGTGTTTTTAAAATAATTTTCTTAATGGTTAAAGTATTTGTAATAGTATGGGAAATTAGTGTATTTATGATAATATTGGCAATTTAGGTAATTGAGATAGTATAGATGACTAGAATATGTATAATTCCCGGTATCGGTAATTGGAGTGCTGGTTACTAGAATATTTGTAATGGTATCAGTGTTTGAGGTCTTTGCAATAGTATCAATAACTGGAATATTATTGTCCTCCATGTCAATGGTGTGCTGCAGATGGAAGCTTTGCCATGAAACTCTCCGATGGGGACAAACATGGGCCGAAAAATCTGAGTGCGACACGACAGCTGCCAGTGCCGCTGCAGGTTAACAGCCGCCCAAAATGGTGGCGTGCAGGAGTGAAATATTTGCACATGGGATGAATGATCATTAGCCCAGTGCTAAATTGATCGTGTAATGCCCTCCTGATGATGTTTGTCGAGGTACAAGGCCCCAATCTGGCGTCCAGAAGCAGCGTTGCAGCTTCCCACAGCTTCTGAAAGCGAGGCTGAGATTTCGCTAAGAATTGTGGGATATTAGTAGGGCAATGCATTGTCGCTTTCTTAAAAGGGTAATGCCTTCTGAAATGATCAAAATAAAAATGGTATAAAAATATGCAGTTTTCAGCCCTTACAGCTCAACTGCCTTCTGAAAAAAAAATTAACATTAAAAAGAATTCCCAAATGGGAGTCTTCAGATCTTCAAGCTGAATTTCCTTCCACACCTAAAGAAAAGGGAAAAATGCTTCAGCACAAACACAAATAGCTAGGCAAACCAGGGAAGGGGCATCCATGGTCTCGCCTGCAGCATTCCAGCTTTGTGCAAGAGGTCCTGTTCATACAGGGACCAGAAGGCTCTCCAGAAAGAAAGCTGTGGGACCTGATCACTGAGGCTGTCACTGCCAGCAGCGTTGCTCCCACCACCTGTCTCCAGTACCCCAAAAAGCTTCTTGATCTCAGACAAGTGGTCAAGGTCAGTGAATGCATCTTTAAAAGCCATCTTCTACCAACTGCATCATTAGCCTCACACTTTTCAATGCATACCACCCTTTCCCTCCCCCCCCCCCCACCCCCCCACCCAACACACATTCCCTCCAATCACTCACCTACCAACAATCTGTACCAAACACAAGGCACATGTCCCATTCCTAGCTTCTTTACCCCCTTGGAGGAGACAGTGCTGGCCATTCTTGCCAGGGGCATGGCTGAGCCCTTGGCCAACGGCAGGGTTGAAATGATACAAGATGCTGGTATCCTCATACATTATCCTCCTTCTTGCACGCACCTCTTGCATTCCTGCCCTCCCTGCACCACAACTCCACCCTGTGCCCTCCCTATTTCACACACCCAAAAAATGCAGCCTGCCAAGCCAGTGGTTGGCTAAGAAGAGGGAGAGGAGAGTGAAGTTGAAGAAGAAGAAATCGATTTCACACTCCCAGCCACCCTCTCCTCAAGGTCGACCAGCAAGGCCATTTGCAGTGTCCCTCACTGAAAGTCAGCAACCTTCCACCAGCCATGCTGCAGCCACTGGATTAGAACTGCATGACATCAAGGCACACACCAGACACTCATTAATGGATTGCATAAGGGTGATAAGTTGATTTATTGATGTCATATTGGACGGATAGATGTATAAAATTGGATTGGAAAGTTTTTTTGTGGTGAATTTTATTTCATCATCATTGCAAAGAAGATGCTTTAATGGTCAGTAACAGAGGGAAGGTAAGGTGTGGGACTAATGTTGAAAGGGGAATTGGGGTTTTGATCACGAGTACAGTAGGTGGATGATTCCATCCCGGATATCCCGGCCAGAAATGGGCTGTCTTGGTTGCATCCTTCCTTCTGCTTCCTCCTATTCTGCGTTTTTCTCTTTCCTCTGCGGTCAGATGCTGTAAATCTGAAATCAAAGCATAAGATGCTGGAAATACTCAGCAGGTCAGGCAGCGTCTCGACCTCAGAAGTGAACTCTGTTTATCGACGGATGTTGCCTGACTTGCTGAGTATTTGCAGCATTTTCTGTCTTCTTAGAGGCCTTCCTTTACCACCCGAGGCCTTGCAAGCGTCCAGCAGCACTCCCTGCAGTCTTAAAAAACTTTTAACATGTATTGCTGTATTGCAGCAAGCCACTACTTCAATAAAATTTTAAAAATCCAATCCAAAAGCTTAAAGATGTGTGTGTCCCTTATAGAGGTGCTGACAGTGTCTCTGACGCACGCTGGGTTTTCATGGTATGCTTAGGATCTAGCGCTAAGGTACAAATTCGCCGAGGTGATGTTAAGTCAACGTGGCTCGCCAAATGACGCCATCCTCTCCCTAATTTACATTTGCAGTGCCATCACTTTTATCAGCAGCGCCACCAGCCCTTGGAAAATGGCGGACGCTGCAGGACTCGCCACCAACTGCCATTTCTTGTCGGTAACAGGTAACGTAAAACATGCACATTTTTAGCCCATGGCTTTATAATCACATCTACTTTCTTGTTAAAATTGGGGAATGAATGAAAATATACCTCTATAGACCATAGATTATTGGTGAGCACACATTTTAAATATGTACACTTTTTGGCAAAAGGGCATCACTGAATTGCAGAGTTATAATATAATAGAATCATATAATTTTACAGCACAAAAGGAGGCCATCATGCCTTTGCTGGCCCTTTGAATGAGCTGTCCAATTTAGTCCCACACCCCAGCTTTTTCCCCCTAAACGTGCAAATTAGTTCTCTTCAAGTATTGTCCAATTGCCTTTTGAAAGTTTCTATGGAATCCGATTCCACCACATTTTCAGGCAGTATGTTTCAGATCTTAACAACCCTCTATGGGCAGAAATTTTTCCTCAATTCCCCTTGGCGTCAGCTGTGGCTCAGTGGGTAGCACACTCACTTCTGAGTTAGAAGGTTCCGGGGTCAAGTCCCAGCACATAACTTTAGGCTGACACTCCAGTACCATGCTGAGGGAGTGCTGCACTGTTGGAGGTGCCGGCTTTCGGATGAGATATTAAATCGAGGCCCCGTCTGCTCTCTCAGGTGAATGTAAAAGATCCCACGTCACTATTTCGAAGAGCAGGAGAGTTATCCTCGGTGTCTTGGCCAATATTTATCGCTCAATTAACCTAACAAAAATTGTTTATCTGGTCATTATTACATTACTGTTTGTGGGAGCTTGCTGTGCGCAAATTGGCTGCTGCATTTCCCACATTACAACAGTGACCACACTTCAAAATTACTTCATTAGCTGTAAAGCGCTTTGAGTCGTCCGGTGGTCATGAAAGGCGCTACATAAATGTTAAATCTTTCTTTTCAAGTCTTTCTTTCGAGTTCTTTTGCCAATTATTTTAAATCTATGACCTCTGGTTACCGACCCATTTGCCAGAGCAAAACAATTTCTCCCTACTCGCTCTATCACGACCCATCATAATTTTGAATACCTCTATCATAGGTCTCCCCTTAACCTTCTCTGTTCTAAGGAGAACAATCCCAGCTTCTCCAATCTCTGCACATAACTGAATTCCCTCATCCTCATTATCATTCTGGTAAATCTCCTCTGTACCCTCCCAGGGCTTTGACATCCTTCCTAAAGTGTGGTGCCCAGAATTGGCTACAATACTCCAGCTGAAGCCTAACCGGTGATTAGTAAAGGTTTTGCATGACATTCATGTTTTTGTATTCAATGCCCCTATTTACAAAGGCAAGTAACCCACACTCTCTTAACTGCACTAACTTATCATGTTGCACTGCCACCTTCAAGGATTTGTCAATATGCACCCCCGGGTTCCTCTGCTTTGCAACCTCCTCAAAATAGTACCATTTAGATTTATACTGCCTATCCATGCTGTTTCTTCCAAAGTGCATTACTTCACACTTATTCACATTAAATTGCATCTGCCATGTGTCTGTCCATTTCACCAGTCTGTCTTTGTCCTCCTGAGGTCTGCTACTATCCTGCTCATTATTTACTACATTGCCAAGTTTTGTATCATCTGCAAACTTCAGAATTGTACTCCCAAACCCCAGTCCAAGTCATTTATATATAATAAGAAAAGCAATGGTCCTAATACTGACCCCTTGGGGGACCACACTGCATACTTCACTCCAGTCAGAAAAGCATCCATTCACCACGACTCTCTGCCTCCTAGCCCTTAGCCAATTCCGGACCCAAGTTACCCCTTTTTTACCAAGTGCTTCTATTTTCTGAATAAGTCTGTTATGTGGTACGTAAATACATCAACTGCACTATCATCATCAACCTTCTCTGTCACTTCATCAAAGAACTCAATCAGGTTAGTCTGCTCGGGCCTCGATTTGCCTTTAAAAAATCCATGCTGACTGTTCCTTATTAACCCATGATTCTCAAGAGAGAATTAATTTTGTCCTTGCAATGGTTTCGTAGTTTTCCCACCACTGATGTTAGCTGATTGGTCTGTAGTTACCAGATTTATCTCTCTCCACTTTTTTGAATAAGGGTGTAACATTTGCAATCCACCAGTCCTCTGGCTCCACTCCCATATCCAAGGAGGATTGAAAGATTGTGGTCAGAGCTTCTGCTATCTCCACCCTAGCTTCCCTTAGCAACCTATGAAGAATTGTATCTGGACCGGGTAGCTTGTTAACTTTGAGTGATGCCAACCTATTTACCACCTCCTTTCTATCTATTTTTTTTATCATATTCAATATCTCTACTCCCCCCCACCCCCCTCCATGAACTTCATCCTCTTTTGTGAATGGACAGAAAATTGTAAGCTGGAAAGTGTTGAAGTGGAGAATCCCTGCCAAGGTTTTCTTGTATCCTGTCAGGAGCGTGAGAGAGGGGTTGACACCTCCCCAGATATAGAATTAGTACTCAAGTCTTGGACTGACTTGGGCTCTTGCACAAAATGAATTTGAAGCCATCTAAGTCGCGGTCCGAGTGGACTTTGTCACACGGCATCAAATTGCCCTCAATTTGGCACCAAATGAATCATCTGACTCCAAGTGGTTACAGAGGTATCTGGAGACAGAAATAGAATTACAAAACTCCCAGAAATAGCAGGGACCCAATCCATTTCATTGTTACATAGAAACATAGAAAATAGGCCATTCGGCCCTTTGAGCCTGCACCGCCATTCAATGAGTTCATGGCTGAACATGCAACTTCAGTACCCCATTCCTGATTTCTTGCCATACCCCTTGATCCCCCTAGTAGTAAGGACTACATCTAACTCCTTTTTTAATATATTTAGTGAATTGGCCTCAACAACTTTCTGTTGGTTTCTCTGATCTCCCACTGAAGTTGTGGCAGGAGAATGTTGGAAGCTCAGTAGAATTTCATGGCCTGTTATACACTTACTGATTGTTAATGCCACTCCTCATATTTCCCTGTGGATGTCGGCCACTCTGATGTAGATGCTGGGGGCTCCCTGCCGTGTTGCTGTAAGGTAACAAATGGACCTACACCGCAAGCAGGTAAACTGGAAATAGCTTTCAAAGTTACAGAATGTAACCAAGCACAACAGCTCACCCACAAAGAGGCCAGTGATTTACAACACATACCACCCCGTCATACACTGTAGTAAAATTCCAAATATGGGAATCTCAGTATGATTTTTCTAATTACCACTCTAACCTTACTTGGTATTTTATTTCAAAATTCTGACTGATGCTCAAATAAATCCAGTTACTGCATTTACACCATGGAACATCCTCCTTATCTCAAAAATCAGCTACAACTTGTCTTGGAGATGTTAAATTTTACACTGATAACAACTTGACATACTGCAGGAAGTGCTTTGACGAAATGAGAAGTTTTTAAAAGTTCCGTATGTATAACTTTACGGAACAAAAGTAAATATACACACCTGGAGCAGAGATTCCCAGAAACTGTCGACTTGCTTTAAAACTATTCTGCCTTAATTTTGTGCACAACCAACAGGGGGAGAAATTAATGTCTGATTCGACCGACCAGCTATCAGTCCACCTTCTAACTTGTGCTAAATGTTGAGCTTAAAACACCGAGTGTCAGTATGCGTGTTTGCCTGGCTCCCAGTCAGGCAATGCTACATGGCAAAGAAAGGGAGGAAAAAATAAATTGCCTTATAAATAGGGACAGGACCATTGATCAAAGGATATGGTGCACTCCCTCCCGAAATCATAGCGTGTAAATGACAATTTGAAATTAACCCGCCCACTGTATGAACCTTGACCCATTGCAGAATCCAAGTCTGTACCCTCCGTGCTGTGATTTGGCTTGATGCTTGGCACCGATACTCAAGATGCCACACGTATGGAAAAATAAAAAGCTGTAATTGCAATACTGAGGGTTTGGCTACTGTGAAAGCCTGTTTGAAGTTTCCTTTTTATTGTACGGCTGAACTTTATGGCAACATTTTGTTAACTAATATATCGAAGCTCCTTCATTGTTCTATGCTTTCACATAGTCTTATTGTGAAGTGCGCGGGCATTTCCTTACCTGGGCTGCTGTTGGTTGCAATGTTTCTGTTCCGTCGCGTCGTCTCTTCACTCACGCAGTTGGTTTGCTTGCGTGGGAAGACAACTATCCCATAGATATAACATTAACATAGCCATCAGGCCAATAATCAGCCATTCAGGGTGGTCAGACATATTATATTGAACAATGGTTGCATGGTGCCTGTCTAGTATTTTGAGAAATCAGCAGGGCTCCCATTTCTGTTCGATCGGCAATGGTATTTGATGGGAAATGTGGAAATGCGAATGTTGGTCGAGGGCAGAATTGAGCACGGATGTGATGCTTCCAATGTTGAATAGCCTGTCGACATGAAAGACCCGGCCTCCTGCTGTAACCCTCAGCAAAACCACACACCCAAACAAAAACAAACGTTAAAGCCATTCCTCTGGGAGTTCAGTGGCCTGCTGTGGCGGGGCAGCGGGAGAAGGCCTGTGGAACGCGACACCTCCTGTCTCGGCTCCTGCAGAATGGCCATTTTGGAGAGGGACTGCAGGGCTGCTAACACACGTAGATGTGCACCCCGGCAATAGTTTGCACCTTCAGGAGAGGCGGGGGTGAAGATTGCAAGGAAAGGAATGAAAGTTGAATGATGTGCAGCAAGAATGTAATGGGTTTGAAAGCAGTCCCTCCAGAGCCGCCTCATTCTCTGCCACTGTAAGAGTTAATGTTGAAAGTGCTGCGTTTGTCTATTAATAGTGGCGAACATTACGGCTTGTGTAGAATTACCGCCTTCATTAATAACCCTGTCAGTTATGGCTCTCTGTGAGACGGTAGCTTGGAGACGGGCCAAAGGAAAGATGCAATCTCACCCGGAATGTGTTGCGCTTTTGGGTAAAATCTGAATAAGGTGATGTCAACAGTTGGCTCAGCTCCTGCAGGTTTGGCTGTCAGAAAGGGCTCTAAATTAAAAAACTAAAAACAAACAAAAACAGACTAGAAAATATAAATCCTGACTAAGGTACCATTAAATAGCAATAATGTATTTGGAAGGATGGCTTATGCCAGGGTTTGAGGGCACTTTTTCCATTAATGGCTGGAACTCGTTGTAATAACACTAATTAATTCTGACTTAATAGAGGGGGAAAAAATCTCAGTCCGAAATGAGTTTGGTTAATCTACACAAATTAAATGAATTGCACCCAGCCCCCCTCCCCATAATGCTGGTCTTTGAGTTATACAAAAAGCCTGTTGTAGTGAAAGTGCTTATATGGTTCTCTCTGTTAGTCAGGGAGCCATAAACAGTGTACTATATCAGAGTGTTATAGTGAGAGGTTTGTTATAGATAGTGTCTCTGTTAGTGAGGGAGACACGGATAATGTTTGTTATCTCAGGTATTAATGTCACTCAGACTACTATCTAATTGAGGGGTTGAAATGATAATCTGGACAACACCAGCAAAGCTTGAAGCATTTATGTTTATCAGTTGAATGATGAGGTTAGGTTAAGGTGTTAAATTCCCTGAGAGCTAGTTGAAATTACTGTAATATTTGTATTAGAGAGTACATTTTTCCTGTGAAATATTTGTCATTTTGTTATACAAAATCTCTTGCAGTGACAAATGTCTTGTTAGAAGTTAACAATTAAATTGCTTTATTTTAGAGGAAAAAAAAGAAAAGATACTTTTCCATTAACAGAATTTAGGCAATCATAATCCAGTCCCTAGTGGGCATAGGTTACAGCACAAAGCTGCCACTAATTGGCAAAGTCACTCACAGGATGGCTAGAATGGAAGATATGGCAGTGTTGCAATAGGGGCGCTCTTTTAAGCTTGGGACTGTAGCCCAATGTTGGGACAATGCGGGGGGTGCCTTTGACAGGAGGAGTGTCGAAGGAGCTTTACTCACGGGGAGTGTTTGATAACAGTGGCTACCTGAAATGGGAAAGTGTCCATTTCCCACTAGTAACAAATCTAATATTGATAAGCTAATAAAGAGAAGACAAGAATTCTGATATTTAGTTTTATGCTTAAGGGATGCTATTGCCGATAAATGGAACACTCTCTCTTTCAGGCGCTCAGTGTCATCAAGGACTTCCAATCGTCTAAGCATAGTTAGATACAGATAAAGCTCCCACTGTTCTGCCATAACAATGTGCCTCTGCCCCGAAATACAGAAAAGCACAGCTTGCCACATTTTCCTGTCAAAGTAACGATGAGGCTTATGGCGGTCACTTATTTATGCACAAATGAAATAACAACTTCAGGTGAAGGGCAGATGCTCGGTTACACTCAAAAAGTTGCTGTCCAAGTTGTGCCACTCCACCGTTAGCTTCCCGAAAATGCCATCTGACTATCTGGCTCACCGTTGAAATACTTTGAATAGCGTGAAGTTGTTGTATTTGCATAGTAGATATGAACTAAACTCGCCACAGAAAGCGAGGTTTTGTTCATTCCAATCTAAGTACCCTTTTAATGGTGTGATAAGTGTTGATTACTACCAATTAACCTCTGACACTGAAAATGAACTCTTACAAGTGTGGAGTTTCATTCCTTCAGGTTTTAATTGTTGGAGATTTAAAAAATGTAATTTAAAATTAAAAACTTAAAAAACTTTTCCTTTCTGTTTCTTTTTTAAAATCTCTCTCAATCCAATTTTTCTTTCCCTCCCTTTATTTTTTTCTCTGTACCAGATTTGGCATTGAATTCACCCATTCTAATTTACACTTCTCAGTCCTTGTGCAGTAATTTTGCAATGCTTCAATCTGATTGGTTAAGGAGTTACCATGTTGCTTGCCCTGTTTCTCTCGCTGCAACGTTATCAGCTCACATCCTCAGCAACTAAAATATTTATAAACCTCAATGGGAAAGGGCAAGTCTAACTAATGACAGACAGCGTTTGATACCCTGCCCCAGCAAAATCTGGCCTAACATTTTGGGATCCAATGTACATGTTTTGAGACATGTGATAAGTGTAGCATGCTGGGGAGAAGCAGGTGACTTTGGACTTTGGACTTATGGGTGCCGAAGTTGTCCATGACTGGGGGCTTCCCTCGAGGCACTTCTGGGTCTGTTGTAGATGAATTGATAAGAGAGTGATTGCTATAATTGGTCGACAACTCCATTATCATTGTGTCGTGCGACTACCAGGATGGCAGAAGGTGAACTAGATGGACCTCAGTCTTTTTTCATCTTGCAATTCCTATGTTCCTAAGGATGGACAGTAAACGTTACCTTGCCAGTGTTGAGCACATCCTGAGAAAGAGTAAATAAAAGGAGCCCGAATGTGGCCTGTAGATTGTGACATAGGATGGCATAAATTCAGTTTTTAATCTCTAACAATACTGGAAGCAGAAAATAATCAACACCATTCAGTTGACCCAGTTTGAATCGTCATTCCTCGGGATAAAAGCCTAGCATTGCTGGTAATTATGGAGAGATGCTGAGCCTGGCCCTTTCCTGTCAGCATGTTTCAGTCTAATCACGGTCCAGGCCGTGTTACCTACTGAGCAAACAATTAATGTGTTTGAGTGGAGTGGTCATAAACCAGTGTTAGATCTGACGTAACTTTCCAACATACAGACATCAGAGTGAGACACAATAGCCCGGAATTTGTGGTCAGGATGACGGCAAACTGGCAACTTTCGTAGTCATTCTGCCTCTGAAACTGACCGCAACTTTGGGATTTGGCGCATGCGCAGGCGGAAATCCCGAAGTTGTGGTCTGTCAGTAACAGGTCCGAAACTGCCCTCCCACTGTCCACAGAGCAATCAGTGAAATTTAATAATTCATTGAAACTGACGAAAACTTCAGCACTTCCCCAGTAATTACGCTGTTAGAGTCCCTATTAAAAGACCCAAAGAGATTAGGGGTGACTGGGGTATTAACAGGGTATTGACTGCTGAACATATGTTAAGGGCCTGGAAAACTAATTTTAATTTTGTGCAGTGTGAAATGTGTCTATTTTAATAAAAATAAAAAATTTAAAGAAACTTTTCAAAAACGTTCTTTTCATTTTTTAAAAGTTTGACCCTCTTTATTTCAGTTTTGCCTTTTCCCCATGTGAGAACCCGAATCTTTCTTTTGCTCTCTAACTATTTAAAAAAGTTATAATTTTAAGGAGTAACTTCCTTGTTCAGTCTGTGAGAATTCTGTCTTTTGATTGGCGGTTTAGACAGCTGTTGAAATCACAGCAGTTCAAACAAGGGGATTACTATTAAGTTCCATTGAATTGAATTCAAGGTCGGAAAACCCAAAGTTCTCGACACAGGGATTACAAGATCCTTGTGCGGAGCGTACTTCGGGACGAGCAGCAATGTCTTTATTTCGCTGCCGACCGCAAATTCGAGGTCATTAAAAAGAACCAAGAGTGTCTTGTCAATATCAGTTGAATCGAAATTGGTGCAGTATTGAAATTCTGCCACCAGAGGGCAGATTTTTCACATCCTTGGCCACCACAAGTGCAGACCAGGAAATCGCAGCATAGGTGCATGGATTCAGAAAATGGATTCAGATCTCACTAATGAATTTGGTAAATTCATTATCATATATGGTGTTGGTAAGGCGTGCTGATGGTGTCTGATTCAAAGTCTCCTTACTGCACCAAAGGCATCTTGATTCTGACCTCTCAAATCCTAAATAGAAGTGTGATTGGATTCCTCATCCTGAATTTAACAGTATTCCAAATGTTTAGCCTCTCAGCTGAAGCCAAATGCTTTTTGGTTCCAAAGTGCTGTGACTTCCCAGCTGCACAAGTAATTGTCCAGATGACCTCACTATCCCAGTTGGAGGATACATAGAAACATTGAAATTTACAGCGCAGAAGGAGGCCATTTCGGCCCATCATGTCCACGCTGGCCGACAAAGAGCCGCACATGATGGTGAATGGATTAGACTGTCCCACTCTGCCTGATGGAAGAGGATTGCAGTGGTTCAGATGGTCTTGCCTTCTCACTCTGGGGATGTGTGGTGAGGAATGGCTCAGACTGTCCCACCTTCTCAATTGCAGGGCATGTGATGGCGAGGCCCCAGGGAGGCACGAGATCTTGGGAGAAAAAAACAATTCATGTCATTTTTATTTCTTTTCTCGACCATTTCGTCTCTACTCTTGGACTTCACTCTCAATCCTCACTATTCTGTACAGGTGGAGCAGGATATCCCTGGGTCCTTACCCTCTATAACTTTCCTCCCTGTTCTTCTGAAGATACTGTGTTGCAGGTGTCCCACCTTGCTGTGTGAGCTTCAGCACTGAAGCTGGCATTTCCTTCTTTGTGCCCACCTACCTGTCCACTGGTAACCCAAGTCAATTGTCCCCAGTTTTGGTCACTACCCAATTGATAGGATGGGTAAACAACTGGTTTCAAGGCAGCTGTAGATTATTAGAACAGCCCATTGGAGTGCACAATGGTAACCTAGCCTGGTGCATTGTCTAATTTATACGCTTACTCCCTGCGGGGAAGGAAGGGTACATCACAAATGGACCAGTCCTATCCCCACCTAATTTCTATACAAATTCCCTTTCCAGCAGGGAGCACTAGCTCATAATCAAGAATGGGAACTTTGGCTGATTTTCCTTTCCTTCACTTAGGGGATCTGAGGATAATTGTAGCACTTTTACTGCCCGTGTGAACGAATTGAGAGGCCTTTAGTGACAAACCGAGCAGTTTCTCAGCATTGTGTTCAAACTGGTGCAGTATTACTGTTTCTGAACTTAAAGTTGACTCGTTGCCTGTTTTTACTGGGATTGGCAGTTTGACTGGAGATATTATAGCAGCTCAAAACCCACAAGTAAATAGAGATTTAAAAATATTTTGTAAGTATTTCTACATCCCTCAAAAACCCAGAATATATTTCAACAGCAAATCATTATATCTGAAGTGAAACTGGAGGTGTGAAGCAATAATATCATTTTTTTTTAATTAGGCAGAATGATTTATAGTGAAAAATGACAGAAAGTGTTACTGTATAAACTGTATGCCATGTGTCTAGACTGTGGCTTAATATTGTTTTTTATCTTCGTCTTATCTGAATGCCAGTCTCCCCCGTCTTTAAATCTCACAAAGTGCATTCAGTAGTTTCTCCGAGCCTCTTATATTCTGACATCCATTCATAGGGGGTTTTGTCTTTTAAAATTTGATTCAGAGACCTCGCCGCCTGGCAGGCGCCCAGCAACACCAATGAATAATGCAGCCCTTCATCTGCATCCTCACTCAGATGAAAAACACTACTGGCAAGGCCACAAGAAACTTCACCCAGACCATAGACACAGCAACAACAATTTAGGGAGGTTTGGGAGGAGGGGAGGGTGAGGGTGGGGGTTACCATTTGCTTCTTTCATCGGCAAGTACTGGAGATGTTTCACACAAACTCTCCTGAGTACAGTCTCTGCATCATTTCAACGGTCTATATGTAATAAATATATCTTATGTATATAAATATAAATAAATATATTCAAAAACATGTTTAGGGAGCAACCCAACACTTTATGTGAGGGGCTCAAAGACTTTGTAAATTCCACAACATCAAAAATCTTGGCTTTTATTTTTTTCTGTGTGAGCCAGACAAAATAAATTTAAACCAGATACTGTATATTTATAGCGGTTGTTCAGCCAAGAGACAGAACTAGTTATGTTTTCGATTGTTTCAGTATTACCAGCATAGTACCTTATGCCTTAATATATTATTTACAAGTGGGCACCATGCTTCAGGGCAGTACTGAGAGTAATTGACCAGTTTGCTACTTTGTGTCTGAGGGCCCATTACAGTTGCAAAGACCTTAGGAAAGATCTTACTATTACCTGTCCAAGTGCACATTCTGCATTTATTGCCATACAAACCAACAAGGCTCACTCAGACAAATGAGTGGGAAATCTGCTTAAAGAGGGACCCACTAATAACTTTTCCAAATCAAACTCTGACCAGAATTCATTAGAATATATTATGAAAAGAAAATAACAGATACTCGGGAGTGATTTACTCGGGGTTCGGATGGTTAATATATCTATAGAAGAACAGATACTCGGGAGTGTGTTACAGGCTGGGATTCAACCAAGGGGTTTGGGTAGTTTATATATAGAATACTGGATACCCATGAGTGAGTTACATGCTGGAGTCTAATTGTGAATTTGGATTGGTTTATATATATATATGGAATAACAGATAGCCTGAAATGAGTTACTCTGATTTGTGCTGAAATAATTTCATTGGGAGTGTAGGTTGTGCAATGGGTTGGATGTGTCATCTAGTTGTACACTATTGCCTGCCTTACAAAACTATTTTGTTTTGATTCCCCTTTTAAGGAGGCAGCAAAGTTTAGAACAAAATATTTAGCATAGGAGGAGGCCATTTTGCACTTCTTATATGCATTCAATTCAGGTGGCTGTTGGGGGCAGTTTTAACACATTCCCACTTTCTGCTTCCTCCTCATAACCTTTTATAGTCTCCTTTTTTAAGTAATTATCCAGTACCTGTTTCAGTCGATTTAGCATTGATCATCACATATGGCAAAAAAAATTCCTGATTCCAGTAACTTTATGTAAAAGTATTTCTTCTAATCTTCCCATTTATGTATGGAGTATTTACCTTGACATCTTGGTCTTGTGTCTTCGTTTTCCCTACCAGTCAAAATTATCTATGTTTACCTTGTTATTCTCTTTATCGTTTTAAAAACCTCTGTCAGATGCGCCCTCAATTTTCTCCGTTCAAGAGATTACAGCCTTAATTGCTCCAGCCTTTCCTTGTAACTTGGACCCTAATTCCAGGTCAGTTTGCATTGCACTTTCTCCAGGGCTGTTGCATCCCATCTGTAGCGAACAGCCCAAAACAGCACACATTACTCCAGGCAGGCTCGATGGACCAGATGGTCTTTACCTGTCTGTCATTCTTCATATGTTGTTAGTATTTTGTACAGAGGCATCAATTCTTCTCTGTTCAACCTCTCATTATAGATATCAACATTCCATTTACCACCTTAACTGTTCAACAACTTTTAAGGAAGTTGTATCTGCAGACCTAGATCTCTTTGCTTCTCTAGTGCATTTGGAAATTTACCATTTTACATATATTTATTCTTCTTCCTAAAATATAGCACCTCACATTAGACTGCATTGCTACTTATACCCTAATTCTCTGAATCCGTTTCTGTCCTATAGTTTCCTCCATTCTTCTGCCGGTTTATTACTCCTCCAGCTAGATATTAACAGGATACTTTAAGTCTACTCCAGGTTAGGGAGCAGGTCCAAGCTGAACTTGAAAAGGATTTATAATTTGAGTGGAGTTCAGTTATTTGCTGTCTCTTACATGCTTCCCCGTAGAAAGTAATGGAGCCAAAAATCTACATAAAAACATAAGAAATAGGAGCAGGAGTAGGTCATACGGTCCCTCGAGCCTGCTCCATCATTTAATACGATCATGGCTGATCCGTTCATGGACTCGGATCCACTTCCCTGCCCGCTCCCCATAACCCCTTATTCTCTTATCGGTTAAGAAACTGTCTGTCTCGTCTTAAATTTATTCAATGACCCAGCTTCCACAGCTCTCTGAGGCAGCAAATTCCACAGATTTACAACCCTCTGAAAGAAGAAATTCTTCCTCATCTCAGTTTTAAATGGGCGGGCCCTTATTCTAAGATTATGCCCTCTAGTTCTAGTCTCCCCGATCAGTGGAAACATCCTCTCTGCATCCACCTTGTCAAGCCCCCTCATAATCTTATACTTTTTAAGAAGATCACCCATCATTTTTCTGAATTCCAATGAGTAGAGGCCCAACCTACTCAACCTTTCCTCATAAGTCAACCCCCTCAACTCCGGAATCAACCTAGTGAGCCTTCTCTGAAGTGCCTCCAAAGCAAGTATATCCTTTCTTAAATATGGAAACCAAAACTGTACACAGTATTCCAGGTGTGGCCTCACCAATACCCTTATAACTGTCGCAAGACTTCCCTGCTTTTATATTCCATCCCCTTTGCAATAAAGGCCAACATTCCATTGGCCTTCCTGATCACTTGCTGTACCTGCATACTAACCTTTTGTGTTTCATGCACCAGGACCTCCAGGTCCCGCTGTACTGCAGCACTTTGCAATTTTTCTCCATTTAAATAATAGCTTGCTCTTGATTTTTTTCTGCCAAAGTGGATAACCTCACACTATCTGTGATTCACCTTTAATGAGGTTGCATGTAGTGCCTCGAATGATTCTGAGTGAACATATTATGAGAGATCACCTCACTCACAATTGACCAACCTGCTATTCCTGTGATTTTGAGGTATGTAATGGAAAGATTGAGCCCTGAAAAGAAATGGAAGGACAGTTAAGGATGACCAAGTTGTGGTCAGTGATTGTTCTTAACCTGTTATAATTTTTTTCAACAATTTTGCTCATGTGGTCTGTTGGATTTAAAAAATGATGGAGCACAGAAAGCACTTTGAGAGTTGTCAGTGTATTCAGTAGATGATTTAGGTAGAAGAGCTGACTAATGGGACAGATTTCAACTCTGGTACTTATGGACATTTTCAGACCTGATAGTTGAAAGTTCCCTGTCTCTCTTTTTTCTCTCTCTCACTCTCTCTGTTTCTCTCTGTTTCTCTCACTGTCTGCTTTCTGTCACTCTATTTTTCTCTCTGTCTTTCTGTTTCTCTCTCTCCCTCTCTCTGTTTTTCTCTCTCTGTCTCTCAGGCCATAATTTTCACAGGTATGAACGGGTGGATTGGAGGACTGGGGGGAAGTGAAAGTTGAAAAAATGTGAACCCTGACCCCAATCCGTCTTAAACCCGCCCACATGCACCTTTCACTCAGGTGGGATGGGGTGGGGGACGGAGCGGGCTGCCAACCCACTACCAGGAAGCAGGTTGGTAATTTCCATATTATAATGAGGCCTGAAGCCTCGACTTTAACCTGCTCTGCAGGTTTTACTGCAGGCGGCCGGGGACCCGGGGCTCGGGATTCATGGTAACTGCATCAAGGAGGCCTCAGCCTCGGGGAACAATCCTTGTGGGCTGAGAGGAGCAGGAGTGCTTCCTCCCGAAACCCCAAGCTCACCCACCATCAGCCTGCCCCCTCCCAGGGTCGGGACCCCCCCCCCCCCCACTCCCCCTAGGATCACGACACTGCCCCTGGGATCAGGGATCAGACCCCCCCCCCACACTCCCCCTAGGATCACGACACTGCGTCAGGGGTCAGGGATCAGACCCCCCCCCCCCCCCCACACTCCACTCCCAGGGATCTCGATGTCGCTCACTCGCTGTGGAGTAAAAACTGCACAGCATGCTGGGAAACCCGACAAAATGGGACTTGGGAAAATTCAGCCCTCTGTCTCTCTATCTCTCTGTTTCTCATTCTGCAAAGAGACTTCAAGGGGCTATATACAGGCTAAGTGAGTGGGCAAGAACATGGCAAATGGAATATAATGTGGAGAAATGTGAAGTTATCCACTTTGGTATGAAAAATAGAAAACAGAGTAT